>NW_004444149.1:1042609-1095143 GCF_000243295.1 Trichechus manatus latirostris | reverse complement strand
TGGGGGCGGGGGGCTCCCCCAAACCCAGGAGGCAGAGTTGATCGAGAGCCAGCTGAAGGGCGCGCTCGTCTTCCAGCAGCCCTCGGTCCTTAGCGCTTCCCCCGAAACATCCTAGTTCCCCAAAGCCCCCATTTCTTTCCATTATTCCAGATACCACTAGACTAGGCATGGCGAAACAAAAGCTGGGGGAGAGAGAGAGAGGGAGAGAGAGAGAGGTGGTGGAAGGGAAAAGAGGAGAGAGGAGGGGAGGGGAGAGGAGAGGAGGGGGGTGTGTGGGGAGGGGGGAACAAAGAACTGGGGAGGGGGGAAGAAAGCGAGATAGAAAGATAGACCCTCCCCCTGAGCCCCCCTCCCCAAACACCCTGTAACCCGACTCCCCACGCCCCAGCCCCCGGGGTGGGGGTGGGGGGAAAGAGAGGCAAAACCAAGAAAGCAGATCTCCTCTCCTCTCCGGGAGTGACGGGGGGCGGGGGGCTGCGGGATCTCTGCCCCCACCCCTCCCGCCTCGGACCCGGAGTCTCTAGGCCCCGCCGTCCAGACGCCGCCTTTAGGCTCCCGCACCGAGCCCCAGTCCAGGAGCGGCGCTCAGTGGCCCCCAGTAGAGCCCAGCCCCTTCCAGCGCTCAAACTCTTTTGTTTTAAATGAACTGGATGGAGCAGCATGGAACTGACGGGAGGGGGGCGCGCCGGGGGCGCCCGGGGCATGCTGGGAGTTGTAGTTTCCCGCCCTCCGGAGCGCGGGAACGAATTCCTTGACCCGAGGAGGATAGGGATGCGCCCTTCCGTCTCTACCCGCGGCGCTGAGGCAAAGCTGGGGGGTGGCATGGGAACGGAGGTCCCTAATTTTTCCTAGTGGTGAGCACGGGAGAGGGGGCAGGGTGCAGAAACTGAACGGGTTTGAAAAAGGCTAACGCAGTGCGTCCCCCTCCCAAGACGGGCTCCCTTCCCGTCCCGACCGGTCCGGGGTCCCTCTTTATTATGGTAATGAAGGGGGTGGGGGCGAGAGGGCGGGGAGCGGTCCCGGCTCGGTCGCAGCGGCTTTCTCTCTCTCTCTTTCTCTCTCTCTCCCTCTCTCTCTCTCTCCCTCTCTCTCGCATCTTACCCCTCCCTGCCGCACTCCCTCTCCGCTTCCCCCCTCCCGCTCTCCCAGAGTCGATCCCGGGCTCCGGGCCGCGGTTAGAGGTTCTCAGCAGAGCAGACAAAGCCTGCAGCCTCGACAGGGGGAGAATCCCGCTCTGAGTGCCGTGGGGGCCTAGATGGGGTGCTGGGCTGGAGGGTGGGACCCCCTGGCAGAGCAGGGGGTCCCGCCTGCCCCAAGCGGCAATCCCCCCCCCACCCCCCCAGTCTCGGATATCTCAGAGGCACCGACTGGGAGGTGAGTTAGTTCATGTCCCTTTGGTCAGTGGAGGGGGCAGGGAGGGTTGTGGAGCGATGGGGTGAAGAGAAGGAGATGGCGGGAGGGGGGAAGTGGGGGGCAGAGAGTGGGGATGCAGGGAAAGTCTTAAAGGCACGATGTGACTCAATAGTTTGGGGCGGGAGCCTTGGGTTTTGGGTGCGACAGAAGGAGGGAAGAGAGAATAGGGGTAGACTGGGGACCGAGGCTTCCTTCCGGCTGGGGCCGTGAGTACAGCATGAGGTGGTCTGCCTTTTAGCCCCGCCATCATTCCACTCTGCTTCACCCACCTTTCCCCCATTGCAAATCCATTAATTCAGTCCCTTTGACTGGAAATTCGGTGACAGTGGAAATAAGTTCTTAAGGCTTGAATCGGACGGTTGGATGCTTTTAGAAAGAGTTTGGGGAAGTCGGAGCGTAATGCAGTCTTTTCTTTTCCCCTTACCTCCTATCTTCAACATTTCTTTTGCCACCCATTTTATGTCTGGGTCTTTCCCAAGAGCAGAAGGGATGGGACTGCAGCTTGAGGACCTGAGGTCAGACTTTAAGAAGGACTTCCCAAAAGAGTATTAGAATGGGTGGATGTGCTACACAGGAAGTGAGATGTCCTTTTCTGGATGGAGCGCCTTGGAAACCAAAAAAATCTGAACTGGTTTTTCAGGTGAAGTCCTGCTTGAAGGCAGGAAAATGGATGAGATGACCTCACAGACCTGGTACTTTAAGGCCCTGAGGGCTGAGCTGCACAGCCCAGCTCCCTAAACTGATTCTCGGAAAGAGTGAATTTGCACACCAATGGGAGGGAGGATCTCAGGAGGGGCTGGGGGGTGGCACACGGTAGGGCTGTGGCTCCTTTGCTAAGCAGAAGATCCGGGGAAGGAGAACCTTGACAGAGGAACCCCAGAAGGCCTCAGGGTTGGGGAGGGGTGGCCCCTGGATTGGGGATTTAACATAAGATTAACAACAAGCCTGTATTGTGGCATTGGGCGGGTGCCACCGCCACAGGGTAGGAGTGAGAGAGGAAGAATCAGAGGGACCGGATCGTGGGGACTAGGCTGTTCCTGAGCATTGTCCCCTCTCTGTCTGCCCCAGGGACCTGGATTGGGGGAACTGTTGTGGGGACCAAGTGGCTCTTGTTGGGGGAAAGTTCCTATTCTGTGGACTGGGTGACTGTTTTTACATTAGTAGAAATAGCAAACAGTTGTAGGGACTTACTGTGTGCCAGGCATTTTTGTGGGGCCACCAGCTGGTTTGAGCCTTCCTGCCCCTCCGAAATGAGATTCTTTCCAGACACCCACCCCTGAATGTGCCCTGCCTCCACTTTCCTCCCTGCTAAGCTAATTAAAGCAGGAGGTTAATGACCAAAGAAGCCTTGGGGATTTGGCTTAGGGGGGAGGGGGACTACAAAGAGCAGAAATAAATGTGTGTGAGTGTGGAGGGGGACTACAAAGAGCAGAAATAAATGTGTGTGAGTGGGGAGGCGGACAGCTGCTAAATGGGGATGGGAGAGGCCCAGGGGTGGGATAGGGGAGGCAAGAGTCCCTACTGGCCCACATTACTGATCCACCAACAAGGACGAACCAGCCCCCTGGGTGTGTCAAGGCACCACGTGTCCATCCTCAGAGTCCCGCTGCAACTCCACGCAAACACACTCCCCTGGCAGGAGAGAGGCACATGTGACCCTGGCACCCTGGAGGAAGGGGGTGTGTGTGTGTGTGTATGAGTGCACTGAAGTGTGCACACGTGACAGTGTGTGGCCGTGTGTATCGTGTGTGCCTGCCCACAGTGGCGACCTCCAGACAGGGCTTTGAACCTGTTCTTCCCAGTTCAATCATGGCCAAGGAGGCAACACTGGAACAGACACGAATTTTTAAAATTTGGATGAACCGGAACCATAACTGGAACAGGAGAAATTACGGGTTGAAGCCCTGCTAAAAACTTAGTAGTCTCCTTCTTAGGAAACAAGGGCAGCATACGCGTTGCATAGCAACCAAATCTCTTGCCTGCTGGATTTTGTGCAGAGTTGGAAACAGCAGTACCCCATTCAAAGATGGTGGCCAACCTCTCCGCTTTGAATGTGTGTTGCTCTCCTCAGTCCTGGTGATAATTCCGTCTCACACTTCAGGCTCCTGAAAAGGCTCACCACACTCCTCTGAGTCTCCCATTCCAGGGCTTCGACCTGTAATTTTTTCTGTTCCAGATATGGTTCCAGATCACCCAAATTTTTATAAAATTCGGGTCTCTTCTTGTTTTGCTTTGTTGGCCATGACTGAGTCAATTGGTTCAAAGCCCTGCTTCCAGAGTGCCCAGGCAGCAGAGGAGCCCGAGGGTTGGATTAGGAGTGGGGCTCTTGGGAAGGAGTCTTGATGAGTTCTTTAGGCATTCCCTGAGGCTGGTGGCCTTCTTTGTTCAGGGGACCCCATCTCTGCCCTCCCGTCATTGACACTCATGCTGGCCAAGCTAGGTTCCTAACCATGAGCACTCCTTTCCCCCCACTTCCCCTGCACGCTCCTTCTAGAATTATTCAGATGAGTACAGAAGGCTTTCCTTAAACAATTTTGCTTAGAAATAGAAGACCGCCCACCCCCCATCTCACCCCCGACTCTGTGCATTATGACGAGAAAAGTGTGTAGGTGCTATATCACTCCCTTGAGGACCTCGGAGGGCAGGGCCCTTTCTCTAGGCTTTGTCATTGTCCCCTAGCTTGGCCTCCCGGTGCCCAGCCTGCAGCCCACCCAGAGCAGAGGCTCAGTAAGCTTGTGTTAAATATAACTGCGTTTTCGATGCCTTGTGGTATAAGCAGAAGGAGCAGGCCTCTGCAGCTTGTTAGGTCTGCCTCAATTTCCTCATCTCTAAGATAGAAATAATAAACCAAGTCCTTAACACAGCGCCTGGCTCACTTTTGATTTTAGCTTCCTGGACCTGTTGTTCTCTACTCGCGGTTGACTTTAGCCAGGCTGTAGTCTTCATTAATTAATTTTGATTCATTCCTTCATTCACTCAGCCAAACAGTTGCTGTTGAGCTCCTAGGATGCGCCAGGCACGGGAGAAGATCCTGACCCACCATGAGTCACTTGAAGTCAGTTCTAGGTCTAGACTTGCCAAAAATAATATCACCCCAAACAGCAGATAATTCCAAAAATAATTCCTGATGAGCACTGGAATGCAGGCGAACTGACTCTGACTCTCTTTTAAACGTGCACACACACACACACACACACACACACACACACACACACACACACACGCAGGTTGGGCTGCTGGCCCTCAGCCTGGGCAACAACGGACCCTGTTGAGTTGGCTATAGGAGCAGTGTGTCTGTGTGCAATGGTGTCTGTGTGTGTGTGGCTGCAAGCAGGAAAGGTGACCTAGTTGAGAGTGGAGGTGGCCCAGGTTCCCCGAGGAGGCTGGAGGACAGGAGTGGGGTGGATGAGCCAGATCGTGTGCTTTTCTGGGTGTGGAGTGGTGTCCCTTCTCTCCTCTGAGCAAACCTGGGCACCTGTTATCACTGTCTTGACACATGATGGGAATGGGGTACACACCTAACACTTGTCCCCTCCCCTGTTGCATTCTCAGAGCCCCTGGGCCGGGGAGACACAGGAGACGCCACCAAGGCTGCTCGACCAAGCAGGCTGGCCTATAAAGAGGTTATGTCCTCCATCTCCCTATTCTTTTAGGGTCCCTTCTCCATCTGTCCTAGTCAGCTGAGCCTTCTCGCCTATGTTTTATGGGGTTCTCATTTTCTTAATACTCCTCCTTTGTGTGAAGTCCACCTTGCTATCTAACCACCACCGTTCTTGCTGAGGGTGCAGCCACTTTCCTCTCTGTTCCTGGAACGTGCTCAACTCATTAAATAATTAAACTGAACCAGTGAGAATGTCCTGGGTGAAATTCTGCAGGCCACACAAAACAAACAGCAGACTCCATCCCTGCCCTCAGTGAGGCAAAGGTACCAGCCTAGGTGACCCAGAGAACATGGCCAATCAGGCTGGCAAGTGAGGACAAAAATGGTTTTTGGTGTTGTGAGGACTACAGAGATCGGAGGGGACAGTAGTAGGTCACTGTGGGTCCTTCTGTCCTCGTGGCCTTGATCTCCAAGGGCCTGGGAGGGCCAGCCTGTGGTTTGGACCTGGACAGACAGACACCTCTGCTCCTCCCTGGGGCTGCCCCCAGCACCCCCCCTTGCAGCTCCCCTGCACTGTCTGATTTCCCCAGGGAGAGCAGCTCGGAGGGGCTAGGGCAGAGCCTGGGCCCCCCAGGACAGCTGGCTGACAGGGCCCCTCTGGGACTCAGGGTCGGACCCAGGCGTCCGGGAGGCGGTTGATACCGGAGCTGTGACAGTTGGTCCCCAGATTCCTCATCCAGTGGCGCCAGCTCTGGTTTCGGGCTGGGGTGAGGGAGGCAGAGGGGCGCCTGGTGCTGGTCAAGGCTGGGCACTGTCTTGGGGCAGAAAGGGGGAGGCACTAAACATGTCCTCAGTAGATTGTTGAAGAGGGATTTTTTTTCCAGTGCCCTGTCTGTGCCAAGCACCGTGCTAGGTGCTATCAGGGGATACTGAGGCATAAGATACAGTCTGGCACTGCTTTCAAGGAGCTCTAGATAAATTGATGAATATAAAAGACATTCACTATATGGAACATCAGAGCTGGCACAGGAGTTGAATGAATGAGTAGGTGAATGAATGAACCTATGAGTATCTTCATCAATTATCTAATGGCCTTATTTTACAGAGAAGGAGACTGAGGCCCAGAGAACACAGGTTCTGTGACTCCCTGGTACCTTCTGTGCCATCATGCTCCCCTCTTCAGGAAAAGGAAGAGGAAGTAGGATGGGAAGGGACTTGCCACTTCCTGAGTACTGTTTGGTGCAAGGCTGTCTCCTTGGTCTTTACCGATTTGATCTCATTTAATCCTCTTCTCAACTTTGTGAGGCTGGAATTGCTGTCTCTGCTTCACATGAGGGTTCTGAGGCTCAGAGAGGTTAAGTAACTTGTCCAGGTTACACAGCCAGTACATGCAGACTCATCTGACTCCAGAGCCTAGGACCCCAGAGTTAGACAAACACCCAGTGAGTGCCTGGAGGCCAAGGAGAGAGTGATTCCTGAAGCTGGAGCAGTTTGGGGAGCCTCCCTGGAAGAATGGATCTGGAGTCCCTGAGGATGAGTGAGGTTCATTCAAAAGGAGAGGACTGGAGAGGTGTCTGGAGGTGGGTGCCGGAGGTATCCAGGGAGGCTTGCTGGTTGGGCAGTGGCCCCCTTCCCTGGATCCCGGGGAGCAGGGGCTGAATGGTCTTTGAGCCTCGGCCACCAGGTGGCACTGCAGGCCAAGTACTAGGATTGGCCCTGGTCTGGGCTATGACCCTACAGCCCGGGTACCTTTCAGCTAGGGCTCCTTGCCCTGCCTTGCCCCCTCAGGTACCACCCCAAGTTTCCCACCTCATTCTTGTCATCTGGTGGGGTACCTGACGTGTGGGGGACAACGAGGGCACCCCCATGGTTCTAACCATCTCCCTACGTTGTCCCGGCTGAGGCCCCTCCAGGACATAAGACTGGCTGCCTGCCCTGTGGCCCACCTGAGTCCCTGGGAGACACTGTTCAAGGGAAGGCTAAGGAAACAGGCATTTCAGTCCATCTAACCTGGGTCTGAGTCCCGAACTCCCTGCTTTCTAGCTGTGTGACCTGAGCCAATTTGCCTGTTCTCTCTGCCTGTGAGGAATCATAGTAGTACCTACCTCATAAGGATTTAACAGTATTCAGTCAATAGATATTGAACACGAGCTCTGTTCTAGGCACTGGTGATACCGTGGGGAATAAGACCAAGTCCCAACCCTCACAGAGCCGATAGTCTGGGCGGGAGGGGAGGCCAAGAGTAAACAAGTAGATAATGTAATTTCTGCTAGTGATAATTGCTATGAAGAAAAATACAGCAGGATATGGAGGTAGAAAGGTTTGAGGTGGCTGCTTTAGAAAGAATGGTCATACTGTTGTGAGAATTTAGTTGGACATGCAGAACGCACTTAGCACAGGGCCTGGCAACATGTTAGCTATTGTTACTATTATTTCCTTCCCTTTGCTTCTGCCTCAGTCCATCTCCAGGTTCTGCATGCCTTTTCCCAGCAGCCTCGTGGGGAAACAGCAGAGCTGGCACAGGGTCTAGGAGCCCTGAGTTTCGTCCTGGCTCTGCCTGCCACTCCCCAAAGCCCTGCTCCCTTAGCCTCCGCAGCTTGTGGTAAATGACATCGCCACTCACCTGTCCTGCAAGCCAGAAATCCATGATTTCTCCCTGTCTCCTAACTCCCTCCCATCCACCCCATCAACAAGTCCCCTCAGCTACCCTCATAACGTTTCCCAAATCCATCAACTTCCGTCTCCACTGCTACCACCCTGTTCTAAACCGGCATCATTTCCTGCCTGCAGTACCTCTAGCTGGTCTACTTGGCCCACTCCTGCGCTACTCTCCGGCCTCTCTAACCCGTCTGCACACTGTGGATAGAGACATATATTTAAAAACACCAGATCTGATCATTAAACTCTCCTGCTTAAAACCCTGCAATCGCTCCCCCTTGCCGTTAGATTAAAGATCAAACTCCTTAGTATGGTTTATAACATTGTTAATGGTCTGGCCCCTGCCCACCTGAGAAGCCTGGTCTCTTACTTCTGCCCTGCACCTCACCCCCTGCCCCAATTCTCCACCCTAGCCACATGGGCCTTCTTTTAGGTCTATGAGTGCACACCCTATGTTCTCCTCCTCACCCAGCCTTTGTCCAGGCTGTCTACATCTGCTCGCCCTCACCCCTCCCTGGTTAATGCTTGCTCAGCTTGCAAGACTCAACTTAGATGTCACTTCCCCTGGGAAATCTCCCCTGGGTATTGTTGGATGACCCTGACCGTTCGTCACATTGTATTATAACTGCCTGTTTATATTTCCGTTTCCCCCAGACACTGGGAGATCCTCCAGGGACTGGATCTACTCCACTCCTGTATTCCCAGAACTCACACAGCACCTGGCAAACAGTAGGTGCTCAATAAATGTTTACTGTTTGGAAGCTGAGCATGCTCATCTATACTTCCTTCTTAACCCTACCACCCCCCGCCCCCTCCAAGTGTTCAACTTCTCCCTCTGCGTTTCTATACCTCCTGCCCTATGCCCAGCTCCAACCCTCCCTCCCCTCCCCACCCTGCCTGCACCCTCACAGCCCTCCCTCATCTGGTCTCCAAGGGGTTGCTGTCTGTGTGATGCCTGTCACTGGTTCCTCCCCTCTCTGGCACCTAGTCTGGGGCCCGGTACACAGCAGGAACTCAGCCATGATGCTGATCCGCTGTCATGACTTTTTGACAGATGACTCAGAAGGGATCCTCGCTAAGCAGTACACCCTTCTGCTCAGTCACTGCCAGTGAAGTGAGACTTGCACATAGTAGGCCCTTGAGAGTGCAAAGAAGTGTGCATGGGTCACATACTCCTGCCAGGCCTCCACCCTCAGGCCTTTGCACATGCTGTCCCCTCTCCCTGGAAACCCTCTGTCTCCCACTCATCCTTTGGACCTAAGCTTAGGAGTTTCATCTTCCTGGAAGCCTTCCTGACCACGCAGACGGTCTCCTCCCAAGTCGGCCTTGGTACCCAGTACTTAGCCCTGTGTTAGTACTTAGCGCACAGAGCTGTCAAAGCCCATACATGTTCTGCATGCTACACCGGACTAAAGCCTCCCCCAGGGCAGGGGCCATGTCTAGCATAGAGGAGGCACTCCATAAAAGTTTATCGAGTGAGTGAATGAGTGATTGAAAAAATTAAAGGAAGAAACTTGCTGTGTGATTCTGAGTCTTTGGGTCTCAGTTTCCTCTTCTGTAAAGTGGGAGCAAGAGAGTGGTGTGCTGGTAACTGTTTAATAACCAGAGAGAACAGAGCCCTGATTGTGCTGTTTGCCAATTTTCGTGGTGTAAATTCTCTCACCACGGCTGATTTCAACCTACCAACAGAACATCACGGAGCATGCAAAGTTGGGAAGAGATGTGACCAATGGGCTCTCACCAGCTGGTGCAAGCCAGCTCCAGCTCACCTCTGCAGGCTCCACGGTCATGGAGAAGCTTGGGCCAGATGGCCTCCAAGGCACTTTCTAGCTCCAGTGACCTTGCACTAGGCCACCTCCCAGCTTCCCCAGGAGCCTTGGGGTCAGAGGTCAGGCTCTGGATTTCAACCCCTCTGGACTTCATTACCTCTCCAGCACCTCCAATAATTTCTTATATCAAGATCTGGGGAGTTGTATCCAGGCTTCTTAGTACCTCTTTATTGCCAGTATCTGAAAGGCACCTCCAGACCCTCCCAGGTGGGTACCTGTACTCCTCTCTCAGGCAGCCTTTGCAGACTACTCAAGGCCTGTTGGTTGGCCCAAGCCCTGAAGTTCAGACCTTTGTAGAGGGACATCTATTCTGGTCTGCCTGTCTCTGTGTGCCCAGCTTCTCACATTGACCAGGGCTCCCTAAGCGTAAGAACTATGTCAAGTCTCAGTTTTTATCATGCCTGACCTCTGACCCTGCTGGTCAGTTTCTCCCTAGCTTTTCTTCCACCTCCGTGGATGCTCCTTTTCCGCCTCCTTTACCATCTCTCCTTCTCTGTCCCCATGGACAGTGGTCTCCATGCCTGTGGCTTCCTCCGCCTGGAACACATTTTCTCCTTTTCTGCCGTTATTCAAGCAGGAAACCTGTAGCATGGAAGTTAAAGATGTCTTCCCAACACGGCTACAGGCAGGGGGTTTGGTGGTAGAATTCTCTTGCCTTCCACGCGGGAGAGCCGGGTTGCTTCCTGGCCAAGGCACCTCATGCGCAGTCACCACCCGTCTGTCAGTGGAGGCTTGCTTGTTGCTATGATGCTGAAGAGGTTTCAGTAGGGCTTCCAGATTGAGATGGAGTCGGAAGAAAGGCCTGGCAATCTACTTCTGAAAATCAGCCAGTGAAAACACTACGAATCACAACCGATCATGGGGACCACGTAGGACTGGGCAGCGTTCTGTTGTGTTCTTTAGGGCTGGCAGGGCGGCAGTCCATGCGACCTCCTACCTGTGAGTCCTATGCAAACTACTCAACATCTCTGAACCTGTTTTTCCATCTATAAAATGAAGATAATAGAGCAATTACCTCATGGGATTGTTACGTAATTAGTGGAAGATATATGTAAAGTACTGACATGGTGTCTAGCACACAGAAAGTGCTTAATAAATATTGGTTATTATTATTCAGGACTCAGCTTAGTCACCCCTTCCTCAGGGAGCTTTTCTCCAAAACTACAGACTGGGGTAGGTGCCTGGCTGTCTGCTCCCCAGCACCCTGAGCGTCCCCTTTTGAGGCCCTCATCACACTTGAATTATTTGTCCCATGAGGATGAGAGCCCTGTTTGGCACACAGTAGGTGCTGGGTAAATATTTGTGAATGAATAAATGAATGAGTGAGTGAGTGAATGATGTGGATAATTGTGTGTGTCCCCTGAGAGGACGCACAGCCAGCCAGGGCCTCCTGCCGCTCTCTGGACTAGTCTAGACAAGCCTGCCCGTGGTTCCCCCGGGCCAGCAGGTGGCGCCAGCGCCTGCTGGTCCCTGCCCATGGCCACCTCCCTTGCTGGTCTCATGCCCAGCGTGTATACAGGGGAGCCCTGGTGGCGCAGTGGTTAAGCGTTTGGCTGCTAACCGGAAGGTTGGCAGTTTGAATCCACCAGCTGCTCCTTGGAAACCCTGTAGGGCAGTTCTACTCTGTCCTGTAGGGTTGCTATGAGTTGGAATCGACCCGATGGCAGTGGGTTTTTTGAACTGGGTTGAAGAGTTGGCATCCTGAGGCCTCAGTGGGGCTCCAGGCCCCAAGCAGCTCTGCTGACTCTTGCTTACCTCTCCTGAAGGATGATGTCTTAGGGTTAGCCCAACCTGACTTGACAGGGAAGCAGATGCGGACCTCTGGGAAGAGGAGCTGGGCTGAGCGGCTGGGGGCACAGACCCTGGGAGTGGGGATGAGGCCAATGTTCTCGATGTTCTCTCGGGGATGGGGACACAAAACGAGAGGCGGTTAAGTCAATCAGTGAATCAAAAGCTGAGATCTAGGAACCGATGTGGTGAAATCAGTAAGCGAAGAGAGAGAGGAAAGGGAGGCCTGGTTTCCATGACAATGGTAGTGTTTGTGGCAAGCCAGGGACTTCTGGGTCCCCAGGGCCTCCAAACAGTGATTCACTACAGGAAAGGAAAGGCTGTGGAGGAACTGGGTGTCAGGGGCCCGGATGCCCTGCGGCCCTTCTCAGCGCTCAGCACGCACTCGACTCCCCACCCGGAGCCCCCCACCCCCACCCTGGGCCCTGCTAGCCTGGTGCTGTGATGGCAGAGCTGAGGGGCAGAACAACGGCCCGCAGCAACTACTGTTTCCTCGTTTTATAGAGGAAACGGAGGTACCTGGCCCAGGTGACGTGGCCAGGCCATGAGTAGTAGCGGCAGGATTGGAACCCAGGCTATCCTGACTCTAACCAATGGTTAGATTACGGGGGGCAGATTAACCAGTAAGCAACGTATGCACCAGCTGGCTTGTGCTTACTTACTAATCTGTAGTGCACAATTTCATATGGGTGTCATGTGGTGAAAACAGGTGACACTGTGCACCACAGATTAGTCCGTAAACACAGGTAATCCCATGTGCACCTTGCTTATTGAGTAATCCAGCCCTGCTAACCATGCTTGGGGAGATGCAGATAGTAGAAAAGGAAGAACAGGGGCCTGGGCATTACAGTGTGGCGAAGAGTGAGGAAGGGGCTCTTCCGTCTCCCCCAGCCTCCCTGGTTGCCCGACCCTGTGTAAGCCCAACACTGAGAAGGAGGGAGGGGAGCAGAAGCTGTTCGCTAGCCCGCCTCTCACTTGCAGATCCCAATTCCTATGAGTTGGAATCGACCCGATGGCCGCCCACTATCCTTCCAATCTCCCTCTCTCTGCCCTAGTCCTGGGGGGATGTCTGTGTGTGTAGGGAGGATGATGATCATGGCGTCTAGCACCCGCTCCTGCCCCTCCCGACTCCCCCCGGGGAGTTCCTGGACTTCCCCAGTCCCTGTCAATGTAGTTTCATTCTTGTTCAGCTGTTTCGGTTTGCTTATTCTTGTTTCAGTAGCAGGGGGGTATCCCTGCCTGACCCCCAGGCCTGGATGGCATGCAAATGGGAAGCCCGGGCCGCCGCCATCTCTTCCCCTGCAGCAGAAGGGGTGGAGGTTGGAACCGAAATCTACCAGTCCGGTCTTCTCGTTTTGCAGGTGAAGAAATGGAGGCCCATAGAAGGGAAGCAATTTCTGCAAGGTCACAGAGTGAATTCGTGGAAGACAGAGAACTTGGAATCTGGAGAGTCCAAGTTCTGTGATTCCGGAAGGGTCTTCTTGAATCTGGCACTGGGTTCTTGGGAACAGTCAGGCAGATGAATAGAGAGAATGCAGATTAAATGGGATAACCTGGGTGGCTAGCATAGTGTAGCAGGTGGAAAAAATGTATACATGCCCCACCCTCCCACCCACCATGTTACATCAGGAATAATGGAGGCAAACTCATAGGAAGGACTTGTCTCATGTATGCCAGGGGTAGAGCAGGCCGGAGAGATAGCACACCACAGGATCTGGGGTTAAAGTGGGCTGTGTGACCTCAGGTAAATGACTTCCCTTCTCTGAGCCCTGGGAGATAATGCAGGTGTCCTATCTCCAGGGTTGCAGGGAGGAGGGATGAGATGGTGAGCAAGTACTTGTGAGCTGTGGGGTGACATGAATGTTATGGGTTGTCAGGGAAGGCAAGTCCTATCTAGGGACTGGGAGACAGAGCTGCCTTGTGGTGGAGAGGCCCGGGGTGAGCCATGGTGGCTGACCCTTGATCCTTGGAAGAGCAAGGAAGGAATCTGAACTTTTGCCCTGCTCAATGCAGGTGGCAGTTCGCTTCCTTGGGGGCAGGGAGGGAGGTGGGCAGGAGGTTCCTGCAGACCCTGGGGGTGCCCAGAGACTGTGGGAGAAGCTGAGCACTAATTAGCTCTTGCTCCATAATTGGACTTAATTGCCTCCTTGTGATTGGCAATTAGCAGGCTGCATCAATTAGTACAGGGAGGGTGACAGCTCAGCTGGGGCTGGTCAGGGCTCCCCTTCCAGAGGGAGGCAGGCAGGTACAGGGTGGCCCCATGGGGAAGTCACCCCATTGCCCAGCCCCTCACCACCTAGCCCCGCCTACCCTGTGCAGAAGGGCCTGGGAGCCTCCACACCTTCCCCTGGAATGTGACTTCTCTGATCTCACTTCACTCATCCTCACCAGACCCAGCTCCACCATTGCCTCCTTTGCAACCTGGGGGATGAAGCTATGGGGTCAAGTTGGAGTGTGGTCTTTGAAGCCAGGTCTCGGGTTTGAATCCCAACGCCACCATTTACAATTCCGATGCCAAACCTTATTTTCTTGGTAAAATGACAATTTGAGGTGGTTTTCACTTTGGGGATGGGGGACACTAAAAAAATACCCGGGTCCCACCCCAGACCAATTACTGAATCAAAATACCTGAGGCGACGCATGCAGTTTTTAAACTACCCCTAAGCAATTTTGATGTCCAGCAAGGGTTGAGACCACAGGTGGATGGTCTCAAAGGGCCCCCTGAGCCCTCACCAGGACTTTCTTCTCAGGAGCCTTTGAGTGGATTTGAATCACCAATCTTTCAGTTAGTAGCCGAGCGCTTAACTGTTTGTGACACCTAATAGCACAATTTTTTTTAAAGTTTAAAAAAAAAATCGGGTGTTGAAGTTGGTCTGTGGGGACAAAGTAGAGGCAGAAGCTGAACACTCTGAGGGGGTTGGTTGATGGGGGTGGTAGGGTGAGTTCCAGGAACCATGGCACGTGTTGGGAATACAGGAGGGGCTCCGGACCCACCTTCCACCCTCGAGGAGTTTCCAGTCCAATGGGGAAGGCACAGACAGCTCTTAGTGAAAACCTCCCCTCCACCATCCCCTTCTTCCGTGCTCAGCTTCTCCCCGTATCTCACAGGATCCTCTGCCAGGGTCAGAATACTCGATTAGCAAGGTATGCACTGGGCTGCTTGTTATGTATTTACTAATCTATAGTGAGGGATTTCATGTGGGTTTCACCACATCGTTGGCATGATAAAAAAACAGATGAAATCGTTCACTAAAGATTAGTAAGTACGCACAGGTAAGCCGGTACGTTCTTGCTTACTGGTTAGTCCGCCCCTGTCCTCCGCACAGGCCCGGCAGGTGCTGGATGAGAGTCCATTACCCTCTGTGGGGCCAGAAGCAGGTCCCTCCCCGCTTAAGTGGCCCAAGTCCTCCTCTGTAAAAGGAGAATAATGGCTTGGCCATGCCCACCTCTCCTGGCTGCCCTGAGATAATGTTTTACTAGTGATAGGACCTGTTATCAAGGTAGACGATTACATTGTTCCTTCCCACAGTGAACACTGAACGCACAGCATATGCCCTATCTACTTTACATGCAACAGCTGTGGGGAGCTAAGCTCCCGTCCGGCCTGGAGTCCCTTCTAAACCATACAGACAGGCCAGTTCGTTCCTTGGCAGGCAATCTCTTTTCAGCTTCTGCTGGGCATCAAATACGCCAGTGAATGGACAGAGCCTAACCCAGGCACTGACTCGTAGTGAGTACTCTATAGTGGTACAGGGTCGCTACCAGTCGAAACCCACTCGACAGCAACGGGTTTGGTTTTGGGTTTTTTACTGTTATACTATTGTCATTGTGGAAACCCTGGTGGCATAGGGGTTAAGTGCTACGGCTGCTAACCAAAAGGTAGGCAGTTCAAATCCACCAGGCGCTCCTTGCAAACTCTATGGGGCAGTTCTACTCTGTCCCGTAGGGTTGCTATGAGTCGGAAAAAGTTAAGGAAGAAGTTGAATGCTTCGAGGGGGTTGGTTCACGGGGGAGGTAGGGTGAGTCCCAGACACCACGGCGCTTGCCGAGAATACAGGAGGGGCCTAGACCCACCTTCCATCCTCAAGGACTTTCTGGTCCAATGGGGAAGGCACAGAAGTCAGATTCCGACTATGAGTCAGAATCGACTTGATGGCAATGGGTTTATTGTTATTGTGACTGTTTCCCAGGCTAGGTGCCATCTGGAGAGAAGCCCAGCTGCAGTACACACATGGGACCCCCACAGAGCTGGGATAAAAAGGCCGTGAAGGCGGGGCAGGGAGGAAGAAGGGGCGGCAGAAGTGGGTGTCCAAACATGACGAACGTAATTAATATCACTGAATTGTCTATGTGAAAAATGTTGAAATGGCACATGTTCTGTCATATATATACTTAAAAAATAATCATAAACCAGTTGCTGTCGAGTTGACGCCGACCTGTGGCAACCCCACGCGTGTCAGAGGAGAACCGTGCTCTATAGGGTTTTCAATGGCTGTGATCTTTCAGAAGTAGATCACCAGGACTTTCTTCTGAGGAACCTTTGAGTGGATTTGAACCACAAATCTTTCAGTTAGTAGCCGAGCGCTTAACTGTTTGTGGCGCCCAATGCCACAATTTTTTAAAAAGTTTAAAAGAAAAAGAAAAGAATTGGGTGTTGAAGTTGGCATGCGGGGACAAAGTAGAGGGAGAAGTTGAACGCTTTGAGGGGTTGGTTCATGAGGGAGGTCGGGTGAGTTCCAGGCACCATGGCACGTGCTGGGAAAACAGGAGGGGCCCGGACCCACCTTCCACCCTCAAGGAGTTTCCAGTCCAATGGGGAAGGCACAGAAGCATCACTATAGAGTGACAAGGGGTGTTGGGGGCTCAGTGGGGATGCCTAATCTGGACTTGGTAGCACTTTGAGCTGACCCTGAGGGTGAGTAGGAGCTGGTGAGGCCAAATCCAGGAAGGTTAGCTTAGAAGAAAGAAGAGAGGTGGGATTGCTGGAATTTGGAGGGCCAGGCCTCTGGAGGGGCAGGGAGTGACGCACCAGGGGATAAAAGCAGAGCCCAGGTCACACTGGGCTTTAGAAGCCAGGTCAAGGAATTTGGACTTTATCCCGAATACAGTGGGGATCCACTGTTAGTGTGAAGCCCTGTGGAAACATAATGAGGTTTTTATTTTGGAAAGATTGCTGTGGTTTAGGGAGGAGAAAGGATCATAGCTAAGGCCACGGTAGAGGCAGGAGACCTGTTAGGGGGTCCTGCAGTCATCCAGGCCAGGCTGACAGCGATCAGAAGCAGGGAGTTGGAGACAGTGGATAGAATGGAGAGAAATTCTGGAGGTAGGACCCGGAGGACTTGGGGACTCATTGGCCAAGGGAGGTGGGGGGTGAGGCCGAGGAGAAGAGAGGGCTGGGGGTGGTGTGTTGGGAAACATGAAGAACTCTGTTTGGGACATCCAAGGAGGGACGGCAGGTCTGGAGCTTGAGGTCCCTCCTGGCCTGGGAATCCTTGGGGTCTTCTTCCAAGAATTCTCAGGAGTGGAAAGGCCATTGGCTCTTGGCCCAGTGCCCGCCCTCCCTTTCCCAGGCCTCCCTGGACAGGCTGGGAATTCCTGACCCAGGGACACCCTGTTGGGGCAGGCCTGCCTGTCTCCTCCCCAGGCCCAAGGGTGGGATGCGCTGCTGCAAATGAGCCTGCTCCAGGACATGTGATGGGGTGATGAGCTGTAGGGGTGTGAGAGTTCAGGGGAGCTCTGCCGCTACTCCTGCTTTCCAGGGCCTCTGGCCTCAGCTTGGGCCCCGGGGAATGGGTTGGAAGAGTGGAGGCCAGAAGGTGAGCTGTCTGGGCCTGGAGTACACAGGGCAGTAGGGTGCAGTGGACATACTGCATGTGACAGCCAGGGGTTCCAGTCCTGTCTGTCACCTGCTGGTTAGGAGATGGTGAGCACACAGGGTTCGTCCTTATCCTAACACTGGGCCTTCATGACAGTTTGGTTTTGGTGGTGGCATGAATGAATCTGCTTCTACCCTTAAGGTGAGCGTCCAAGTGTTTGGAATTTGAAATCTCCCACCCCAAGGTACTCCAGAGTGGACAAAGCACGGCACCCTCGCCCACCAGGGCCCCAGCACACGTCTCCATTCCCAGAACCGCCCCTGCGGCACCTCTCTGCCTCCTTCAGCAGCAATTTGCCCTCCCTTGTTAAGCTTTGGTGTCCATGAGGATGTGATTTGCATTAAATCTTGGGAGAAAAATTACAGAAAGCAGGAAAGGGTGGCAAGGGGAGGGGGCAGTGAGTCACGTTTCCATGTGTATTTTTCAAACTTTCCAATGGGAGTTTGGAAAACAACACCCTTTTGTTTGCCAGCTTGGAACAGGCTCTCCTAAGACCCCATGTTCTGTTTCTCTGGGTGTTACCTTAACTGCCCTGACCCATCCTTGGGTTCTGCTTGTCTCCAGGGAGCCTCTCTCCCTGGGCTTCTTCACACTCTTGCTGGGGCAATGAGAAATCCTGCCTGTGTTGTACGTCAGTCCCTCCTCTGGTCTCATCTCACAGTGACAGCCCTTCATCTGCCCCCCCTTCAGGGTGGACCTGTGGAGGCTGCAGCTGAGTCAGGGACTTTGGCCCTGTAGCCACTCCTGGCCAAACCGCCAACCCCTGAGACTCTCCCATGGCACCTGGGAGCCCTGGGCTTCTAGGAACCTCCTTCCTGCCCCAGCAGCTTCCTCTTTGTGCTCTGCCTACCAGCCCTTCCCACCACCTGTCTCTGCACCCCAACTTCCGAAGGGCCTGTGTCTAAGGGTGAGGACCTAGAGACCCCCCAAGGAGAAGCCCTGCAAAGCAGAGGCCTCACACAGAGGAAGTGGGCAAGGGAGAGAACCTACTGTATGTCCCTACTGTGTGCTGGGCCCTGAGCCTGCCCTAGCACATCTCATGTCAAAGACTCCTCCCGCAGCCCTGGGAAGGGGGGTCAGGATCCCCATTTTGCATATGGAAACCGAGGCTCAGCCAGGGAAATGGATGTGAACTCAGAATGGTGGAGAAGGGGGCAGGGTGGGCAGCCCATGCCCCTGGCCACCCGCTCCTTGCAGGCCCTGGCCCCTTCCACCCTCCCCCCAAGCCCCCATCTTCTCCCTCAGGGGTCCTGCACTAGCTGTCCCTCTCCCCTGCCCCATCTCTGGGGCTGCCTGACTAACCCTTCCCAGTAGCACTGGCTTGTCCTGCCACTCCTGTACCCGTGCCAGCAACTGCCCACATCATGCGGGCCACATCTGACTCCATTTGAGCATACCCTCCCCTCCCCTCCTCTCCCTCTCCCCCTCCTCTGCCCGGAGCCAGAGCACGGGTCCCTCATGGAGCCATTCCTTGCCTTCAGCACCCCCTCCCTCGCCATATTCGAACTGCTTGGATCCCCCTTCCCAGCCCCACTGGGCAGCAGATGGGGAAGAGGACGTTTTGCTAGGTCTGAGCCCCTTCAGCTGTCCCCAGGGTTGGGGGAGGCCTGGCATCCTAGGAATTAGACTCCCCCCCTAGCACAGCCCTCCAGCCTGTTGCCAGCTTGGGATTGGGAGGGGTAGGGGTGACCCCTAAGATGTGTGTGCATGAAGGGGTGTAGCTGAGCCTGTGGAGAGGAAGGGTAAAGCTCCTGCCTCTCTAAGCTGTCTTTAGAGTGGGGACGGGGGAGGAGCCTGAAAGGCCCTCCAGCTACTGGCTTCCCTCCTTCCTCCCTGCTTAGCAACCGTAGCCAGGTAAATATTTGCCCCACCAGGATCTGGGGCTGGAGCGCAGGCGTCAGCCAGGGCAGCTGCCCTCTCCTCAATTCCTGGGGCTCGCCTGTGCCCACTCCCCACTCCAGGACCCCCTGGCCTGGACCCCAGCTGTGATTCCCCTCCTACCCCAATCTCACAGTTCTTTCTCCCTCCCTCGTGGTGGACTTCCTCCCCCACCTCCTCCTTTTCCCACTCTGACCTCTCCCTTTGTCCCCAGCTCTCCAGGGCTCAGCTCTCTCTGGTCCATTCCTTACCCCTTGATCCACTAAGGTGTCTGAGTGAGGCCCCACCCCTAAGCCAAACAGGTCCTCTGCCTGTCCCCGCCACATCCCACTCAGAGCCCAGCCTGCTAGGTACTTACTGAGGCCCAGGACCCTACCCACAGCCCCAGGGGGAGGGGGAAGAGAGGATGTGGGATGTTTTGCTGGACATCTTGTTCTCCTTCTCCAGGCCAGGAAGCTCCTCGTCAGGAAGCCAGTGCCGCTTTTACCTCCTCTGGGGGTACAATTGAGGGGACCGTGGCCAAGAGGAAACAGATGCCCCTCAGCCTCATCCTGGGCAGCCTGAGCAGGCCAGGGCCTGCGAAGCACGCCAACCTCAGCCCATGCGTCTTGCTCCTCCCAACCAGGCCTCTCGCCACCCCTAACGCCCCCAGTGGTTTTCCCCATTACCTGTCACTGTGATGAAGAACCCTCTCAGGGGTCAAAGGCCAAAGCCAGGTGAACTCTTGGGGTGCCCTGTAAGCTTGGGGCTTACTGGGCCAATGTGTGCTCCTCTGGGGTGGGCCTGTGGGCTGGCTTAGGGGCAGGGAATCTGAAGAATTGGGCTAATGTAGGTCTAGAAATAGGGGTTGGGCTGCATGATGTCCAAAGCTTCCTCCCAACTCCAAAGTTCTAGCTTCTAGGTGGTGAATGACAAGGCTCTGGCCCAAGCCCAGCCCCTTCCCCATCCCATGGAGCACCCTTTCAGAGCTCCTGATCTTGACAGAGACCCTACCCATCTACCTGCCCACCTTGGGCAGTCCTGGGACAACCATGGGCAGATACACAGGGTCACCAGGAGTCGGAATCGACTCAACGGCAACTGGTTTTACTCAGAACTACTTCTCTAGAAAGTACCCTTTGCTCCACCACACCCATCAGCAATCTCAGCTTAACTACCACCGTCCTTGCTATGAGTCCACTTTCCCAGTTGATCCCCTGGCCTGAATGTCAGGGGAGAGCCTTCAAAGGGGACTCCAGGGGGCTTGGTAGTTGCAGGGGCTGGGACAGGAGTGGATTCACCATAAAGCTAATGAAGGTGAAGCTTGAGGGCCCTGGGAGGAGTCAGCCAACGTTTCCACATGGTCATATGTCTGTGTAAAATTTGTGAAAGATTTTTTTTTTTAAGAGGGCCTTCCCTCCAAATTGTATGAGCTTCAAGTAGGGTGACCCACTGTCCGGTATGCTCAGGAATGTCCCAGTTTTAGCACTGAAAGTTCTTTGTCCTGGGAAGCCCCTCAGTCCTGGGCAAACCCGCCACCCTAGCTTCAGGTCCCCACAAACCTGGACAGGGGGTGAGGGAGAAAGGGAATCCTTCTCAGCCTCACTTCCCGGAAGTGTGTGTGTTGGGGGGCGAGGGGGCTCTTTTCTCCAGCTCCAGCCCTGGAGTTGTGGTGCTTCTGTTTGTTTCCTTGGCAACAGGGAGAGGAACCCCGCATTTAGGAAGCCGGGGAGGCCCCAGCAACCACACACACAGACACATAACAGACACACACGCAGCCGCCCACACGCAGGCGCCTGCGTCACCACCAGCGGTCAGCGCTGCCCGCCTCCCGGGCCCGGGGTGGGGGGGCCGCCGGGGCCCGATTCAGACCACACCGGCCCTAACCGATCCGTCTGGGGACGCAGGCTCGTCCCCATGACCCCGCCCACGCCGCGTGCTCCGCCCCTTCCCAGCCCTGCCTAGCCCTGGAGGCGAGGGGTTAAAGCTGGGGGGTGGAGAGGAGACGGGAGAGAGAAAATACTGCTGCTAAATTTCCTTCTGCCCGCTGCCTGATCGCTCTTTGGCCGGTTCGTAGTGTGGTGTGTATGGCGACAGTCGACTGAAGTTCAGGGAGCCTGGGACACAGGGTGAGGTGGGTGGTTTGGAATGTCGGGAACTGACCTCCTGGGCAGATTCTAAGGTTTGGTTGGATTGGGCTTCTTGGGGTCTGGGCTGAAGAGAGCTTGGGAGATAGTTAACCTGCAGGCAGAACCCTGAGCTTTGTTTGGGTCCTGGTTCTGTCGCTTGTCAGCTGTGTGGCCTTCAGCAAATCAGTTAACATATCCAGGCCTCCATCTCCTCATCTGGAAAATGAGGATAATGATGCTTACTCTGTGCACCTCAAAGGGATTCCAGAGGATTAAGGTGATCTTGATGGTGAAGGGGTAGTCAGCAGTGAGACCTGCCTGGGTGTGAGGTGTCAACAGTGAGAACTGCCCGGGTGTGAGGTGTGAGGAGCTGGCTCTATACCCATTATCCAGCTGTTCATTCCAGCCTAACGGGAGCAAGGAAAATTGCCCGGCTCTGGTTCGGCAGTTGGCCTCTCCCCATCAAAGAAACATCAATGCCAGTCCCCTGAGGTGGCTTCGCACCTCAAAATCTGTCTAGAGTGCCGTCTTGGCTCCTGGGTAGTGTGTGGTGGGGTGGGAGCACTACCTTAGGGGGTCTGGCCCTGCTTGGTCATGTGACTTTGGGACCCCTTTCCCTGTCAGGCTTCAGAAGCCTACCTATAGAGAGAAGGGCTTATTCCTCAGAGCCCTGGGGGACTCCTGGAGGGGGCAAAGGATCACCAGACAGAGCCCCCCCCCCACTAGGGAGGCTCTACCTGTCCCTTAGAATATTGGGCTTTTTTATCAAGAAGGTTTTTTTGAATGAGGGGTTCTGTGGCCTGAAAGAATGCCTGTAAATCACTTGCTCCTTCTAAGGGTCTGTCTTAGTTATCTAGTGCTGCTGTAACAGAAATACCCCAAGTAGTGGCTTTAACACGCGGAAATTTATTTGCTCACAGTTAGGCGGCTAGAAGTCCGAATTCAGAAGGGCCGGCTCCAGGGGAAGGCTTTCTCTCTCTTTGTCAGCTCTGGAGGAAGGTCCTTGTCTCTTTCAGCTTCTGCTCCTGGGCAATCTTCATGTGGCTTGGCATCTCTCTTCCCCCATCTCTTCTCTGTTCTCTAGTCGAATCTCTTTTATATCTCCAAAGAGATTGACTCAAAATACACCCTACACTAATCCTGCCTCATTAACGTAACAAAGACAACCCGTTCTCAAATGAGGTTATAACCACAGGCATAGAGGTTAGGATTTACAACACATGTTTTTGGGGACATAATTCAATCCGTAACAGGCCTGCCTCTCCCACCCCCCCCAATCAGCTATGACCCTACTAGGGCATGGAACCAGTTCGTTCTGGTTCGAAACCCTGCTGATAATTTGCATTTCTATCAAGTTCCCAGGCGATGCTAATGCTGCTGGTTAGGGACCAATTCTGAGAACCACTAGCAGAGCCCAACCCAAACTAAACCCACTGCCATGCAGTCCATTCCGACCCATAGCGACCCCATGGCTTTCCAAGGCTGTAAATCTCTACGGAAGCAGACTGCCACATCGTTCTCCTGAGGATCCCCAGGTGGTGTTGAACCGCCGACCTTTCGGTTAGCAGTCGATCGCTTTAACCACTGAGTCACCAAGGCTCCTAATAGAGCAGTGTTCTCAAAATTTATTATACATAAGAATCACCTGGGAATCTTGTTAAAATGTAGATTCTGATGCAGTATATCTAGAGTGGAAATGCACATTCTCAGCAGGGGTTCCAGTCCACGTGGGACAACGCCACAGTCTACTCAGTGTGCTGTTATTTTGACTCATAGTTCCACTCATAGCCCCATGTGCAACAGAATGAAACGCTTCCCGGTCCTGTGCCATCCTCACACTCAGCTGTGCTACCTCAGGCCAATCACTCAACCTCTTTGAGTGTTGGGTTCTTGGCATATAAAATGCAGATGATAATACCTACCTCTTAAGGTTGAGGCGAAGATTAAATGGGATCACCTCCACACAGTCCCTAGCCTGGTTCCTGGCACATGGCGGTGGCTTAAAGAAGAGGCAGGTTCTTCCATGCTCAAGGTTATAACTATCACCTGTGCATGAGTGACTCAGCAGTTCAACAGCTGTTTAGTGCCAGACCCTGTGTTCAAAGGATGAATAAGACAAGGACCCTCCCTTAAGAAACACTATAAAGGGATTCCTAAGCCATGACCTTGGGTCTCTAAATCACCCCCATCTTCTAGAACCTCCTCCAAAGAGTCACCCCATCCTACCCCCATGGAGGAGTATAACTGCCTCCCCAGTGGCCTAGGATCCCATCTGAATGCTCCCCTTTCCCACTCCCACCTGTCCAATGTTATAGTCTGACGGTAAGATCTTGACCTCTAGAGCCAGGCCAACCTGTGTTAAAATTCCAGTTCTCCTACTAACCATTTGACCTTAGACCAGTGGTTCTCAACTAGGGGCGATTTTGCCCCCCGCCCCCTGGGACATTTGTCAATGTCTGAAGATATTTCTGATGGTTATAACTGGAGGCGCAGGTGCTACTGGCATTTAGTGGGTAGAGGCCAGGGATGCTGCTGAACATCCTCAATGCACAGAACAGCCCACCTCAACAAAGACTTATCTGGCCCAAAATGTCAGTGGTGCCAAGGTTGAGAAAGCCTGCTTTAAATGAATGATTTCAGGTTTCTCATCTGTAAAATGGGGATAATAATAGTATCAATCTTGTAGAGTTACTATATAAATTCAGAAGAGCATGCAGACACCCAGTGCCTAACAACAGTCCATAAATAGTCCCTAGAATAACTGTTATTAGTTTTCCTCTGAAATCCCTCCTGGCGTTATCCCTCTGCTGAGACTCACCCCAGTTTAGCTTACGTCTTGCCAAGGCCAATGCCTCTGACTCTTTCCTTACTGGTCTAGATGCCTCCCTTCTCCCTTTGACCCCAAGCCCTATCACGCAGCTAGAATGTTCTGGCTCAGGCCCCATCCTAGTACCAGAACCCTCTCAGGTCCCTGCCTCCCCCTCCCACTTCTCTTCCCATAGTCTCTGACCTCCGACCTCACCTCCCTGCTCTCCTCAGCAGGCTAGCGCGCCCCTTCCTCAGCTCTTCCCCACTTAGGCAACTCTGCACAGGCGTCTACCCGGCACCAGCCCACACCACGCATTTCCCACGCGTCCAGCCAAAGTGGTCTAAGAGAGTGAAGCACATCCTGGGTTTGGACCAGGCTGCCTGGTTTCTAGTCCAAGCTCTGAGCTCTGCCTATTACTTTAACTGTCTAGTCTTGGGACAGTGAGCCTCACCTTTAAAACAGAAAAGTAATCTCCAGCCCATAAAGCGGTTTTGTGGACCAAGTTGGAGAATGGACGTGAAAACATACTACTATAAACAGCGTAAAAGTATAAGTGATTCACTGTTCATTGAACATCGTCCTGCTTTATATTTTTATTTCCATAGCACTTACCACCTTCTAACAAACTATAAAATTGTCTTTTGTTTATTGACTACACTAGAATGTCAGCTCCATGAGGCAGGAATATTGGTCTATTTTATTCACTGCTGTATCCCCAGCGTCTAGAACAGTGCCTGGCGTGTAGTAAGTGTTCAATAAATATTTGTTGAATGACCAAATTCACTATGTATACGGCACCTCTGTAAAGTCCCTAAATCTATCTTCTCCAAGAAGCCTCTCTTCAAATGCATGTTACCTTATTTAATCATCATAGCACCCCCATTGTACAGACGAGGAAACTGAGGCTGAAAGAAGTGAGTCTTGGCTCAGAGTCACTCCCCTGAAAAGTGGCAGGGCCAGATGTGTTTGTTCATCCAAGAAACACTGAGCCTCTATGGTGTGCCAGGCACTGGGCCAGATGTTGGGGACAAAGATGACCAAGACTTGGGCCCTTCTGTCCTTCACGGAGCTCATCTTTGGGGTGGGGGGGATGTAGAGGGAGGTCCAGAATGCTGTGGGAGCACAAAAGAAAGGCCCCCACCAAGATCATTGGTCTCCAAGACAGGTGCCCCTTCCCTGCCCAAACCACCCCCTGGTCTTCAGCCACCATATTCTGAGATCACTCACTAACTGTCTAAGCCCCAGCCTCCTGGGGTTCATTTAGAATTCATTATCCAATTCAGTGCCCTGCGCTGCTGTTTGTGCTTGTTGGTTTTGCTTCTCCCTCTTCTGCCCTACCCGTGGGCAGCTCCCTCGAGGCCCAGTGTAGCATCGCTGTACCCCGTGGCATCCCCTGCACACTGAGGAGCTCTGTCCCCGTGTGTGTGGTAGCCACCCTGCCACCGCCACTGATGAGAAACCCAGGCGCAGAGAATTCAGTAGCTGACCTAGCATCACACAGCAAGTGAGAGGCAGGTTTGGAACCTGGCTGCCACCCACGGGCAACTCCCCTTCACCCCCACCCCAGCAGGCCCAGCCCCTTGGGACCTCGTTTCTCCTGCTCTCATGGGAAAGCAAACCGATGGCATTTAGGGGTTCAGTGTTAGAATGAAATGTTCAGGGATAAAGGCCCACTTTGAAGTTCACATTTAGAGTTGTGGCCATTTTAGCGGGAGGGAAGGCCCTTTGGAAAGAGCCTAGAGTGAAATCTGAGGTGAAAGCCCCCTTCCTCTCTCTTGCTCCTTCTCCCCAAAGATGAGGAGGCCCAGGATAGGAAGAGTTAAGTATGGTTTTGCTTCCCCAGCCAGGAGGGGAAGCCAGGCCACTGGGTGGGGTGGGGGTGGGGGCTTGGTGCCAGGGAGGGGGCTGAGGCAGCGGGAAGAGCACAAGCTGTCCCCTCACGTTTCACTGGCTCACCCCTTCTGCCTCTGCTCTTAGTTTGGGGAACAGGAGAGGGAGAAGCAGACCAAGGCTTTTTGTTTTGTCTGGGAAGCTGAGGGTGGGGTACCACACCCCAGGGAGAGGGCTGCAGTGAAGGGAGTCATGTCCTGAGTCCCCTCAGAAGGATCCCAGAGGTAGGTGCTCACCACACTGCCCAGTCTCCCTCACTGAGATGGGGACCTGGGTGTCCCCTCCCCAGTGTCCCTCCCTGAACCCAGTCCCCTGCCTTAATCCCACTGCTGCCCCTTGTCCACTCTGAGGCCTGGCTCTAGAACCCAGCACTGATGACCTGCCCAGCCCTGCTTCCTCTGTCTGTTACAGAAAACCTGCTATCTGGGAGCGGCAGGAGTTAGCAACATAATTTAATTTCCCGGGTTCCTCATCAGAGAATAAACTGTGGGAGGCATCAGGCGGGGCAGGCAGGCAGATGGGTCCCCAAGCCTCAGTACTGACACCTCTTAGAGGGGATTAGGTGGCTGGTAGGGTCAGGGCCAGGATTAGGGGAGGGGAGTGGGAGGCTGGGCAGAGCGGTCCTCGGTGAGGCCAGAGGCCCCAGGGCCAGGAAGTCTGGGGTCCTGGGTGCTCATGTCCTGCGAGAGGCCCGGTTCCCTCCCCAGAGCCAGCTGCAAATCTGACCTGGCCAAGAGGAGTGTAGCGATGGGGGTGGCGCTGGCCTTCACAGCCAGCGAGGCTGTGGGTGCTTGGCTGTCCCTAAGCCCCCTCCTGCTTTCTGGCTGGAAGTGGGATGGAGACCCAACATTGGCTACCCAGTCCCTGGCCTTGCTCCCCCTTTTAGGCCCCTCTGGGAACCACAAAAATCTGGGACCTGGTGTCCTGGCAACATGATGAGTGCACGCACAGCTCTGGTATCTGTTTTAAATTATCCATTCAAATAAGTACAGTCCTGGAGTTGGCTGGGTGGGGCGAGGAGCAGAAAGGAACTGAAAGGGGGAGGAACTAGGCATCCTATTTTCCAACTGTTTGGGACCAAAGGAAGGGGGCAGGGGATGAAGGGTGCAGATGCCTAGGTCCTATTCTTGGCCTTCTCTGGGAAACTGGGCTTCGGTGTAAGACCCAACGCTTGGTTTGGAAGGGAAATAAATTGAGGCAGAAGGTAGGGGAAAACCCAAAAGACCCATTGCTGTCCAGTGGATTCCGACTCATAGCAACCCTACAGGACAGAGTAGAACTGCCCCATAGGGTTTCCAAGGCTGTAATCTTGACAGAAGCAGGCTGCCACATCTTTCTCCCAGAGAGGTTAGTGGGTTGGAACTGCCGACCTTTTGGTTAGCAGTGGAGAGCTTAACCACTTGCGCCACCAGGGTTCCTTGAAGATGGGGAAAAGGGACCCCGGATTTCTGATTCTGCTCCAAGATTGAGGGGGTAAAGGAACTCAGGACCCAGGCCTTTGCTATGGCCCAGGGGAATCCCGGCATTCTTTCTCCACCCCACCCCTGGCACGCTGAGATGCAGCTTTGAATGGGCTGCCCACGTGTGTGTGGGGGGAACGACTAGGGGTGACTCACTGTTACTACGGGCAGGGAAGGGGGAGCCATTGGTGGAAGCGGGGTGAGTCACCCTGCTGGCCACCGCCTCAGCCCTCCCCCCACTTTCCTGTACCCCAGCCCTGCCTGCCTGGACCCTTCCCTTCGCTTTACATCCAGTCCCCCCTTCCCCCTGCGCTTTCCCAACCCACTCTCATCCCTTGGCTATGTCCTGTACCCCAGAAGGCAGAGGGAGTCGGGGAAAGCTTGGAGCTAGGAGGGCTGAGCAGGCAGGAACCCAGACGCGGAGCTTCAGCGAAGTCCCCTGCAGAGGGCTGTGCACGGGAGCGGGTGGGGCCCGACTCCGCCCCCGCCCCCGCCCCGCCGGCCTCCCCCCACCCCACTGCCACCCCCGGCCTTGTGAATCTGTGACGGCCCCTTTAAGAACACTGGCCACTCCTCCTTTTCCATAGACCTATTAGAGCCTTTGCCCCGGCGCCGGTGACTCAGAGTGTTCGCGGGAGCACCCCTTCTGCGCTAGCCAAACCCGATCCCGAGGTCCGACAGCGCCCGGCCCAGATCACTACGCCTGCCAGGAGCCAGCCGAGAGCCAGCCGGCCGGCGCGCTCCGACCCCGAGCAGTCTCTGTCCTTCAGCCCGAGCCCCGCGCCCTTCTCGGGACCCCTGCCCCTTGGGCAGCGCTGCCACCCTGCCGGCCATGGAGACTCCGTCCCAACGGCGCGCCACCCGCAGCGGGGCGCCGGCCAGCTCCACCCCGCTGTCGCCCACTCGCATTACCCGGCTGCAGGAGAAGGAAGACCTGCAGGAGCTCAATGATCGCCTGGCGGTCTACATCGACCGTGTGCGCTCCCTGGAGACGGAGAACGCAGGACTACGCCTTCGCATTACCGAGTCGGAGGAGGTGGTCAGCCGCGAGGTGTCCGGCATCAAGGCCGCCTATGAGGCCGAGCTTGGAGATGCCCGCAAGACCCTCGACTCGGTGGCCAAGGAGCGCGCTCGCCTGCAGCTGGAGCTGAGCAAAGTGCGTGAGGAGTTTAAGGAGCTCAAAGCGCGGTGAGTGCGCCCAGGTGGCAGCGTGCCGGGCCGGGAGCGGAGAGGGCGGGCGCAGCGGCGTCCCTGCCGGCTCCAGGAAGGGAGCGACAGGGCTCTGGGAGGCTGCTAACTTTGCCATATAGTCTCCTCCCTCCCCGGAACTGTCCCAAGCGAGGGACTGGCGGTACCAAGGGGAATTGTTGTGACAGGACAGAGAGGGGAGGGGTCTCTGGGAGAGAGTGGGAAATATAAGGAATGGTGGGAGCGTGGGGTCAAATGGGGCTCGCGGCAGGCGCGCATTCCGTTAGGGTGGGGTTTGCCAGCCATTTGGAGCCTGGGGGAGGAGCTTGTTCAAAGCAGAGCTGGCTCTGCCCGGTGTGAGAACTCTGGGCACCCAGGACGCACTGGAGGGGGTGAAAGGGTCCTGTTAGAACTTTCTTGGCAGCTTTGGCACTGTGTCAGCCTTGGGCACGTGATGCCCGTTAAGACAGAACTCCCAAGCTGGCAGATGTCCAGTGGTGCTGGAGAGAGGTCACCAAGGCAGGGTGACCCCCTTCTTCCCCGCCAGGCACGTGGCAGTGGCCTCCTTGGCATGACCCTTTACGGGGTTCTTGCTAAGAGTCAGAAGCTCTTCCTCACTCCCGACATGGCTGAGACCTTCCCTGGGCTCTGACAGGCCCACCAAACAGCAGCAGGAGTGCATCTCCCCCGCAGCTCCCACAGCCCTTGGTCTCCTTGGCCCAGGAATGCAAGGGAGGGAGGGAGACAGAGGGCAGAGGCTCCCTGAGGTCTCAGGAAGTTGTGTTATGCTCAGGCCTGGTGGCACCCGCCTTGGTTCTCTTGCCTGGTGTCTGCACAGGCTCAGGCCTCTATCCCTCTCTCTCCCTCCCTCTCTGGGCGAGCCGCTTTCATTTTCCCAGCCAAGCCCGCGGTCTTTGCTCTGGCCTATCCTTTCAGCCACTGACGTATTTGATCTTTGCCTTATTAAACTGCTGGAATACAGTGACATTTTTGAAATCCAGCCGTTGGAAGCTTCAGGCCACTCCCACCTCACCCAGCCCTGCCCCACCCTACCGCACCCTACCCTGCTCCACCCTTTGGGAGCCTGGAAGTTTAGTCCCTCTTCTTCCAGCCCCCCAAGAATTTCCTTCTCCCCACTCCCCTTTCCTCTATGAAGATCCAGGCTAAAGAGCCCTCAAGGTGCCCAGAGATCCCTGGAGGGCCCGTGGGTTTTGACTTCCCCTCTTCCTGCCCCTTTGCATCGTCTTCTCCAAACTCATGCTTTTCTGAGATCCCCTCTGTGTATTCTGTGGTTGTTCTGCCCCTTCACTGTCCCCAGCCCATCACTACGCTCTGCTCCAAGGTGTGGTCGGTGTGACCAGATCCTATCACCCTTCTTGAGTGGAAGGAAGTTCCTTGGGAAGATGGGTTCAACCTGTTGAAAGAGATCCGTCCTGTCTTTTTTCCCTAGTAATGTCAACAACTTGGCAGGGCAGACAGGAGGCACGCTAGGTGTGTCCCCACCTCCACTGGACTGGTTGGAAGAATTAAGAGAATTAGTCTTCTAAACTAGTCCACTCAGCTACCCAAGCACCCCTGTCCCCTGCAGAGTCTTCTGAAGGGCATTCTTAGCAGATCTTTTTCTGGGGAAGACTTAGATCTGGGCTGCAGGATGAGCAGCTGCTATAGTCTCTTGCTAACCCAGCCATGCCAGTCTGTCTCCTTTTGCCTCCTGGTGCAGCTGTCCGGCCCGGGACACCAGGCGGGTGTGTGTGCACGTGGGGCAGCGGCGGGGGTGGTGTGTGTACTTGTTATATTTAGCCACCTGCCTCTCTTCTCCCCCACTAATCCTGGCTGGGCTTCCGGGAAAGGGGGGCATGTGTTGCACACCTGGATCCCAGGCTGATGGGAAGTAGGGGTGAAGGGACCAAGGGGGCTCAGAGTGGAGTGTCTGCCCCTGTCTATGTCCCCAGAAGAGGGGGCCAGGATTTGTTGCTGCCTTTTGTGCTGCTGTGCTCTGGGTGGGGTGAAGAAGCAGGTAGAATGAAGAGTTTGCGAGAGGAAGAACGGCTTGCCTCAGTCCCTCCCACTGAAGCTTGGAGAGAAGGTGTTGTCTGGTTTAATGTTTAATTAGAGCTCAGAGTTCAGGGTCAGGCTTGGAGTTGGGATGCAAAGCTGCCTCGAAGACCCTGTAGCAATCCCTGGACTAGCCTGAGTACCTTGACCACACCCAGGAGCTTGGGGCTTCCTCTTGCTGGGCTAGGTTAGCTGGGCTAGGTTATAAGCTTCCAGCACAAACACCCGCCTCACACACACACACACACACACACACACACACACACACACTCTCTCTCTCTCTCTTTACTCTGGGGCCTGAGGGATTTGGGTACCCGAGTGCAGGGAGAATGGGGAGGTTAAGAGCGCCAAGGAAGGTCCGTCTGGGGTCCAGGCTGGGAGCTGGGCCCCACCCCAGGCAGGACAGCTGGGTGGATGACTCAGATGCTGCCCCTTCCTTCCTACCCTAGTGGCTTTTCAAGAGACAGCAGATGTCTTAAGGGGAGAGTGGAGATCTGAGGGCATGTGGTATCCCCCTTCCTACTGCATCTGGGGGTCCTTTTCCTGCCTTCTTAGGACCTCTGCTGGTGTTCTGGACTCAGGGTTCCAGACAGGCAATAGGCACCATTGGTTCTAGAGTTGAGTCCAGAGTTATGGGCTCGGGCTGCGGGATGTTGCCAGGGTCTGCACCTTCCCATACGGAACTGACACAGGAAGCCTGAGTCACAAGTGGGGTGATCCCAGGCCCACAAAGCAGAAGTTCCTCTTCCCCCTGGACGAGGCTCTGGTGCTTGATGACTTCCTGGATTGCCCACCTTATGCAGCCTCATTGGGAGGTGCAGACTCCGGCTCATGCCGGCTCTGATAGGACAAGGGCAGCAAAGGCCACAGAGGTACAGAGGCTGGTCCCATGTCACACAGCAAGGGGGTGACAGGCCAGGACTTGACTCCCAGCCAAGTGCTCTTACCATTAAACCTCACTTCTCTAGCTTAAGGGATAGGGTCCAGGAGGGGTGGGGGACTAGAGGCCCAGCTCCTGAGTCCTGAGCTTCACTCCTGAGGCCTGGAGTTTCTGCTCTGGGACCTGCAATGCCTCAGTGCTCTGCTGTCCTTCCAGGGCCTGTTAGCACTTGATCAACAGCCCTTGCTCCAGCCTGTACCTGGAAAGACCTGTGTCCCTGCCAGGTCGTTCATGGTGACATAGAGCTCTGAGAGGCTGGGGAGTCCTGTCTTGAGACTGTCTTAGGACTTGTCATGGGAATTGTCTACCCAGATCAGAAGGAAATTATGCCCGTTGGCAGAGACATGAGGAGAATGGGGTGGGGGCCTTTGGGGATGCCTGGGCCCCAGCCCTCACCCGAGGGTACCTCTTCGAGTTACTTTTCCCATCTCCCTGCTCTGAAGTCCATGTTTTGATCCAAAGGGAAAGAAGGAGGTACAACTAAACCCAAGGACTGAGAAGTACTTAAGGAGCCCAGGAGAGACAAGAGAAAGAAAAATTCCTCACTAGGGTCCTGATTTCCTTCCCTTGAGCAGTGCCCTCGGTTGGCACTTCTCCTGGCCTCCAGGGGCCTGAGATCCTGACTCAAGTGAGAGGTGCCCTTTGCTACCTCTCCCAGCCCCTCCCCCAGTGATCCCCTAGCTCAGTAGCAGGCTGAGCCAGGGACAGCTGCGGGGACAACTGGTAAGAGATGCATTCACCTACCAACTGTACCCACTGTTCTCTTCCCTTTGGCCACTTACCACCTCCAGCAGCTGTGGCAGCCAACACCAAGCCTGGCTCAGAGGCTAGACACAAGGGGCGTTCATCCCATTCCCACCCCCATTGGGTTCCCAGCACTGAAGGTGACATGGGCTGAGCTTGGAGATACCTAGAGAGAGGGTTTTTGGAGAGGCTGTAGGGTCTCCTATCCCTTAATAAGAGTCAAGTTCATCCACCAACAAATTGCCAGGCAGTGTGGGTAGTAGAAAGAGCCCTGACCCTCAGCCTCCTTAGTTCTAGACTTGACTTTGCCAGTAAATTGCTGTGTGACCTTTAGCAAATCACCTCCCCTCTCTGGATTTCCCCAGCTATAAAAGAAAAGGGTCAGAGCAGAACGTCTCCAAAGATTCCGCAGGTTCCAAAGTAGTACAATGACCCACAAAATGAGAAAACCATCTTCTAAGGTACCAAACTATTAGTATTCAAATCAAATACAATTAATGTGAAAATAATTATAGCTAATGCTACTCTCAATAGACGTATTTCCCACCAGCCATGGAATGAAAAGTACTGTCACTCTTCTCTATTTCCCAAAGAAAGTTTATTAGAAATGGTTAATTGTTGTGACATTACCCTCTTGGCTGATGCTTTGTTTTTATTGCTAGTTGGGAATAACAATTCGTTTGCAATGCCTCCCCTTCAGGACAGTGGGAAGGGCTGTATCATGTAGCAGGAAAGCCAGAGAGGAGACCCAGGAATGCCTCCCACTGGCCTGTGCTGGAGTCTGGACAGGAGGCCCTAGGAAAGGTAGGGCTGTTACCTTAGAGTTGGCCAGGATTATGTAGACACCATGTCTGGGGCCAGAGGGAGACGCAGGTAACCTTGAACTGCCTACCTGCCATCCTTCCTGTACCCATACTGGCTCTCCCAACCTGAGTCTGAGCTGCGAGGGAGGTCTTGGCCCTTACCAGTCTCTTAAGGAAGGGGACAGGGTTTGGGAAGGAGGCAGGAGGCTCCCCCCTGTCCCTTTGTGGGACAGGAAGCCAGAAGCCTGCCTGCCCAAGCCAGGAATCAATCTGGCTGGGCTCCCGGGCCCGGCAGGGGAGCTGAGTCATGGTAGAGGACTGGGTGGATGGGAGACCCTGAGCTTGTCTAGTCAGGAAAGGCTAGGCTGAGGGGTGGCCTTTTCTTGAGAACTACATTCAAGTTGCAGCGAGAGGGATGAGGATCTGAATCTGGTGGGGGAACAAATCTAAGGGGAACAGGGCTCATGAGTCCTTCTAGGGCCAGCCCAAGGGAGCCAGAGACTCTTCGTTTGAGGGGGTCTAGTTTCTGGGCATTTTAAAGGAGGCTGTTGGGGACTACCAAGGCTCCCCCTTCCTCCCGAAGTTCTGACGCTGCCACCCTCTGCCGGCTGGGAGACAGTGTTGCGTCTTCCCAGGCTGAAGCTGGAATGCAGTGGGACCAGAACTCCTAGATCCAACCCCCACTTCCTTTCCTGACCTGGGGTGCGGCTCTTACCCCCTCCCGGTATTGTCAGGGTTAATTACTATGAGCCACCAGGTGGAGGGTTAGTAAGTCCTAAGAAGGGACTGCTGAGTTAGCTTCTTGTGGGGATCCCCCTAAAGGTCCCTCCCTTTAGCCAGTGGTCTCCTTCCTTCCCTCCCTCAGGACAATTACCTTCTTCCTAGGTCATCCCCCGTCCATGCCCCACTTCTTCTGGTCTGTCTCCTGGCCCCTGCGTTTTTATAACACAGCAATGACTTCTGGAGAGATAGATCAGGAAGCCTGAAAGTGGGTTTTGGCAGGGGACCTCACAGGGGGCGGCTGATCAGGGAGTCAGCCGCCTGTTGTCCAGGACCCCAGTGCCCTCACATCTGGCCCCAGGCTTCTCCTGCCCCTGTACAATGCCACGTTAATACACCCAGCAGCTGTGACTCAGGCCTGGCCCCCCGCCAGGCCCAGTGCCTTTGCTCCTGAGAGTTGCACGGCACAGTCTGGACATGTAAACAGGCCTCCTCTCCTCCATTTCAGCACCAGTACCCCCGCCCCCCCCGCCCCGCCGCCACCAAGCACCTCCCTCTGCCTGGAATCAAGACCTGGCTTTGTCTGGGGGGACCGGGGGAACAGCTGGGAGCCTGGCGGCTCTGGAAGGGGATCTGAGGGGCCTCACAGCCCGGGCGTGTTTGGTGGGTGTCACACCCAAGAGAGGCGTGCGGAAGGCGGGCCATGCCTGCCGCAGGGTGCATATGCCTTGTGTAGTGGGGTGGGGGGGTGGCTGGGTGTCACCCATCCTGGGGGGCCTGCCATATGCTTTCCGGGTGAGGTATAAGAGACATTCAGGACTTCATAGGGTGGGGTTTGGGGAAGGCTCAGGTCCCTGGACTACCAGACCCCCTCCATTGCTCTCCTCAAGGTCTCCTTTCCAGAGAGGGCTGTGGCCATGGATGCAGAGTGGGGAAGTCTGGGGAGGAGAGGGGACTGTGGCTAAGCTCCAGCCTTCCCACTTCCTGCGCTTACCTGCAAGTGATGGGAGACCCACAGACCAGTCAAGAAACCAAGCCCTGGTTGATTTAGGGGAGGCGATGTCAGACCTTAGGGCTTCACACACTGCTGTTGTGGCGTATGTGGTGTCTGGGGGTAGGTGGCAGTGGTGGCTTCGCTAGGCTCCAGTATCACAAGTCTGACTGGCATGTCTCCCAGCAGGCAAAGCAGAGGGCGACGTGTTTCCCAGCTCTCTCACCGGGTCTCCCCGTGTTACTCCCTGCACCCACTGCGTGCATCATACGGCTTCCAGAGTTCTGTCCCTTCCTGCCGCGAGTGTCCTCAGGTTACCCCGTAGGCAGGCTTTTAGTGAATGAGCCCGCCCTTTCCTGGGCCTTGGTTTCTCCATCTGTAAGAGTGCAGGAATTGGTCCAGGAGGAGATCCCCCCAGAAGCCTTGAACATATGAACCTCCTAGTCTCGGGGCATTTGGGGGACATACAGAAAAAGCCCGAAGATGTTCATAACATAAGTGAAGCGATAAATAAACCAGCAGATAAAACAAATGGTACCGCTCCATGCAGCTGGGAGTTGGGAGAGGAGAGGGGCTGGCGCTGGAGCAGCAGGGCAGGCCCGGGCCAGGTCTCAGGTGAGGTGGGGACTGGGGACTGGGGACTGGGGACGGGGCTGGATTTGGGTAGATGGCAGGAGGGAGGGAGGGAGGGAAAGGAGGATATTCTGCAGCAGGAGGAGCAGCTGGAACGAAAGGCGAGGTGGTACTAACGAAATCTGCAGGCAGGTGTGGGGGGCAGCAGGAGACCCCCATCACCCAGCAGGAAGTCAGCCCGAGTGGAGGTCTAGACAGACACCTGGGAGGATTAGGAGAACAGTCTCCATGAGGGCAAGGACCCCTTGCTACCCACCTAGGTCTGCACAGCCCAGCCACAGGGGGCGCCCTGTCCCGTGAGGCAGGAAATGCCCAGGGGCTCAGAGACCTTTGCTTTCCTTCACTCCCCCCTTCCTGGGGTTGCCACTCAGCATGGGGAATGTGGAGGGCCGGTGAGGCAGGGCCGCCGGGGGGACTGGGGTGGGTAGAGGGAGCCCCTGCAGGGTTGGACCAGCTCCTCCACCGCCCCCTTATCCGTCTGTCCCTCCTACTCCTTATTTTTAGCCCCAGCCTAATATCTCTGCCCCACTTTGTCTCTCCCTCAGCACAAGGGAGGAAATGGGGGCCTCTCCCTCTGGGCCTAGCACGTTGCTCCCAGCAACCAGCAACCAGGCCCAAACAGGCCTGCGGCCGACCCTGGTTTCCATATCTGGCATCAGAGCTGGACTGAGGAGGGTGACTCAGCGGGCGGGTCAGTGCCTGGCCCGGTGCCCACCCAGCCCCTTTGCTGAGCTGGGCGCCTTTCTTCCCCCAAAGCAGCCCTGAGAGCTCTGGCCTGCAGTGGGCCAGGAGCTGGCTTCTCTATCCCACCAGCCTCCGCATACAGAGCCCCAGCCTTGGGCCACACCCGCCAGCTCCCAGCTCTCATTTCTCCCTTATTCCTCTCTGCTATCACCCCCGCCCCCTCCCCAGCCTCTTCTCTTTCTGAGATCAGATTTACCAGCTGTGGGAAGAGCAGAAACAGGCCAGCCCTGCTTTCCCTCACAAGGCTGCTGGGATGGAGCCACTCTTGTGTTTGGAGAACTTGGCAGATGCAGGGGAAAGAGGTGGCCACTCCCACTGGCACGGCCCTGGGCCTGGGGCAGGACGTGGGCAAAACCAGGGTCTCCCCTGTGAGCACTAGAGGATTTCCCGACCCCTGCCCGGGTATTGTCTGCCTGAGGATGAGTCACCTGAGAAGCCCCTGTTTCCCACCCTTTCCTTCTCCCTTTGCCTGCCCCACCCTATCCTCCCTGCCAGCTCAGTGGGGGGACAGTGGCCAGCACGTGCCCAGTTTTGCCACCAGCACGGGCAGCGCCGTCACCTTGAGGCTGGCCAGCATCTGCTTTGGGTCCCTGCTAGGTTCCTCCTGACTAGGGAGGCAGTGTTTGGAACTGGTGCGTAGGCAAGGCTGGGGAGGAGGTAGGAGAGCTGCTGGGCTCTGCTCCCCACCAGTCAGCTCTGGGAGTGTACATGTGGCTTGCTGGTCACAGGGCTCCCGAGGTCTGAGTCATAAACCCGTGGTGATAGTGGTTTCTTCCCCGCAGAAGGGAGCTCCCTGTGCCTGACTAAGAAAACCGCAGAGGCCCTTCCTCTGCTTTCCCCTGCTTATGATTTCGCTCATCTGCACGGCATGTCTTAGCCCTTCAGTCGCATCTAAGTGCCGGTCAAAGCCTCAAAGAGGGAAAGGAAAGTAGCCACCTTAATTTCTTAAACCAGTAAACCCGTTGCCATCAAGTCGACTCCGACTCATGGCGACCCTGTGTGTGTCAGAATAGAACTGTGCTCCATAGGGTTTTCAATGGCTGATATTGGGGTAGTAGATTGCCAGGCCTTTCTTCTGAGGTACCTCTGGGTGGCCTCGAACCTCTAACCTTTCAGTTAGCAGCCGAGCGCATTAACAGTTTACACTACTCAGGGGCTCCTTTGATTTCTTAGGAGGCCATATATGGTGGCATGTGCTGAAGCGGTACAGTGTTGATTTCCAGTTCTGCTACTTACTAGCTGTGGGACCCTGGACATTGTCCTTTATGCCTCAGTTTCCCTGTTTACATAGTAATGGTCCTATCTCACAGGGTAGCATGAAGATTAAATGAGCTAACATTAATATTTAGAACAGCGTACATTAGACACATAACACGTGCTATACAAGTGTTTGCTGATATCATCATCATCATCATTATCACTGTGACCACCAACTCTGGGGACGGTAGGAAGTGAAGAAGTTAGACTAAAAGAAAAAGTCCCATACTTGTCGGACTAGGCATGCCCGGGTGGTGCAAATGGTTAACACATTTGGCTGCTAACCGAAAGGTTGGAGGTTCAAATCCACCGAGAGATGCCTTGAAGTAAGGCCTGGTGACCTACTTCCAAAAAAATCAGCCATTGAAAATCTTACGGAGCACAGTTTGACTCACATGGGGTCTCCGTGAGTCGGAATCGACTCCATGGCAACTGTGGTGTTTTTTGTTTTTTGGTCAAACTAAGCTCCCAGAGGGCGGGGACCAGGCACCTGTTTTCTCAGCATTGCGCCAGTCCTTTCTTCAAAAAGTGTCTTCATGGCACTGCCCCAGAAACGGTGTTACCAAGGAGAACTCCAGGAATTCCTCTTCTGGGTGTCTAAGGAAGCCGGGAGGCAGGACTCGGAAAGAGATGATGCCCTTGAGATGTCTTTTGAAACCACCCTGTGGCTCTTCCTGCTTCTCCCAGCGCAGGCTGGCTGTCGGGGATGCCACAGCGTCTGCCCTTTTCCCTCCGCTCAGCTTCCCGGTTCTCGGGACCTTGTGGCTGAGGCAGGCGGTGAGGTGGAGGAGGAGGAGTCTGAGACCAGAATGAACTCTAACCCGGACCCTGCTGCTGGCTCGCCGTGTGAGATGCCAGGCCGTTCACCTTCCTCCTTTGTGCCTCAGTTTGCTTGTCTGTGAAGGGAGGGGGTTGAGCTGAACAGGCTCTGAACTCCAGTTCTCTAAATTCTGAGCGCTGAGGGCCTCCCCTGCCTCTCCGGGTGGCCAGCTGCAGCCATTTGCCTTCAGGGCGCAGAGGCCTCTTCTGGGAAGTCCCTGCGGCCTTGGAGTCTGCCCAGGGAGCTCGGAATCTATGTCTGCGCAGCGCTTCACTTTACCAGGGTTTTCTTCATTTTCTCTCCTCCCCCTGCAGCAGCCTCAGCTTCGGAAAAGTTTTGAAGTCATGGAAAGTTGGGGCTGTGTCCCAGCCAGGGGCTGGGCCGGATGGCAGCCAAAACCTGAGCCGGGTTTTGACTTTATTTTTAGCTTTTCTGGCTGAGACGGAGGAGGGGAGACATCCTCCAGTTTTGGAAGGGCCTCTTTTTGCAGGCAACCGACACTATTGCATTAAACAATTTGTTCTAAGGTACAGCCAGAGGCCTGCAAGGAGCAAGCTTGCAGCTGGGGAGCTCTCTCTGGTCTTCACACCCTTCCCCTGCCCCTCTGGACAGGGCTCTGTCCCCCTGCCATCCCAGTGGAATCTCCTAAGCCTGGAGGGCGGCGGGGAGCACAGCCTCGGCCTCACCCCTCCCTCCACCGCTTCGTCAAGTCTAGCCTCGTTCTGTCCCGTGAATCGTTGGGTCTTTTGAAGCTTAGGGCTTTGCGAGCAGGAGAACAATATTGGCAGGGCTGCATTTCTCTTCTCCAGGATAGGGGTTTTTTTGTCACTGCCCACGTTTGATTTTTTTTCCATCTGCTGTGGTAGCTCGCGCTTAAGGACTGATGAGTTGCAGATGGCATCTGGGACTAGGCCTCTTGGATCTTTCCCTCCGCTCCCTGGATCTACAGCATCCCCTCACTGTCTATTTGTGAAGGGATTATAACCTCTGGAAGGTTCTTGGGTTCCTGGGAGGTTTTTAAGAATACCAGTAACTGGTTGCCATGGAGTTGACTCCCACTCGTGGTGACCCCGTGTGTGTGTGTCAGGGTAGAACTGTGCTCCATAGGATTTTCAATGGCTGATGGTTCGGAAGTTAGATTGCCAGGCCTTTCTTTCCAGGTTCCTCGAACCTCCAACCTTTGGGTTAGCAGCCAAGTGCGTTCACCGTTTGCACCTCCTAGGGACTCCCTGTTAAGAAAACAGGACTCTATTTCCCCGGTTTGGTATGCAGCAAAATCAGGAGTCCAGAAAGGGGAGGGAGGTGGCCATGGCAACCTGCTTGATTGGGTCTAGCTAAAGCTTTACCCAGTTTGAGGAGCAGAGGAGACTCAAGGATGGAGCCCAGAAGGACCCGGAGGCCTGAGAGCCACATCTGGAGCCAGATGTTGAGGCTTGTGGCCAAAGGCTAGGGCTCAGCATGCTCTCAGAGGGAGGGAAGGAGGGACGGAGGCTGGAAGCCCTCTGCTCTGCCCAGATCAGAGAACCCAGATGGGGCCTGAGAAGGAGAAGGGCCAGTACTCTGCCTGGTCATCCCTGCTGTCTCAGACTTCCTTCCCCACAGTCTGAGGTGTGGAAAAGGGGGCGGAGAGGAGAAGGGCCAACACCTTTGGGGCTCAAACTGAGAAGTGTTAGGGACACATGGACCCCCAAGGCTGGGAGCCTGGCTGTCTGGGTCCCCATGGGCAGGGAGGCTTGGCTGAGTGGAAGGTGGTTGGAGCCCGGGGAAGAGCCATTATGGCCCCTTGTGGGAAGGGCAGGAGACAAAGGTGCCCCTGTCTCTTTGGGAAGAGATGGGAGGGGAAAGAGGGAAAAGCATTCATATCGTGGGATCCAGCTTTGCCCTTAGCCCTAGGCACGTTCCTGAGCCCTGAGTCTTGGCAAGGGTGAAGAAGCAGGAAGGGGGTTTTGGGGGACCTTGGGGGAGGTGGGAGCCAGGCCCCAGAGGCTGGCAGATACAAACAGACCTAAAGCCAAGGACGCCCTCTCCTGGTATTTGGGGGAACAACAGAGCCAGCTCCCATGGCAGCATCTCATTCCCCATAGGGGACCTCTCTAGGGTCGTGGACTCCTCCCAAACGCACTCTTCCCTCTCTTCCTTAGCAATACCAAGAAGGAGGGAGACTTGCTGGCCGCCCAGGCCCGCCTCAAGGACCTGGAGGCTCTGCTCAATTCCAAGGAGGCCGCACTGAGCACCGCCCTCAGTGAGAAGCGCACGCTGGACGGTGAGCTGCATGACCTGCGGGGGCAGGTGGCCAAGGTAAGACCACCCTCCAGGGCCTGCCCGTGACCCCACCTGACCCCCCAAACACATGCACACTCACTCTTCTACCCAGCCCGTCCTCCGGAGGTGCCTGGTCTGACATGGTGTCAGAGCCATTCACCTGTCCTGGCATCAGTTCACCCATGTAGACCATCTCGCATCCATTGGCTGCCCACGGTATCTGGCAGAGTGAATTTAAATCACAGCCATGGCCATTGCCGTTGAACTTTGTAATGAACTGTGCCTGGCCCTGAGTCACGCCAGTATGACCCTCCTGTAAACAGCCCCTGACCTCTCTCTGGAAGAAAGGAGAGGAGCTGTCGACCACCCACCGAGGGCATAGCCAGGGCTGATGGTTAATTGCATGTGGGTTGCATATTAATAACGCCTGGCATGGTTACAGTGGCTTTTGCTTTCAAAACACTTTGCTATCTATTCTCTCCTCTAATTTCTCATGGTACAAGTTAGGGAACAGAAGCAAAGATGCTGGCTTGTTTCCAATTTCACAGCCTCATCTGTTCAGAGCAGGGCCAGGACTAGAACCAGCTGCCCAGCTTCCATCTGGGCTTTCCCTGCCCAGGCCCCACCACCGCGGTGCGCCGTGGAGAGACCGGGAGATGGCTGCAGGTGACTACAAAACCAAGGCGCCTCCTGGGTCTCATGCCTCCAGCTCCACCTCTTCCCTCGGCCTCTCCCAGCTGCGCCTGCCAGCCTGTACTTTCTAAAGTGAAAATCTCAGCAAAGTCCTCCCCTGCTCACACTTCTTCAGAGGTTCTATTCATAGCCAATAAGGCCGTCTCTTTATGACCCAGCCTGTCTCCCAGTCCTGCCACCTCTCCCATCATTCTCCCTGCCTGCATGTTAGGCTTCCGCAGTCCTGATCTTCCTGGAGGCCCCAGAACACGTGTGTGTGCCCTCATACCTCAGCACCCTTCCCTGCCCCTCCCCGCCCCCAGCCTACAAGCCAGCGCCCACTCACCCATCCTTTGAGTCTTAGCCTCTTGGATGCCATCCCAGGCTCCCCCTCCACCAGGCACACTTTGGTTCCTTGCCTTGTCTTCCCTTTATACTTTGCACGGACTTCCTTGACAGCAATTGTGATGTTGTGCTAGGAAAGGGGGAGATCTATGGGGCTGGGCAGGAGCGTATCTTTATTTTCTTAGCACGGTACCCACCCAGAGTGGTTGTTGTGGGTGAGTGGATGTCGTGACATCAGCGGGCATCCGAGGCCCTCACTCCCCTTGGTCCTGTTTCCTATCCTGGGAAGGGCCCTTCCTCCAGGCTCTGACCTCTGCCCCCTTCCTCGTAGCTCGAAGCAGCCCTGGGTGAGGCCAAGAAGCAACTTCAGGATGAGATGCTGCGGCGGGTGGATGCTGAGAACAGGCTGCAGACCCTGAAGGAGGAACTGGATTTCCAGAAGAACATCTACAGTGAGGTGGGGACCGAGCTTTACAGGCCAGAGGCCAGGGCTGGGTGTGACAGACACAGGTCTTGGGCTGTGGGATCAGCTGTGTGCAGAACTCACCGGCCTGAGTCCCTTGTACCGGTGGATGGGGAGTGGGGGGTGGCCAACACCCAGCTCCCAGGTTAAAGTGGGGTGACAGTAGTCCGTGGGGTTCAGGTGGGGCAGGGAGCTCGGCCATCTGGGGCTCAGCTTCCAAGGATAATACTGATTCCGGTTTCTGTGTCCTTGCTCCAACCCTTCCAGGAGCTGCGTGAGACCAAGCGCCGCCATGAGACCCGGCTGGTGGAGATCGATAACGGGAAGCAGCGTGAGTTTGAGAGCCGGCTGGCGGACGCCCTGCAGGAGCTGCGGGCCCAGCACGAGGACCAGGTGGAACAGTACAAGAAGGAGCTGGAGAAGACGTATTCTGCTAAGGTGCTTGCTCTCCTGGTGCCCTTGTTGCCTCTGCCCCCAGCAGCCCCGTCCCAGCCCACACTGGGAGGTTCCATGGGGGATCAGGTGGGCGAGGGTGGGGAGCTCAGGGCGGCCCAGGACCTGAGGCTGCCGTACTGATGCGGGCTCAGGCCCCTCCCTCCCTCCCTGCATCCTAACCCGACATCCTTCCCTCCAGCTGGACAATGCCAGGCAGGCGGCCGAGAGGAACAGCAACCTGGTGGGGGCCGCCCACGAGGAGCTGCAGCAGTCTCGCATCCGCATCGACAGCCTCTCGGCCCAGCTCAGCCAGCTCCAGAAGCAGGTGACGCCTCCGCGCCCCACAGGCCACTATCTGGGCAGCATGTAGGGTGGAGGCCCAGAGGGGCTTGCTGAGGATGGGAGGGTAGAGGCGAGGGACACAACATGCCCCACAGACCTAGAGAAGGGGCCCGGATTTGGAGTCAGGTGCCCTGAGCTCTTCCGGCACTACCTCTTATCTCATCTACGTGACCTTGACTTCGCAGAGCCCTGGTTGTCTGTCCCATTGGAAAGCAGAGACCATTCTTATCTTCCCTAACTCCCAGATCTGCCAAGACCCTCAAATGAGTCCAAGTATAAAGTCCTAAAAAATGTGAGGTGTCCCCAGGCGGTGTGCACGGTTAACGTGCCCGGCTGCTAACCAAAAAGTTGGAGGGTCAAGCCTACCCAGAGGCACCTTGGAAGAAAGGCCTGGTGATCTACTTTGGAAAAAACCAGCCGAAACCCCTGTGGAGCACAGTTCTAATCTGACACACATGGGGTTGGCATGAATCAGAATCGACTCGACAGCAACTGTTTTTTTTATAAAATATAAGGTGTTTAAAGCATCAGTATTCGCTGGCTGTGCCCTTTGTGACAGGAGGGAGTAGGTTTTAGCCTCAGAACGAGCAGTTTCAGTTAGACATTGGGAAGGACTGCTCCGTCACTAGCCAAGGCCCTATTAGAACCCGTGAGGGGCTCTGACGGAAGCCTGGAGGTCCTGGGGAGGGTAGCTGGGTCTCCCCCACCCCTTAGTCATGCCCCTCCCTCTTCATACTCTTTGGGGCCTTTGGAACTCACCAGACCCCTGCCTCCTCCATCCCAGCTGGCAGCCAAGGAGTCGAAGCTGCGGGACCTGGAGGACTCCCTGGCCCGTGAGCGGGACACCAGCCGGCGGCTGCTGGCTGAGAAGGAGCGGGAGATGGCAGAAATGCGGGCAAGGATGCAGCAGCAGCTGGACGAATACCAGGAGCTGCTGGACATCAAGCTGGCCCTGGACATGGAGATCCACGCCTACCGCAAGCTCCTGGAGGGCGAGGAGGAGAGGTGGGCTGGGGAGGAGTCTGGGAGGGGCTAGGAGTGGCCTCTGGCCTGCCACTGGCCTTGACTAGGCCCTCTGCTTTGTCCCCCTCTCCCCAGGCTACGCCTGTCCCCCAGCCCCACCTCACAGCGCAGCCGTGGCCGCGCCTCCTCCCACTCGTCCCAGACGCAGAGCGGGGGCAGCATCACCAAGAAGCGCAAGCTGGAGACCAGCGAGAGCCGCAGCAGCTTCTCGCAGCACGCGCGCACCAGCGGGCGCGTGGCCGTGGAGGAGGTGGACGAGGAGGGCAAGTTCGTGCGGCTGCGCAACAAGTCCAATGAGGTAGGCGGCCCCAGGCCCGGATCTGAGGGGGCAGCTGGGTTAGGGAGAACCCCGGAAAAGTTGGAGAATGTCCCGCCCCTCAGGGGGCCGGCCAGGGCGATCATGGGTGTCTTCATTCAGCGCTCTTGTTCCATCCAGCCTTCTCTCCACCACATATTGGCTGGGAGACTGTGAGCAAGTTATTAAACCTCCCAGGGCATCAGTTTCCTCATCTGTAAAATGGGGTTAAATAATAGTTCCGAACTCTTTGAGTTGTTGGGAAGGTTAACGATAAAGCTTCAAGTGCACCTGGCCCCCCAGACTGTAGCTGTTATCCTTTGAGGGGTGGGGGGCTCTGATCGCAGGCCGGGGAGGGCTGCCCGGACACTTGAGTGAGATAAACCCAGAAGCCGGGGTGAGTCTCCCCACGTTCCTCTTCCTTCCCTTCCTGGCAGGACCAGTCCATGGGCAACTGGCAGATCAAGCGCCAGAATGGAGACGACCCCTTGCTGACCTACCGCTTCCCACCAAAGTTCACTCTGAAGGCTGGGCAGGCGGTGACGGTGAGTGGCAGGTCGGGGGACGGCCTTGTGGGGGGACGTGCTGGCCTGAGGGTGGGAGTGGTGGAATGAGCTCTTCGTCTCTGATCCTGCCTCTCCAGATCTGGGCTGCCGGAGCCGGGGCCACGCATAGCCCCCCCACCGACTTGGTGTGGAAGGCACAGAACACCTGGGGCTGCGGGAACAGCCTGCGTACAGCGCTCATCAACTCCACCGGAGACGTGAGTATGCTGCGGGCGGGCCGCTCGTTGGACAAGGCTCCCCCTGGTGGCCGCATCAGCTAGCTTCCGCCAACCCAAGGGAGCCCGCCGACTCGGCCACCTTCCCCTAGCTGGCTGGTGCGGTCGCAGGCCCCAACCGCCTACCCAGTGGGCACACCAAAGATGCCTCCCCCGGTGGCTCATTATGAGAGGTGGACGTTAGACAGGAGGATTGTTAAGGGCAGAGCCATACCCAGAGAGCTTGATGGGGTCCCTCTCTTTGAGGCAGAAACAAGTTCCCCACCTCTTAACACCACAGAGGCAGAGGAAGCAGCAGGGTGGACCAAGGGTAGACCACGAAGGGTCCCAGGTGGTCGCTGGGGGTGGAAACGCTGCACACTCCTTCCCAGCGGCCCTGACCCTCGGGCCTGGTCCCGTGTCCCTGGCAGGAGGTGGCCATGCGCAAGCTGGTACGCTCAGTGACTGTGGTTGATGACGACGAGGATGAGGACGGAGATGACCTGCTCCATCACCACCACGTGAGTGGCAGCCGCCGCTGAGGCCGAGCCGGCGCTGGGTACCCAGCCAGGCCTCCCCACGCCAAAAATCTTTTCATTAAAGAATATTTTGGAACTTCACTTGCTGCCCTAGCCTTTCTTCTCTCCCCTCCCTCTACCTTGAACAGGGAGCCCAGGCATCTGGGTGCCCTACTCTGGTAAAGAAGGGAGGGGGAACTTTCTGATGCCATGGAGTGTTTCCATGGGAGCAGGGGACAAGGGTCTGGATTTGTCCGCTGGGAAGGGGCCGGGAGGACAGATGTGGGGCACCCCAGCCCTGCCTCTCTCCCCCCATTTCTGCCGTCTGCATTTCCTGTCTTGTCTCTCCCCCGTCTCCACTGCATGCATGTCCTCTCATTTCCCCCTTTTCCTGCAGGAATGTTCTCTCATTCTACCCCCCAGCATGCCTGCTGTGCTATAAGCTTGTTCTCTTTCTCCTTTTCCTCTGAAGCTTAGACTAGCTGGAACAGAGTCAAAGACACACGCCTGTTCCCTTTCCCTCAGGCTTCCTGAGCTGAGCACCCTTCTCCCCCTCATGCTTCCCCCCCTCCCCCCCACCAATCCCGGCCTCCCCAGCCCCCGTTGCCCTCTGGTTCCTTGGGCACAGAAGCCCCACCTCCCTGCCTGGTGGCTGGGAGCCTACAGGAGCCCGGAGCCCGGGTGTTGGGCCTGGGCGGTCAGTCCCAGGCTCGCCGTCCCGCCTGAGCCTTGTCTTCCTCTTCAGGGTTCCCACAGCGGCGGCTCGGGGGACCCCGCTGAGTACAACCTGCGCTCACGCACCGTGCTGTGCGGGACGTGCGGGCAGCCTGCCGACAAGGCTTCGGCCAGCGGCCCTGGAGCCCAGGTGGGCGGATCCATCTCCTCTGGATCTTCTGCCTCCAGTGTCACGGTCACTCGCAGCTACCGCAGTGTGGGGGGCAGTGGGGGTGGCAGCTTCGGGGACAGCCTGGTCACCCGCTCCTACCTCCTGGGCAACTCCAGTCCCCGAACCCAGGTGAGTTCCGCTCCGTCTCCACAGCCCGCAGGCAGGTTAGGACAGGGGCCCTTTGGGGGGGACAGCCTTCTCTCCCGCAGCTCGGGGGAGGGGGAGCCTCCTCCCCTCAGCCCAGGGTCCAAGACAGTCCACTCCTGTGTCCTGCCCCTCCTGTCTGCGCCCCAGACTGGAGGGCGGGAGCAGGGCTGGAGTATGGGGGACAGGAGGAGACAGCACCCGCCGTCTGGAGCAAGGGAGGGATGGGACGGGACCAGGCACTGACACTCACACCTCTCCCTGTCGCTCTTCTCTCTTAGAGCGCCCAGAACTGCAGCATCATGTAATCCGGGACCTGCCAGGGCAGGGTGGGGCGGAGGCCTCCTGCTTCTTCCTCACCTCGCACCCACCCCCCGACTCTGCACCTCAGGAGTGGGGGCTTGAAGCCAAAGAAAAATACCCCTTTGGTTTTTTCTTCTGTGTTTTTTTTTTTTTTCTAAGAGAAGTTATTTTCTACAGTGGTTTTATACTGAAGGAAAAACACAAGCGCAAAAAAAAAAAAAAGGCATCTAATCCGAATTTCTATCTCCTTCCTTTTCCCTGCTCCCAGGAAATGCCGTATCTGCCTTAAAACCAAAGAGGGCCTCCCCTAGGAGCTGAGGGAAAAGGGTGCTTTTACAGAGTCTAGTTTTCGCTTTTCTACCCTGGCTGCTGCCCCCACCCCGGGGACCCTGTGACATGGTGCCTGAGAGGCAGGCGTGGAGTCATCTCTGCCCAAGCGTCCTCCCAGGTGGCAGGCCCATCACCAGGCCAGCCTCTGAGGGAGGAGGGCTGAGCCAGGCCCGCTGGGCCCAGCCTCCCATTCCAGGACACCTGGCAAAGCTCCTCTGCCTGCCCCACCCCCAGACCCCACCCCACCCCCAACCCCGGGGTGAGTTGATTGTCCCAGGTACCAGCTGTGCTTGCTTTTTCTGTATTTTAGTTAGACAAGAGATGGGAATGAGGTGGGAAGTGGAAGAAGGGTTAGTCTGAATCTGCCTTAGCCCAGCTTTCGAGCTGGGGTGGGCTCTGGTCAGTCACAGAAGGTCCAGGTCAAGTGGGGTGCAAGGGGGAGGGAGAGGGAAGCCTACAAGAAAAGGTGAGAGTCTGCTGGGGCCCCACCCCAGAGGAGGAAGGTGAGAAGGGGTGGAGGGAGAGTGGCAGTGGTTTTTGGCAAACACTAAGGAACCCCTCGCTTCCCTGTTTCCCATCTGCACCCCTCTTCTCCTCCCCAAATCAATACACTAGTTGTTTCTATCCCTGGCTGCTGTGGTCTGTGTTTGTTGGTGGGCGTCATGATGTGTTCTGAGGGCAGACACATACACAAGTGTCCCATGGTCATCACTGCCCGGCCCCATCCCTGCTCTAGAGGGGATAAGAAAGGATGAAGCCTCAGAGCACTTCAGGTGCCAACTGGGGCACTCACGTGGTGGCTGATGGGGAGAGGCTTGGAGATAGGCATCACTCACCCAGTGTGTGTCTTTCTGCCATGGAAGCTCCTCAGAGTAGTGCAGAAATGAGGTAGAGCCTGAAGAAAGAGGTTTCCTTCCTAACTTCCTTCACCTGAGTGGCGTTTATCAAGCCCCTTCTACACGCCAGCCCCTGAGCTCGTGAGTATTAAGACAAACACTATGGGTCCCGTCTGAGGGTGACCACTCCTCAGGGCCTCGAGGCAAGGACAAAGGGGAAGGAAGGAGCTGGGGAGAGGACAGCAGGAAAAATTGAGGACTTATTTGGAAACCCAGCAGTTAATGTCCCTTCATGCCACACTCTGTGCTCAGCTTGGTGGATGAGGAAGTGAACAAGACAACATGTCAGTCAGTGCCCTTTGGCCTCAGAAGGGGAGATGGCTTCTAACTTGGGGGAATGAGGAGCCCTAATTGAGGGCAAGAGCCCCACATGGTGAATGAGCTATAGTCACTAAACTTTCCCTGGCCCTTTATGGTTTCCAAAGCATTTCTGCACTACCCATTTTGACCCTCACACCATCTTTGTCCCTTTTGCCCCTGAAAGTAGGGGCTCAGTTAACTTGCCTAAGGCCACAAAGCTAGTAGGTGGCGGAGACCCAAGGGTCCTGGCTGCAGACACCTGCTCCCTCTGTGACATCATGCTCCCGTCCAAACAAAAAAATAGTGACGATAAAACAAAAGTTTATGTCCCGTGGAGCAGAGGAGTCGACCCTGCGGTCGAAAGTCAGCGAGGAAAAGAGCGTTTCAGAGAGTGTGGGAAAGTAAAATTGGTGAATGCAAAATTAATGAGAGGAGAAAAGCCTCGGGTCACACCGGGAACCCTGATCCCCGCCCACCGTGGGTTGCCAAGGAGCGGCTGGTGGATTCAAACGGCTGACCTTTGGGTTAGCAGCCAAGCTCTTAACCACTGCACCACCAGGACTTCCATGGCGTTGTAGGCGCCAGCAAGAAGGCCTGTCACCTGTAAGCGAGGGCGTCCACATGCACTTCCCCGTCAGGGCACTTGGGGGCGCCAGAGCCCCACCTGCGGTCGGCGAGGCATCCGAGCGCCCTGGGCGTGTGCACGGCTCAGCTCAGCCCAACCCGGGAGGACGGTGCGGGTTCTGAGCGTAGGAGGCTGTGCGGGACCTGTGGGCTGGGGAACACCAGGACGAGCAGCCGATGTCTCTTGCTCTTGAGGAGGGCTGAGGGGGTTAAGGCAAATACGCAAAAGCTGCTGCGAACTAGCCCTGGAGTCCTGCGCAGCTGCTGTATCCGCACGCGTTGTTGCCTCAGATGATGCTCACTCACAACGCAGCTTAACACTCCGCAGGCCACGTGTGATTATTTGAAAAACAGTTTTTTCTTTGGTAAGAGTATAACACATACTCTGTAGTAAAACTGAAAACACAGATAAGTCCAAAAAATCATTCATACTCAGTTCCCCGGGGGCAACCATCCATGGATTTCCTTCCAGATTTTTCTCCCTGAGCATATACTTTACATCGGTTAAGATCTCACTACGGTTTCAATGTAGATTCTGCTCTTAGCTAACGCAAGCACTTTCCAATGTTATTTCGAAGCTTATATACACTATTTAAAAAAAAATAACATCTATTCTTTTTCTATCTGTTCTTGTAAGAATACCTGGTCGTTACAGAGAGCATAGAAAAGGGGGGAAATTAATCATCTGTACTTCCACTACCCAGCCATAACCACTCTTCACATCGGGGAAGGACTTGGGGAGGGAGAGAGAGCGCCACCACCCACTCATCCGTGAGTTTGTTGTACTCTGGTGGCTTGCGTGTTGCTGTGATGTTGGAAGCTATACCGCTGGTATTTCAAATACCAGCAGGGTCACCCATGGTGAACAGGTTTCAGTGGAGCATCCAGACTCAGACAGACTAGGAAGAAGAACCTGGCGATCTACTTCTAAAATTATTGTCCGGTGAAAACCTTATGAATAGCAGCAGAACATTGTCTGATATAGTGCTGGAAGTCGAGCCCCTCAGGTTGGAAGGCACGCAGAATATGACTGGGGAAGAGCTGCCTCCTCAAAGTAGTCGATCTTAATGACGTGGATGGAGTCAAGCTTTCAGGATCTTCATTTGCTGATGTGGGAAGACCCAAAATGAGAAGAAACAGCTGCAAACATCCATTAATAATTGGAACATGGAATGTACGAAGTATAAATGTAGGAAAATCGGAAGTCGTCAAAAATGAAATGGAATGCATAAACATTGATATCCGAGGCATTGGTGAGCTGAAATGGACTGGTATTGGCCATTTTGAATTGGACAATCATATGGTCTATTATGCCAGGAATGACAAATTGAAGAAGAATACCATTGCATTCATTGTCAAAAAGAACATTGCAAGATCTATCCTGAAGTACAACGCTGTCAGTGATAGGATAATATCCATATGCCTACAAGGAAGACCAGTTAATGCGATTATTATTCAAATTTATGCACCCACCACTAATGCCAAAGATGAAGAAACGGAAGATTTTTACCAACTTCTGCAGCCTGAAATGGATCAAACATGGAATCAAGATGCATCGATAATTACTGGTGATTGGAACGCAAAAGTTGGAAACAAAGAAGAAGAATTTAATTTTCTTCAGCTTTAACTTGAACTTGTATAGGAGCAATTGATAGTCTGTTCCGCAGTCGGCCCCTGGCCTTCTAGGCTGATGATATTGAGCTTCTCCGTCGTCTCTTTCCACAGATGTAGTCAATTTGATCCTGTGTATTCCATCGGGCAAGGTCCATCTATGTTGCTATCTATGTTGCTATCTGTGTTGTTGAAAAAAGGTATTTCCAATGAGTAAGTCGTTGGTCTTGCAAAATTCTATCATGAAGTCTCCGGTATCATTCCTATCACCAAGGCCATATTTTCCAATCTATTTCACGTGGGTTTCACCACATCTTTGATGAAATTGTGCACTACAGATTAGTAAGTAAGCACAATTAAACCTAGGCATAACTTGCTTATTGGGTAATCCATCCCCGGCATCAGTATATCAACAGGGAACTGCCAGAAATTCAGGCTGGATTCAGAAGAGGACGTGGAATGAAGGATATCATTGCTGATGTCAGATGGATCTTGGCTGAAAGCAGAGAATACCGGAACGATGTTTGTGTTTTATTGACTATGCAAAGGCATTTGACTATGTGGATCATAGCAAATTATAGATAACGTTTTGAAGAATGGGAATTCTGGAACACTTCTTTGTGCTCATGAGGAAACAGTACATAGATCAAAAGGCAGTTGTTTGAGCAGAACAAGGGGATACTGTGTGGTTTAAGGTTAGGAAAGGTGTGCGTCCGGGTTGTATCCTTTCACCATACTTATTCAGTCTGTATGCTGAGCAAATACTCTGAGAAGCTGGACTATATGAAGAGGAAACTCGCATCAAGATTGGAGGAAAATTCATTAACAACCTTCGATATGCACATGACGCAACCTTGCTTGCTGAAAGTAAAGTGGCCTTGAAGCACTTACTGATGAGGATCAAAGACCACAGCCTTCAGTATGGATTATACCTCGACATAAAGAAAACAAAAATCCTCACAGCGGGACCAATAAGCAACATCATGATAAATGGAGAAAATATTGACATTGTCTAGGATTTCATTTTACCTGGATGCACAATCAATGCCCTGGAAGTAGCAGTCAAGAAATCAAATGACGACTTATTGCATTGCAAAAATCTGCTGCAAAAGACGTGTTTACAGTGTGGAAAAGCAAAGACATCACTTTGAGGACTACGGTGCGCCTGACCCAAGCCACGGTATTTTCAATCACCTCATACGTATGTGAAAGCTGGGCAATGAATAAGGAAGACTGAAGAACTGATGTCTTTCCAATTATGGTGTTGGTGAAGAATATCAAATATACCATGGACTGCCAGAAGAACAAAAAAACCTGTCTTGGAATAGGTATAGCCAGAATGCTCCTTAGAAGTGTGGATGGCGATACTTCATCTCACATACTTTGGACAGGTTATCAGTAGGAACCAGTCCCTGAAGAAGGGCATCATGCTTGGTAAAGCAGAGGGTCAGTGAAAAAGAGGAAGATGCTCAATGAGATGGATTGATACAGAGGCTGCAACAATGGGCTCAAACATAGCAACGATTGTGAGGATGGCGCAGGACCAAGCAGTGTTTCATTCTGTTGTAGATAGGGTCTCTATGAGTCAGAACTGACTTGACAGCATCTAACAGCAACAACATATGTTGTTGATTTTCTTCTGGTTATTATAAATAATGCTTACTTTGAATATACATCTTTGGACACATTCATTTCTGGGCATTTTCATGAAGTAAATTCCAAGAAGTGGGATAGCTGACTCAAGGGTATACACACTGTAAAGGTCATTGGTGATGTTGCCAAATTGCTGTCCAGAGAAGATGGATCCATTATTATTTTCACCTGCAGTGGAGCTCACTATTCCCCAGACTCCAGCTAACGCCGGAATTTTTAAAATAATTCTTAGTTTTTGGTGAAAATATACACAGCGAAACATATACCAATTTAACAATTTCTACATTTCTACAGTTCCGTGACATTGATTATATTCTTCAAGTTGTGCAGCCATTCTCACTATCCTTTTCAAAATTATTCCTCCACCATTAACATAAATTCACTGCCCTCTAAGCTTCTCATCTAACCTTTCCAGTTGCTGTTGTCAGTTTGATCCTATATAAATAATTCTTTAAAACAGCACGGTG
>NW_004444149.1:1038378-1040742 GCF_000243295.1 Trichechus manatus latirostris | reverse complement strand
TATATCACTCAACGTTTACCAATTCAACATTTTTCAGGTGTACAGCTTAGTGATAACAGTTACATTAATTGGTTGTAACACTGGAATTTTTGTTGATTTGAATCACTGCCAATTTTGATAGGAAAATAATTATAGTTCATTACTGTTTCAAATTACATTTCTTTGAAGTTGAAATTGTTTCACTCATGTATATTGGTTATTTGCGTTTCTCCTGGTGTGAATAACATATTCTTATCTCTTTTGCTCATTTTTTAATTGAGAAGATTATCTTTTTTAATTATTAGTTCGTAAGATTAAGAGAGAAAACTTTCCCTCTCGATGTTACCTATCTGTAGATACTAAGCCATATGTTTTGTAAATATTTGCATACAGGATATTATATAATAAAGCCATTTTTAATGGCTGAATAATAGTTTCCTGAGTGGATCTACAAGAATTCATTTAACCAATCCCCTCTGGATATTGAGATTAATTCTCAGTTATGTGAGCATAAATAGTGATGCAGTGGAAACTTTTTCTTTAAATACTTCTGGTAATTTCTTAGGCTGGAATCCCCTGCTGACTGGTCTTACTTTAAATTCAAGACCACAAAGCCTTGGTACTTCCCTAGCCTAGCCATCCTTATTCTCCAGATGACTGTTTCACACCTTCTCTCTCCTCAGACTCCAACACCTTCTTCCCTCCTCACTCTCAGCTGCTGACTTGCTTCCAATTTTATTCCAAGGAGACTGCTCTTGTCAAGGTCACCAATGTCCTGCATATTGCTAACCCACGGCCACTTCTCAGTCCTCAGACCTCATCTTACCTGGCCTTGTTACCATGTGGCCACTCCCTCCTCTCACCATACTCTGCTGATTCTTCTTCTTCTCTCGAACCTCTAACTGATGGAGTGCCCAGGGCTCAGTTCTTCTTTTTTTTTCTTTTAAATAATTTATTTTAATTTTTTAGTGAAAATATACCAGCAAAACTTACACCAATTCAACAATTTCTACATGTACAATTCAGTGACATTGATTATATTCTTCAAGTTATGCAACCATTCTCACTATCCTTTTCCAAATTCTTCCTCCACCGTTAACAAATTTACTGCCCCCTAAGCTTCTCATCCGGGAACCCTGATGGTGCAGTGGTTAAGTGCTCAGCTGCTAACTGAACCATCGGTGGTTCAAACCCACCAGCTCCTCCAGGGAGAAAGATGTGACTATCTGCTTCTGTAAAGATTGCAGCCTTGGCAATCCTATGGGGTAGTTCTACTCTGTCCTGTAGGGTCGCTATGAGTCGGAATTGACTAGACGGTAATGAGCAGTGGGTAAGCTTCTCATCAAACCTTTCAAGTTGTTGTGTCAATTTGACCATGTATAGATAATTCTCTAAAACAGCACAATGCTCAAGGCAGATATTCTTTAGTAATTAAGCTAAACTATTGTTTGGTTTGAGAAGACTTCAGGCAATCATTGTGGGAGTTCGCCCAGCCTCAATGGCTCCAGAAGAGGGCTCAGTTCTCTTCTTCCTCTACACTCATACCCTAAGTAACCTTCTCCAGGCTTGTGGCGTTACATACCATCCAGACTTGGTGACTCTCAAGTTTATACCTTCCGCCCTTTCCTCTGCCCTGAACGCCAGGCCTGAATACTTGAATATTAGAACACTGGCAGTTCTAATAGCCATCTCAAGTTAGCAAGTCGAAAACTGGAATCCTACTCTGTACTCACCCACCCCCCACCTGCTCCACCTACAATCTTCTCCATCTCAGTTGATGACGATACCATCCTTCCTTCCAGTTGCTCAGGCTAAAACCCTGGCGTCATCCTTAACTCCTCTTGTCCTCTTGTAACCCACTCATATCCAATCCATTAGCAAATCTTGTCAGCTCCACCTTCAAAATATATCAAGAATCCAGACTATCCTCATCACTACCACCACCATCTCCGCCATTATCTCTTGCCTGGATTGTGGCATTAACTTCCTAACTGGTCTCTTGCCCTTGCTCATACAATTTATTCTTCACACAGCAGTAGAATAACCCTTTAACAATTTGGTCACTCCTCTGCTCAAAACTCCCCAGCTCTCTCTGGGCAATATGGCTAAATGCACCAAGAAGGTCAAAATTGTTGGTAAATATAGGATGGGTTATGGCGCCTCCCTCAGGAAAAGGGTAAAGAAAAGTTGAAATCAGTCAACCCACTGAGTGCACTTGCTCCTTCTGTGGTAAAACCAACATGAAGAGGTGAGCTGTGGGAATCCGACACTGTGGTTCCTGCATGAAAACAGTAGGAGGAAGTGCCTGAACCTACACTGCCAGCTCTGCAGTCACAGTAAAGTGCCCCATCAGGAGACTGAAGGAATTGAAAGACCAGTAGAAGC
>NW_004444149.1:1035425-1037558 GCF_000243295.1 Trichechus manatus latirostris | reverse complement strand
TTGTGGAAATCAGTTTGGCGATTCCTCAAAAGGTTAAAAATAGAACAACCATATGACCCAGGAATTCCACTCCTAGGTACATACGGTAGGGATTTCAAAGTAGCCACATGAACAGACATATGCACACCTATGTTCATTGCAGCAGTATTCACAAGAGCAAAAAGATGGAAACAACCTAAGTGCCCATCAAGGGATGAATGGATCAACAAAATGTAGTACATACATACGATGGAATACTGTTACCACAATAATGTGGATTGGAGCGCCTGCTGCAATAGCCAATTCTGAGACAGGGTTGAACTGAGCAGCAAGAGTTTTATTACATACCGATATACAGGAGACAGAGGGGAATAGATTCCTCCAAAAACCCGTCTCCCCCACTGGAGATCAGCTGAAGGCTTTTATAGGCACATGATTATGGGTCTTAGAAGTTTGTGTTAGTTCCCCCTTGAGGTGGTCACGTCCCAGCTGAGTTAATCTTTTCTTGGGATTTATCCGGCGACACCCTGGTTTTCTTGTCCCAAGATGGTGCTTTGTTCGGTTTGTCATTCCTAGATCATTATCACTTGTTTTCCACCCTCCAAGGAGGAACATCGGTTAATCTTAAACTTTTTATAGAATCTGGAAAGGGAGGGAAAAACAAGATCATGAGACAATGCGGGGGTAGGGGGGGCGGTTAGCAATGGGGAGTAATAATAATGAAATGGATCTATGCAGCCTCTTCCAATCAAGGAATGAATGGATCAACACAATGTAGTACATACATACAATGGAACGCTACTCAGCCATAAACAAAAATGAAGTCCTGATACATGCTCAACATGGATGAACCTTGAGGCCATGACGCTGAGTGACATAAGTTAGTCACAAAAAGACAAATGTTGTGTGATCTTGCGTTTACGAAATGACAGGAACAGGTGAAAATATAGAGACCAGTGATTATCAATGTTAGCAGGGGTGGGAGGCGGAGGAGAGGGCCAATCATTCTCTAGGTGGTAGTGACTTTCTGTTTATGGTGATGGGAATGGTGGCACCCAATGTGGATGAAAACTGCATAACTTGACTGATGTAAGAGATATCGCTAAGCTGTACATAAGAAAAAGGAAGACTTGGCAAATGTTATGTTATATAGAAATTTGGAACAAGAAAACAAAAAATGGGCGACAGCTGTTGATACTGCTCAGACATAACCTCACAGGACTAGTTTTTTGGTTTGAAGAATTAGGGTCATGGTCCTGTGGGACAATCCGGTCAATTGGCATAATACTATTCTTAAAGGTTCTGTTCTACCTCCCAGTTCAGTGAGTAGGGTCTGAGGTCTAAAAAGCTTGCAAGCAGCCATCCAAGATACAATTGGTCTCGATTTGCTTGGAGCAACAGAGGAAGAAGGAAACGCAAGAAGCAGAGAAGCAACTGAGCTACAGGACCAACTGCCCGGCTACCATTACCAAGTATTCCCATAGGGGACGCAATGAACGGACCCTCAAAGAAAGGGAAAACAATGTGGAACAGAACTTCAAAGTACCAAAGAATCCAGACTTACTGGGCCTATTGAGGTTGGAAGAGTCCCTGGGACTATTGCCCCTGAACCCTCTTCGAACCTGGAATGGAAACTATCCCCCTGAAGCCATCTTTTAACAAACAACAACAGTTTAGCTCAAAAAGTAAAGCATGTTACCCTTAAGTGTTGCGCTTCTTTAAAAAATAATCTACCCCTGACGCACTGTTAACCCAGAACTGAAACCATTCCCGAAGCCCACTCTTCAGACAAAGATTAGACAGGATTGTAAAACCAAAAATAATGCACATGAAGGATGCACTTCTTAGTTCAATCAGAGATATGAGACCAAACGGGCAGCTCCTGTCCAAATGCACGATAAGAAGGCAGGAAGGGACAGGAACTGGTCGAATGGACCCCGGGAACTTGGGGTGGACAGGAGGAGTGTGCTGTCTCATTGTGGAGATTCCAACTGAAAAGTAAATTACTATTATTTATTGAACTTTAAGGGAAAGTTTACAATTCAAGTTAGTCTCTCATACAAAAATTTATACATACATTGTTATGTGACCCCAATTGCTCCCCCTATACTGTGACAGCACACTCCTCCTTTCCACCCCTGATTTCCTGTGTCC
>NW_004444149.1:1014367-1034592 GCF_000243295.1 Trichechus manatus latirostris | reverse complement strand
GGCAACCAGTTTTGTTTTGTTTATACACACCTTGTTCCCTCACTTCCCTCAGGTCTCTGTTCAAATGTCAGTATCCAATGAAGCCTTCCCCAACTAAACTGTATAAAATAGCACCATCCTCCCCAACTCAAGCCCTAGCAGTTCCAAGCCCCTCCCGTCTTTATTTTTCTCCAGGGCACTTAACACCATTGGACAATTTTTACTTGTGTATTTATTTTCTATCCTCTATACAAGGATACACATACCTGAGGGCAAGTTGTTGTTGTTTTTAATTAATTAATTTATTTTGGTGAAAATATACACAACAAAATATACACCATATCAACAATTTCTACATGTACGATTCAGTGACCACGGTTACATTCTTCAAGTTGTGTTACCTTTCTCAACAACATTTTCCAAACAATGTATCATCATTAACACAAAGGCTATGCCTCCGAGGCTTCTTATCTACCCTTTTTGTCAATCTGATCACATATCGATAACTCTTTGAAAGAGTATACTGTTTAATGTAGACATTCTTTGCTGTTTCGACTCAACTGTTGTTTGGTTCAAAGATGACTTCGGAGGATAGTTTGGTTCTAAGTTTAGAGATTTCCTCAGGATAGTAGTTTCTGGTTCCTCGGTGGCTCCAGAAAGTCTGAGTTCCATAAGAACGTGAAATTCTCTTCTGCGTTTTCCCAGAGGGCGGGAATTTTTGTCTGTTTAATTCATGCTGGATCCGCAGTACCTACTATGGTGCCTGACAATATAGTGAGTACTTTACATTGTCGTCTTGTGCTATCGAGTTGCTTCTGACTCATAATAACCCTATATGACAGAGTAGAACTGCCCCATAGAGTTTCCTGGCAGCAGTTTTTATGGGAGCAGATCACCAGGTCTTTTCTGCTGTGGAGCCGCTGGTGGGTTCGAACCTCTGACCTTTCAGTTAGCAGCTGAGCTCTTAACCATTGCACCACCAGGGCCCCTTAGGTACTTTATAAGTATGTGTAAATGTATACACTTTCAGAAATGGAATCACTCAGGGTGAACACTTTTGAAGAACCTGAGACCTATTGTCAAATCGCTTACAAAAAGATGGAAGCGAAGTGCACATTCACCACTAGTGGGCAGTTTATCATTATTCCCATTAAAAGTGAGGAAACGGAGGCCCAATGAGGGGAGAGATTTACCTGAAGTCACCCAGCTTGGTGGTGGTGGAACCCAGGACTCCTGACTCCCAGAAAAATCCCAGTGGGGACTCAGAATACTGTGGGAGGATCCAGGAGGGGTTTATGGAAAAAGGGGTTCTTTGGGGATTGGCATGGGTGGCGCAAATGAGTTGTGTTTGACTGCCAACCTAAAGGTTGGTGGTTCGAAACCACCCAGCAGCACTGTGGAAGAAATAACCTGGCCATCTGCTTCTGTTAAGATCACAGCCAAGAAAACCCTGTGAAGCAGCTCTACTCTGTCACACAGGGGGGTCACTGCCTTACCTAGGGCACGAGCCAGAGAGTTTGAAATGCATTCCGTGGTCACTGGGGAGCCAGAGAAGATTTTTGAGCACGGGGGTGAGAGGAGAGCTGAACCTTCCTGCTGTCTCTCCGTCTGTCTGTCTGCTGTCTTTCAGTTTCCATTTCTCTGTCCCTCTCCTTCTCTGGGTGTCTCTCAGCTGTCCCACATCATCCATATGGTCCGAAGAATCAGCTAAATCACGTTCCTTTTTCATGTTACACCCTGATAGCCATTAGGAAGTGGAGGAGGGAAGTGATGAGCCAAGACCCGAGGTCTCTCATCCTCCCCAGAACTTTGGCGCCCCTCATCCTGCCCCCAGAGGGCAGAGGAAACAAGACTTGCAGAGGCTATTGGGAAAGTAGGGGCCTCCTGCACCCCCACCCCCTCTTGGCCACCAACCTGGCAGCCTGGGGATTGACTCTGAGGCTGGCCTCCCCTCCCGACTGGGCCAAGCCTCAGGCCCTCACACTCCTTGGGCAGATTTGATTCTGCGTGCCTAGTACCAGTCAGTGCCAGTTGGCAGCTCTCTCCAGGGACTGAGGTGGCATGAATATGGGGGAGGGGAAGGAAGTGGGCAGGGGTCCGAGGAGAATAGGGATCGGGATCCCAGAAGGTGGTGGTCAGAAGCTGGGTGGCCAGCATGGGACTCCTATGGGAGGGAAAGGCTAGACAGAGGAGCCTAGGACTTCCACGGAGTAGAGGAGGTTTCAGACCCCCCACCTTTGCTCTACCGCCCCTAGCAGTCCCAACCCTCTCCTCACCACCCCACTTTCCCCTACACCCACTCCCTTAAGCTGCCCCCGGCTAATCTGCCTTGGTCCCTTTAAGAGCCGCCTGGGAACTGGGGCACCGGAGGGGGCTGGCAGGGTCCCCACCCCTCCCCTAGCCATGCCCGCCCCTGCTCTGCCCCCTGCCCGTTCCAGACGCTGCTGGAAGTCCTGGACGCCTGGGTTAGGGTCGCCACTGCTGGGCTGGGGTAAGGCTTGAAAGAGGTGGGGAAGGGGACCATGATCCCTGGGGTGGGATGGGGGGCAGGATGCCAGATCCCTGGGGCTGTAAGTGTGGAGTGTCTGTGTGCCAACTTCAATGGATAATGTAGGGGGCCCTGGCTGGGTGGCCCTCTCGTCTGGGACTGGGAGAAAGGCAGCTCCACAGAGGCGTAGCAAGGGTGGGCAGAAGGGGGCACTTGCCCCTGGCGTGAGTCCAAGGGAGCATCAGATAAGCCTCGGAATGACATTCCGAGGTGCCACAAATATGAAAGGCACCTGATTGAGGCAGCTGGCTGAGAGCGGGGGAAGGCGTTTCTGCTGATTCGGAGCTGCAATCAATGTCTATTCATCTTGAAACTTGGGGGAGGGGGCGCATCTTAGAGATTGCCCCCAGGCACTTATTATCCTCACCCGTTACCCTCACCCATTACCCTCACTAGCTCCTGCAGCTTCAGAGATCTTGAGTGGGTCTTAGTGGGCAGGATACCTGGGTCTCCTCCTCCTCCACCTCATTCCCCACCAAGACCTTCATCTGCTAAACTCCCTGGCCTTCCCGCAATCAAAGACACAGGGCCCGGACACCCCAGCTTCCTACAGATGAGGAAACTGAGGCTGGGCAAACCATAAGAAATGCAATTGTGTATACTGCAGTAGGAGCAATGGATATTAGGATGCGGAAAGGCTCTCCCTCCTCCTTCTCCATCCCCAAAACCCATTTGCCTTTGAGTGGATTGTGACTTACAGCGACCCTGTCGGACAGAGTAGCACTGCCCCATAGGGTTTCCAAGGCTTTACGGGAGCAGACTACCACATCTTTCTCCCCCAGAGCGGCTGGTGAGTTTGAACAACCGACTTTTCGGTTAGCAGCCTAGTGCTTTAACCACGGCGCCACCAGGGAACTGCAATCAGGGGGCCCAGGTGTCCAGCTCACCCAGCAAGTTCCTCATTGCAGCCACGGCCACCAGCCGGGACAGTCCTGCTTCCTCATTTGGACAACTTAACTAAGTCCTAGAAGTTTTGACCTCCATATCCCAATGCCAGGAGAGGTCCCCTGGAGGTTGGCTGGGTAACCCGACAGGAAGTAGAGCCACGGGAGACCTGTAGGCTCCCTCTACTTAATTCCCTTGGATTATTTCAGAATTGCAACCCCTTCCGATTCTGCCACAGAGACTGGGCTCAATTCCTCTCAAAGGGAAGGCAAGGGGGCAGGGACTCAAAGACATCCCCTGGGGGTGTGAAATCTTTCTGCAGTCCAATCTTTCCTGTTAGACTACTAGCTCAGTTTTCTCTAGTCCCTGCCATCTTGGTCCCAAATAATTTCCTTCCGGGCTACCACATGCCCTAGTCCTGGGGAAGAAGAACCCGAACAAGTAGGCATCTTCTGAATGCCCGTGCCCCAGGTGCTGAGGTGCATTGAAGCTCAGGAAGTAGCGGGGGCATGTGACTCTGCTCAGGGTCAGCTTCTGCTTTCAGCACATGCCACGCTCTCCTCGCCCCACCCCAGACGGAAATGCTTGCCCTCCACCCCAACCTAGACATAAAAGGGAACTAGACTTGGTTTGTGAAACACTTGGCCTTCGCTGACGCCAGCACACTCACTTCGTTCTTCCGAAACATACTATCACGGTAAGTCTGCAGAGAAGTCAAACGGCTCCCAGGTAGGCTAGGAAGCCATTATTTTACCTATGTGGATCAGAGAGGGCAAGTGTCCTGCCCAGGATCACACAGCATTCAGGCAGGCAGGCCGGGGACCCACAGCTCTTAATTCCCAGCTCCATGGTGCATTTTTCATAGTCCTTCTACAAGCTGAGAGAGGTTGGCCTGGAAGAGGCTTTTTCAACTCCTTTTACGAGTGAGGAAGCTGAGGCCCGGGGTGGAGGACAGGAGAGCTCTGGAAGATAAGGTTGCATAAAATCAGGACTGGGGGAAGGCATAAGGCCCCCCCTCAAAAGTCTCTACCAAGAACCTGCCTGCCTCTGCTCCCTCCCAGATGGGGAAGATCCCAGCTTGATCTTATCTCTTGTTTTTATCAGCATCTAGACCTTCAGAAGGCTACCTTCCACGCCTTCTCTTAAAGTACAGCCCTCCCCTCCCAATAGGTCTTACAAGGCGGTAGCAAAAGGAGGCTTCTGGAGGAGCTACCTTTTCGGGAAGATGGGAAGAAAAGGCAGAGATTGAACCTGCTGGTGTACTCCTTCCCGTGGAGGTCAGGATAATATGAACAGAAGGCTTCTTGGGCTTCTTGGCAGAGAGCTGGTCCCTTGGCTCATTTGCCTAGGTATTTGGGTGTTCATTTGTATCCTCACTGGCAAGCTCAATTTGCATGGGGCCAGGCTGGAATTCAGAGTCCTCAGGGATGGGGGAAGCCAGAGAAACTGGCCCTAAAGGGGAAATGGCCCCAGCTGATGCCCAGAACTTAGCTGGGGGGCGTCTGCAGGGTGGTGCCTGCCTGAAGGTGGAAAAGAGAGCCAGCAGCGAAGCGGGTGGGGGCTAGTGTGCCGCCTCGCCACCTCCCCCCACATCTGGAACCCTGCCTTTTCCACACGTGTGGATGCAGGAGACGCAGAAGGTGGGGCACAGGGGGACACGGGTAGGAGGAGGAAGAATATGGGGAGATTCTAGTCCCTCCCACTTAGAGATGCGGTCGCCATGGCGACTGAGGACCAGTGAGGTGGGATGGGGTTGGGGATGGGGGGCGGGGGTGTGGCAGGGACGGAGGCACTGGGAGACGGGAACGCCTGGCATTCCAGGGGGAGGGAAACGCGGCGGCACCCCAAGCTCCAGGTAAGGGAGCAAGAGAGCTGACAGTTCTGGAAGGAGGGGGCTGGCCATTGTCTGGCGCTGGCTCTGTCCTGAGGAGGGGGCAGACTGAGGGGGTCGGGCCATTGTGCGCGATACTCAGTTCAGGCTTCCAGCCCTAGTCAGACTGGAGGAGGGGACCTAGGAGGCTCTGGGTAAGGGGTTAAGGGGAATGGGCTGGGCGGGTGGCAAGAAGGTTAGGAGATCGCGGGGTGGGAAGAGGTGGGGGGATACTGGAGGAGCGGAGACTTGGTCTCTTACGCACAGCAGGCACTCAACACATAGAAGTTGATTTGATTTGCTTATGATCAGAAGAGGGGGCAGACGAGGGGCAGCGGAGCCAGGAAGCGGATGGTCCCCAGGACTGTGCTCTTCCGAGGGCTGTCCTGAGGCTGGGAGAAGGGCCCCCGGGACCGGACCTGCCGGGTCATTGGCGGAGCAGGAGTGGATCCAGGATCCCCTCCCTCACTGAGGCGTCCGTGCTCCGCGGGGTGGGAAGAGGCAGTAAAGCTCAGAGGTGACATAGGGTAGGGTAGGGGTGGGGAGCAACATCTCATCTCCCCTCCCACCTCCACCCCCACGGCTAGGTCTCTACTTGGGCTATGAAGACCGGCAGGAAGGGGCTACTGTTTGCTGTGGTCTAGGGACTGTGCGGGAGGAGTCCCCAGAGGAGGTGGATGTTGGCAGGGGGAGGATGAACTCACTATTGTTGTCATGGGGGAGTCCCTATGCTGGGCTCCAGGGCCTGGAGAGAAAGGGGCAGGGGAAACCCCAGACTGGGGCAATGAAGATGGTACAGCCCCTATGGCCTGGTCCATGGGCACCTGACCCTTTCCCCCACCACCCCACCTGACTCCTTCCCCCACCACCCCACCTGATGCCTTCCCCCATCACCCCACCTGACCCCTTCCCCACCACCGCACCTGATCTGCTCCTGACTCCAACTCTAGCCAAGTCACTTCCCCTCCTGGCCTTGGTTCCTCATTTGTCCAGTGAAGGAGGGGGTGGGACCCTGCCAGCTCTGACCTTCTTTGACCTGTGAGCAAGACCTGCTACATAATTTGCGGGGCCCAGTGCAAAATGAAAGTACAGGGCACCTTGTTCAAAAATGACTAAGACTTTCAAGGCTGCAACAGCAGAAGGTTAAACCAAGTGCTGGGCCCTCCCAAGCGCGGGGCCCTCCCGAGCGCGGGTTTCTGTGTGACTGCACGGGTCTGGCATCCATGAAGCAGCCACGGCTGTGGGCTCCACGAGCTGAAGCAAGAGAGAGAGACTTTGGGTCTGACTCCAGAGGCTGTTGTGTGCAGATGCCCTTCTTCCCCTTCAGGTTCTTCTGTGGAAGTTGACCAGGAGGTCCTTACAGTGGCAGGAGGATGGTCCCTGATGGCCTTCCTGTGGGGAGGTTTCTGTTCCCCCCAGTCAGGAGTCACCCCTAAAGATATTGTTTCTCAGGCCGGAGAAAATAGAGCCTATCACCAACCCCATACTCTCCTTCTCTACCCAGGTGGCTCAGAGCTGAGTTTCCTGGATTGCGGCAGGAAGTAGGACTGAGGGGTAGGACTCTAGACAGACGGCCTGGCTAAGAAGGGGTTATTTTGAGTGAGGCAGACCTGAATTTGATTTGGTTTCTAGTTGTGTGGCCCCCTGGAGCCTCCTTTTCCTTATCTGTAAAATGGTGTTATGATGGTACCTACCTTCTGAAATTGTTGAGAGGTCTAATACCTGATAGTGCAAACTCTTGATATTGGCTGGAGTGGCTAGGGAAGAGGAAGCCTGGGGCTGGGGAATTTCCTGGGGCCGGGGGAAGGAAGCATTGGGGACTGGGCCTCGGGTCTGCCATTTCCAGAGAGGCAGGGAACAGGGCATTGGGTGGGGAGACTGGGGCTGGAACTGCCTCCCTCCCCGCATCAGAACTCCTCCCAGGGACTCAGATCAGACAATCTGATGGAGAAGAGAGGCCCAGGGGCAGGGTGGGTCTTCAAATCCGGGCTAGGGGTTGGGGAGACTTGGTAGGCCAGAATTTCCCTTGATTCTGAGGGTCTGGGAGACTTTCTCTGGGTAGCTTGGCCCATGGCCTCCCAAGAAGGGAGATTCCCAAGGAGAAGGGACACTCTCTGCAACCCGCATCCAGGAGAGTCTGGAGCAGACTTATGCAAGTCTGGACAGAAACACCTGTCAGGAGGGGCTGGTCTCAGACTGACCAGAGAGATCGAGGGGTAATGAGAGCAGAGGGAGAGTGACGGAAGGCTGGGCAGGCTCTGAGGAGGATTCTAAGGAAGCCTGGCCTGTACCATCACGCCTGAAGGCTGGCACTGTAGCAGGAGAGGTGGCGGTTAAACTTCAGGAAAGCTTTCCTGACCAAGAGGAATGTGCGTTTAAGATGGAGGTGGCTTATTTATTGGAGTGGATTAGCCCTCGGATGTCTGCTCTTTAACCTACAGTCAGCTGACTGGGGCTGAGGGGGCAGGAAACTACCCACTTTATAGGCTGTGGAGCCCGTGGCGCCGGATGCCTCATTAACCCTGCATTACGAGGTCCCCCCACAGCCGGCTGGGAGGGGCCAGCAGCCACTTTTGGGGGTTGAGTGCTTCTGAAGCGTGTTGCAGAAGCCTGAGCTCAAATGGGAAATTTCCTGGGCCTCCCAGCTCAGGCTTAGGAGCATCCTGAGCCTGATGCTCCAAGAGCAATGTAGACTCCAGAGGGACCTCCTCAGTGAAGCCATGGGTAAGAGCCTGATGCAGCTGTTTTGTTTTTTAAAGACTATTGCCCAGCCAGATGTGGGAGGTATGAAGGTTGGACCACTGCAGGGACTTCCCAGTAGGTAGGAGTGGAGACCCCACCTTGTGGGTAAGTGAAAGAGGAAGAACCACTTTTGGGCTGGTTAGACTGGATGTGACGTGATAGAGAGCTAGAGAATGACCGAAGTGACCCAGAAGGGCCTTCTAAACTTTCTGGGTAGATGGAAGCAAGGAGGAGGAAAAAAGAAAGAGGTGTGTCTCCTGAGAGGTGGTGGAGCCTCTTTTTCTACTCTCCCAATCCACCAACTTCCGCCCAAGCCAGGGATCTGTCACAACTCGAGAGGTGGAAATTCTGGTTTCCCTGGCCCAGAGCTCAGTGCTAGCTTCGGACTATGGGCACCTGGGGGGCCGCACTACCCGTCCAGCCAGGCTGAGCCTGCCATCCTCTGCCTGCTGGGGCCTGGGAACCCCCTCCTTCCTTCTCCTGGATGGCATCCCTGCCCGAGAATCTGGACACCTGGGTCCTACACTCTGGCTGGCTTAAGGGTATGTGAGATGGGCAGCTTGGGGCTGGCAGTCTTGAGGGAGGATTATGCAGAGCCCAGGGAAACAGACGTCAGGAGCACCAAGACAATCAAGGGGCGGGGGGCTGCAGAGACTGGGGGTCAGCCAGCCAGCCACCCCTGCTCAGGGCCACTCCTGGATAGTGCTGATAGGCAGCCTATCGGGACGAACTCTCATTGCCTCCCTGGAAGAAGAGGGCCAGGTAGGCCTGAGTGTCAGACACCCCCAAGCCCAGCTGGGGCTGGGGGAGTGGTCACAGCAGGCCGACTCTGACCAGGTCTGCCTGCCTGGGTCATCAGAGGACAGTGGGGACCATCAGGCACAGAGTGTCAACAGATCTCAAAGTGGCGGGAGAGTAAGGTCTGAGGAATGCGTGCTTTGTGTTTTTGTTTTTTAATAATATTTTATTGAGTTTTTGGTGAAAGTTGACACAGCAAGTTAGGTTCCCATTTGACAATTTCCACACAAATTGTTCAGTGATATTAGTGACATTTATCACAATGTATCAACATTCTCTTTGGGTTTAGTGTTTTTCCTTTCCAGTACTCTAGTTTCCCTGCCCCCTTCTCTTCTCATCTTTGTTTTCGAGTAATTGTTGACCTTTTGGTCTCGTACTGATGGTTTTTAAGTTGGGCGCCGATCTTATGGGTAATATTCATTATTCTGTGTACCACTGTGCTATTTCGCTCAAAGGTGATCTCAGGAGATAGGCTGGGTTCTAGGTTTAAAGGTTGTCTCAGGGAGATAGTCTCAGGGAGTCCTCTGTTCTCTACTGTTCAGTTTGTCTGACTTTAGAATTTTTTTTTTTAAATAAAAATTTGAGTTCTTACAAAACCATTCCTGAAGCCAACTCTTCAGACAAAGATTAGACTGGACTATAAAATGATACTCGTGAAAAGTGTGCTTCTTAATTCAAGTAGATACATGAGACTAAATGGGCAGCTCCTGTCCAGAGGCAAGATGAGAAAGGCAGAAAGGGACAGGAGCTGGTTGAATGGACACGGGAAATCCGGGGTGGAAAGGAGGAGAGAGGTGTCACTTTATAGAGAGAACAACTAGGATCACAGAACAATGTGTGTATAAATTTTTGTATGAGAAACTAACTTGAGCTGTAAACTTTCACTTAAAGCACAATTGAAAACAAAAGTGAGTTCTGCTCCATATTTTTCTCCCATTCTATCTAGGACCAACAGTTGCGACCCCAGTTAGAACGGTCAGTGATAGTAGCCAGGCACCATCTAGTTCTTCTGGTCTCAGGGTAGATGAGGTTGTGGCTTGTGTGGCCTTGTTTCTTCTCTGCACATTTGGTTACCTTCTCACTGTTTTGCTCCTGGCGAGCAGAGACCTGTAGTTGTGTCTTAGATGGCTGCTGGCAAGCTTTTAAGACTCCAGATGCTACTCAGCTACTCAGAACGTGTGCTTTGGGTGCAGGAATCTGCTTCCCAGAAATTCCCTCCCTGGGGCCCAGCAATAGCTTTTGGGCCCTGGACTATGGGAGGAAGGAGGGCAAAGGTTAGACAGTAAGAAGGACCTCCCTGAGGAAAGGGCTAGAAAAGGCAGAGCAGGGATATTAGTGAAAGGAGGCCAGAAGAGCCAGGACATGGGACAGCTGGGTTCCAACCCAGAGGGGAGAGTGAGGCAACAGGCTGCGTCCTGTGAGGGTGGTGGAAGTGAGATTCTCTGAGGGCTCTCCCAGAGGGGGAAACCACCCCTTAGGACTCCCCACTCCATTCACACTTCTGCTACCGGGGGCTTTCTGATTGGTCTTGAGGGGGATGTGGTGAAGCTAGCTAACCCTGAGAGTGTCTGGGCACCTGTTTCCCCAGAGCCAGCTGGTGACTCCCTCTGATTGAGCATGGCCCTGCCAGCCCTGGGCCTGGACCTCCGGAGCCTCCTGGGCCTTCTCCTCTTCCAGCTAATGCTGCTGCTGCTGCCGCCACCAACCGCAGGGAGTGGTGGGCAGGGGCCCGTGCCCAGGGTCAGATACTCCGCAGGTAAGTGTCTGATGTGGGGGAAGTGTGGCGGGGATGGCAGCACAGAGCTGGGGAGAGTGGAGGAAGGAGAGAGGAGAGGGCTGTGGAGGAATGGAAGAAGAGGGAGAAAAATGGACATGGAGAAACAGAGACACAGAGATATGCCAGGGGAGAAACAAGGGCCTCGGAAAAGGAGACAGCCAGAAACAAAAACTCAGACTGGAAAGAGCAGACGATAAAACTCAGTCGGGCCAAAGACTGAGGAAAGGGAAGAGAGGGGGCCGGGAGGCCAGGGGCACTGCTCCTTCCGGTTCTGCAAAGTTAGTGGATTTTCTTTCTCTCTTTAAATATCACGGCCACCAGCTGGGCACCTTAAACCTCTAACCTCTCTCACACCTCGGGGTGCCCCCAAAGCTAAGGCTCAAGCGAGGAGACCATCTGTGGACCTGGTGACCATGCCAGGCCCATGCCAACCACAAAGACCATGCTGGGAGGCTCCAGCGCCATGGACACGTGGCACCGACCTCCTCACCAGGAATACCAGCACCGAGGATGGCGCGGCTGGGGAGTAGGCCCAGGAGCCCTCTAGGCACAGCTTGGCTGGTCTCCTGTGGAGGCTGTGGGGCTGCTGGCCCTCTCAGCTCCAGGAAGAATATTCCAAGAAGAACATGGACCCTGTCAGAGTTGTAGGGGCAGGGTCTCTGGGCACGGTCTCTTTAGCATCTTTCTAAGGCAAGCTGGTGAAGAAAGCGCATGTTGCCCATTGATGGAGAGGCGTCCTTCATGTTACGTAGTGGGATAGAAACAAGGACCAGGCTCAGCCCCTGACCCCAAGGTGTTCACATTTCAGAGGGGGAGGCAGGTGAGCAATCAGACAGTCTTGCTACGGGGTGATTAGCACAGTAACTCAGAGGTTTGTAAGGTTCTCGGGGAGGCCTGGCCTCCTCCAGCAGACTCCCCTCTCTGAGGCCGGCCCTTCCAGTACCATACCACATATTATTCCCAGACTTCTCCTCTTCTGGGTCCTGAGATTCCTTGAGTCCCCAAAAGGAACAATTAGCTAGTCAGTCCACTAACTAATGCAAAAGTGCGAAGTGCTAATGAGAGGGGGTTTGAGGCGTTACTTCCCCCTTGCTGATGTGCCGGTGGTGGGCCAGGAATACACACACACACACACCACCATCACCGCCATCACCATCACATCAAGATAATGGAAACAACACACAAACTCCAGAAGATAACTGGGATCTTCTAAAAATTAAACACTTGTGCTCATCAAAAGACTTCACCAAAAGAGTGAAAAGAGAACTTACAGACTGGGAAAAAAGTTTTGGACAGTACAAGTCAGACAAAGGTCTAATCTCTAAAATCTGCAAGAAAATCCCGTACCTCTACAACAAAAAGACAAATAATCCAATTAAAAAATGGGCAAAGGAAATGAACAGACACTTCACCAAAGAAGACATTCAAGGAGCTAACAGACAAATGAGGAAATGCTCGCAATCACCAGCCATGAGAGAAATGCAAATTAAAACCACAATGAGATACCATCTCACCCCAGCATTACTGGCACGAATCGAAAACACTGGAAATAACAAATGTTGGAGGGGCTGCAGGGAGATTGGAACTCTTATGCACTGCTGGTGGGAATGCAAAATGATACAACCGTTTTGGAAAATGATATGGCCCTTCCTTAGAAAGCTAGAAATAGACATACCATTCGATCCAGCAATCCCACTCCTAGGAATATATTCTAGAGAAATAAGGGCTGTCACATGAATAGACATATGCACACCCATGTTCATTGCAGCACTGTTCACAATAGCAAAACGATGGAAACAACCTAGATGCCCATCAACAAATGAATGGATAAACAAACTATGGTACATACGCACAATGGAATACTATGAAACGAGAAAGAACAAAGATGAATCTGTGAAGCATCTCATAACATGGATGAAACTGGAGGACATTATGCTGAGTGAAATAAGTCAATCACAAAAGGACAGATATTGTATGAGACTTCTATTGTAAAAACTCATGAAAAGGTTTACACACAAAAAGAAACAATCTTTGTTGGTTACTAGGGATGGGAGGGGTAGGGTTGGGTAATACTAAATAGGCAATCGATAAGCGGTATCTTTGGTGAAGGGTGAGACAGTACACAATACTGGGGAAGCCAGCACAATTTGTTCAAGGAAAAGTCATGGGAACTCCATAGACACATCCAAACTCCCTGAGGGACTGAATTGCTGGGCGGAGGGCTTTGGGGACCATGGTCTCGGGGAACGTCTAGCTCAACTGGATAACACAGTTTATAAAGAAAATGTTCTACATTCTACCTTGGTGAGTAGCGTCTGGGGTCTTAAAATCCTGTGAGCAGCCATCTAAGATACTCCACTGGTCTCACCCCTTCGGGAGCAAGGGAGAATGAAGAGGACAGGATACAAGGAAAAGATTAGTCCAAAGGACTAATGGACCACAACTACCATGGCCTCCACCAGACTGAGTCCAGTACAGCTAGGTAGGGCCTGACTACCACCACTGACTGCTCTGACAGGGATCACAACAGAGGGTCCCAGACAGAGCTGGAGAAAAATGTAGAACAAAATTCTAACTCACAAAAGAAGACCAGACTTACTGGCCTGACAGAGACTGGAGAAACCCCGAGAGTATGGCCCCTGGACACCGTTTTAGCTCAGTAATGAAGTCACTCCCCAGGTTCACCGTTCAGCCAAAGATTAGGCAGCCCCATAAAACAAAATGAGACTAATGGGGCACAACAGTCCAGGGACAAGGACTAGAAGGCAGGAGGGGACAGGGAAGCTGGTGATAGGGAATCCAAGTTTGAGAAGGGACGGAGTCGACAGGTCGTGGGGTTGTTATCCATTGTCATAAAACAATATGTGTACTGTTTAATGAGAAACTACTTATTCTGTGAACCTTCATCTAAAGTACAATTAAAAAAAGAAAAAAGATAATGGAGATGGCCTAGGTGAGCCTCCTGCAACCCCTTCACCTCCCCTGCCCAGGAGACATCTTCATGTCCACAGGGACCACTGAGGAAAATGCTTCCTTTTTGTCCCACCTACGACAGTGATTCCAGTGGTGGAAATTTCCTACAACAGAGGAGGGGAAGGAAGTGGGGGGAGGTGGTGGCGGTGAGAGGGACCTCCAAAACCAGCTACTCTGATGCACAGTCCTGACTGTGTCTGGCTTTCCTGCCTGTGGCTGCCAACATCCTCCTGCCTTTCTGTCTGCCTGTCGCTCCCCTTGCTAGTGGGAACAAGGTGTCCTCCCCTACCGCAGCCCCCAGGCCTGGAAGGATGTCCCCTGGGTCTCACTCTGTTTCCTGTCCCTTTGTGTGTCTCCTGGGTGCTGGCCACCCGTCCCCAGCCCCAGGCTGTCATTTCTGAATCTCTGGCTGCCTCTCCTCTGTGCGCTCTGCACACAAAGCTCCTGTGGCTGCCAGGAGGGCGGGGTGGAGGGGGAGCTGCTGGTGGAGAAGAGTGGGTCTGACTGCCAAGGCCTGGGGAGCACACTGCCAATCCACCCCTTCCCCCACTTCTAACTCAGGGATCGGCTGCCTGCCTGCTACTCCTCACCACTCACTCCTTCTCACCACCTTTCCACAGGGGATGGACGCAGGGTGCTGAGCCGCTTCCAGCAGAAGGACCTCCAGGATTTTGACATTCTGCTCCTGAGTGATGATGGAAACACTCTCTACGTGGGGGCTCGAGAGGCTATTCTGGCCTTGAATATCCAAGATCCGGGGGTCCCAAGGCTGCTCAACATGGTGAGGAGGCCAAGGATAAAGGGGTGGGGGGCTGGGAGTGAGGAGGGGACCAGCAGCTGCTTTGAGCCTGGGCTGTTTATGGATGACTAACTGCCCAGTTGCTACCCATGTAATGGACAAGAAATATTATGATGACTCTCATCGGCATCAGGATAACTGATTGAATCTTATTCATTGCCAAAATGGCTGGTATGGAAATCACGGACATATGAAATAAACATTGATTTAAATTATATCAATGATTTGATATTCACTCACCGACAGAAATCACTGAAGCTTCTGTGTGGTAGTCACTCTACTGATGGAAACAAAATGAGGGAGAGAGGGGAAAAAGGAAGGGAATAAGCGCTAGCAATTACTGATCACTTCTGTGGTTTATTTCTCAACGTATGTTCTGAATAGTCTGCCTGAATAGAATCACACCGATGTGGTTAAAAATGCAGATTCTGAGATGTGACCCGAGAAATGGTACTTTTCACAATTTCCCCAGGAAACGTGTGGGTTGACAATTGCTGCTGTGTACAGCATGTACTTCCTTACATGTTTAATATGTGCCACCTCGCTGTGTCTTCCAGCAGCCTGTGCACTTGACCAAGATCACGTAACCAGTGAGTGGCCAAGCCTAGATGTAAACTCAAGTCTGATTCCAGAGGCCGTGTTCTACCATGGAGTTAGGGACTAATGAACATCAGTATCCTGACAGTAAAAGCCATAGTCACAGACTGATATTATTACAGCCCATCAACCTGTCACTAACCGCCATACCTGCTGGTGGTTTCACACCAGAGCCAAGGAGGGGATGGGAAGCCAGAGCTAAAGCTAAAGACCTCATCTCCTTTTATCTCCTCCCCCCAATTCTCTGCTTCAGATACCCTGGCCAGCCAGTGACCAGAAAAAGACTCAATGTGCCCTTAAGAGGCAGAACTATGAGGTAAGTGGAGGTGGGGGTAGGAGAGCTCTGGGTGGGGAACCCTGGGGTCCAGACCATCACTGGGAAGACCTCAGGTTGGGCAGGCAGGGCAGTGGAGAGGGATTGTTTGCATGATTATCTGTCTTGATTATGTTCTATAAAGATGCACAGGGACTGCCCCAGCATTGCCCAGCCCTTCTCCCCACTAGAAAGCGAGGGAGCAGACTCTGGGGGCCCGGGACTCTGGGGCAAGTAGCAACTGGCTCTGACTCCTCTGTCTCCTCCAGACCGAGTGTTTCAACTTCATCCGTGTCCTGGTCTCTTTCAATGCCACCCATCTCTACGCCTGTGGCACCTTTGCCTTCAGCCCTGCGTGTACTTTCATTGTGAGTTATGTGGCACCCAGCTCTCAGGCCCCCAAACCTCTCTCCTCACATCTATGCTCAGTTCATCCTCTGTAGCGCTAGAAAACTCTGGTCTTCCAGGCACGAGATCCTCGTGTATTTCCTGGCTCCAGACCATTTTCCCTCTATGTATGTCCCTTTCCCTTCCCCCCTCAAGCCCCTGATTTCCCAGACATGAGACTCTGGCGTTCTGGTCCCCCAGCCTCTCCCCCCCTCTAGGAACTCAAAAATTCCAACCTGATGCCCATTTTGGAGGACAATGTCGTAGAGGGGAAAGGCCAAAGCCCCTTCAACCCAGCCCACAAGCACACAGCTGTCTTGGTGGGTGAGTATCAGGTTCTGTGGTCCATCCCAACATCTGCCTTTCTGGGTCACTTTGTGAAATATAGAATCGGACAGTTTCCTGAAAGGCAAGGGACAGAGGGAGGGGAGGCCAGGAGCCTCAGAGCACAAGATAAGAGGAAGAATCAGACACCCCAAACACCAGCTTCTGCTGGAACTGCCACAAAAGAGGTGGAGAGATGGATGGGAAGACAGACACAGAGGTGGAAGGGTCTCAGGCAGAGCAGAGGCCTGAGATTCAATCATTTGTTCAACAATTATGCACCGTGCGAGCATCTCCTCTGGTGCCCGAGGCATCGTGCTAGGAATCACAGGGATTACAAAGAAGAAATCGTGGTCCTGTGCCCTCCCAGATACAAACCATTCATTACAGGCTTCCCACCCTGGCTTCCTGGAGGAGGTGGCCTTTGGTTTTTGAGTGGGAACTTGAAGGATAGGTAGGTAGATGGGCAGAGAAGGTGTTCCAGAAAGAGTAAGGGAGGACCCAAGGTGTGGAAGCAGAAAACACAGCCACCTTTGGGGAACAATGAGTGATTCTATTTGGCAAGGGGTTCAGCTGTGTGTGCAAGGAAGGAGCCAGAGAAAGGCTGGAAAAATGCCAAAGCACAGAAGGTCACACAGGTTGGCCATTCTCTGTGGGCAGAGGGACCTAAGAAGTGTGCTCAGTAGGGGTGTGTGAGCTGGGGCTCAGGAAAGTGTAGACAGAAAGAAGAGGGCCAGAGACTGATGTGGATGCTGGTCCAGTCAGAGGCAGGTCTGAGGCCCTTAGGAGAGCCCTTTTGCTGATAAGTCTCTCCTTATCCCCCTAGATGGCATGCTGTATTCTGGCACCATGAACAACTTCCTGGGCAGTGAGCCTATCCTGATACGCACGCTGGGCCAGCCTGTCCTCAAGACCGACACATTCCTCAGCTGGCTGCATCGTAAGACCATGACCCCCACCCAGCACAGGTTCAGGCCTCCTTCCTGGAGCCCCGGAGCACTGGCATTGTGAATTTCTATTAACTCATTCTGCTGTCTTTGTTGAGGGCATACTATGTGCGGGGCAGTAGTTAGGTGCTAGGGACACAGCAGGAGAGAAGACAAAGCCCCGTCCCCGCTCCCCCACCCCCCGCCTGCATGAAGCTTCCATCCTATCTAAATAAATTAAAGAATTTCCAGCCGCCTCCCAACCCCACCCCGACCAGCTGCAGGAGCCCAGACATCCTGTTTCTTGGCCTTCAGAGCCAACGCCAGTGTTTTCACCAAGGGGACCCCCAGGCAGTCAGGTGCTCAGTTTCTAAGCCCCTCTGCCCTGCCCCTGCAGCGGACGCCTCCTTCGTAGCAGCCATTCCTTCAACCCAGGTCGTCTACTTCTTCTTCGAGGAGACGGCCAGCGAGATTGACTTCTTCGAGAAGGTCTACACGTCCCGGGTGGCCCAAGTTTGCAAGGTTTGCGGCTGGGGGCGGGAGGCGGCAGTGGAGGAGCCAATGGGGAGATGGCAGAGGCGGGGAGAGGGGGCACAGTGAGCTGCAGTCTCTTCCCTGACTCCGCCTGCACCCCCAGAACGACGTGGGCGGTGAGAAGCTGCTGCAGAGGAAGTGGACCACCTTCATGAAGGCCCAACTGCTCTGCGCCCAGCCCGGGCAGCTGCCCTTCAACATCATCCGTCACGCAGTCCTGCTGCCTGACAGTTCCTCTGCAGGTTCCCACGTCTACGCGGTCTTCACCTCCCAGTGGTGAGCAGCGGGGCGGGAGTGTGGGGGGCTGGCTCCCGAAGCGAAGCAGGAACTGACATGATCTGAGCACCTACGCTGCTCTTTTAAATGGGAAGGCATTTGATAGTCATCATCTCCCAGGAATTTCACTCATGCCCTTCATGTAGATGGGAAAATAAAGCTCACAGAGGTTCTTACCGATTTATATCCTGCCCAGTCCAAAAGGGATGGGAGGCAGCTTACAAAAAGCTAACATTAAAATAAAATAAACTAGATTAAAAAATGGGAATAACAGAAGAATAAGAGCCGCCAGGGTTAGGATCAGCACATTACAAATGCTTGTCAGAAGGTGTTGTACAGTTCCTGGATGCTGGCCACAAATTTAGCTCTAAGCTTCCTAATGGCCAGGGCAAAGAGGGAAACACCATCAGCCTCATTAAGATAAAAATGAAACCATTGCTTGGAGGCTGAGAAAGGTTAACTGATTTGCCCAAAGTCCTACAGGTGGGCTCTGGCCCCACAGTGTATAGGTACCTGCTGACAATATCTCTGGTACCACGATTGTAAGTGGGGTCTGGTACTAAACACTTCCAGAACTGAAAACCTGGTGTGTGCCACAGGCAGGTTAAAGAGAGTGAGAGACAGATGTTCCGTCTCCAAAGACCAGTGCTGAAGGAATAGAAACAGTCCAGTAGTCCTGGGTCCATTCTCCACACCAGGAATCCATGGAGCCCAAACAAGGGAGCCAGGCCACAGCTGGTCACACTGCCGCCCCTGCACTGGCTGCAGCCCAGCCTGGGCAGGACAGGCAGGAGCTACCCCAGGGCCTGAGCGCCAGTTAATTCTCATTAAGGATTACTACACTTTAGGTCTTAAGATGGGCCTAGAGTCAGGGCCAGAGCTCTCTAGCCCTTATAACCACAGCATGGGGTGGCAGAAGCAGCTGGAGGTTGGCCCAGTCGACCCCATTTCTGCCCTTCTGTGGTTTCTCCCTCAGGGTGGGCCAGGGCTGGAGGGGCAGATTCCTTGCTGTGGCAGAGGAGACCACAATGTCCCCTCCGCTGTCTCCAGGCAGATGGGTGAGAGCAAGAGCTCTGCGGTCTGTGCCTTCTCTCTCATGGACATCGAGAATGTCTTTAAGGGGAAATACAAGGAGCTGAACAAACAGACTTCACACTGGACCACTTACCTGGGCCCTGAGCCCGACCCCCAGCCGGGCAGCGTGAGTACCACCCCCTACTCTGAGCAAAGCCCATACACATAGACACACACATTTGTACGCTGAAAAGTACCTATAGTCAATGCTCAATAAATGTCATGTCTGCTCAGAAATACACCTGGTCCAGCTGTCCACAGGTGTCCGACCCCATTCTACATAGCGCAGTCACCAGGGCCACCCCCTCCCTGCAGGCTGTACCTGGGGGTATCACTGAGGAAACAGGGAGCACGGGCTGTATGTCAAGCACCATCCTGGGCATCTTCACCTGCGTGCGTTGCTTTTTTTTTTAATCGGATTGTATATGTACATAAAAAAATCAAATGGATCTACAGGGTTGGTTACAAAAAACAGTCCAGTGCCCAATCCCTCACTTTCCCTCTCTAGAGACTACCACCTTCAACTCTTTTAGCTGATTTTTCTCTCCAGATGTCTAAATAACATGGTTTTATTGGTACTACTTGATGGTTTCGTTTTAGGCAATATGTATTCTGGAAGGTGAGGCTTTAGCTGTCTTCCCAACACCACTACCCCCCTCACCACGTAGTGTTGTGCTGGATCTGGCTTGCAGGAATTAGCAAGAGCTGATTTTGTGTATCTCTTTTCAAATTCAGTGTTCAATAACATTACGTTGGTAGCTTGAAATCAGCTAAGATGGGAGTATTTATACCAGGGAAATCACCAAACATTATAAATCAGGGCTCCCCACCCCCACCCCGGGGGAGCCAGTTTACCAGCAGACCACTGCACACAACCTCAATCTCCCAATGTAGTTTTATAATAGTTCTGGTTAGATAAATATTTACACTCTGACTCTTCTTATTCACAGTCAAGCAGGTATTAAACCATGATTACTTTTCCTTTTGCATAATTTTTTGTTTGCCCTGCCTGGGGTTAGTAATTATCTTGACTTCTTGGTTTGCTTTGGTTTTAAACTCTTGGCTCTAATTCAACCCCATACTCTTCCTCAGTTGTCTGAATGACTTCTGAAGTCAGCCTCATCAGGTCATCTTAACAATTTCATCTTCCATCTTCCTAGAGAGCCTTCCTATCTGCTCCAGTTTAGACTGGAGGCCCTCTACATCCAGGGCACAGCTGCCAACCTGGAATCTCCCTTCAGGTCATCCTGGGGATTTCCCTTTGCCTTTCTCCTGTGACGGATCTTGTGTTTCTTAGATCCCGTGGCTTCCTCTTTTTTTTTTTTTATCGTATTTTAAGTGAAAGTTTACAATTCAAGTTAGCCTCTCATACAAAAATTTATACATACATTGTTACGTGACCCTAATTGCTCTCCCGACACTG
>NW_004444149.1:1001739-1003625 GCF_000243295.1 Trichechus manatus latirostris | reverse complement strand
TGAGCCATTTCCTTGAGATAAATCCCTCTCTAGATAGGTAGATGTATGGTTCACTGGTTTTGCTTCTCTAGAAAACTCAATAGCATTCTGTTCTTGTTTCATGGTTACAATCTCTTGTCTCTCTGAGGATAATAATGGTAATTTTCTGTGAAGTTTTCTTCTCTTTGAATCATGTTTTCTCTGAGGTGTTAGGTGTTTGTTTTGGTCTCTTTCATGTTAGTGAATTTACCCACATGTCTGATAATCTTTGATGATCTACTTATATTTAAGAGTAGGGGACCACAAAGCTGTTTGGAAACTCTGCACCCATGGTTATGGTTTAGTAATGTGAGTTCCATTATAGCTCCACTAAGGATGATCTGGGTGGGCTGTTTTGTCGGGTATCCTCAATGTTAGTATCTTTAGGTCTTTCCTCTTGGGCCTCTGGTCAGTTTCCCCAGAGTAGAGTCTTCTAGTCTTCCACTTGGAGGGAGATGGTCTGGCTGCCATGTCTGGGAGCCATGGAGGAAGAGGACAAATGTGGAGGTCTCAGCGTGGAGTGTGCCTGCCTGTTTTTAATTTCCCTGTTTTCAGGATGGTGTTCCCCCTCAACAGTGCTGCAGCCCTCCATCCAGAGACCCTCTGTTTTACCCTCTCCAGAGACTAAACCTCCAGTCTTAGGCCAGGGTGTGGAAGGGGCAGTCACCCACCTGTGTGGAACTGGGAAGGGGATCTGCTTGCTTTTTAAACGGACTTCAAATAATTCTCCTTATTTAGCCCCTACTTTAACCCCACTTCCAGAGGTAACTGAAGCCACTAATTCATGAACTTTTAGCACTTCTGCCTTATAGATCAGGGTGGTTTGGGCTTCCCCCAGTACTGGCTTAAGAACCTCGCCCTATTTTTTTTCTTCTTCTTTTTTTTTTCTCAGCCAAGTCGATTTCCATTTGTTCATTTGCTTTCCAGTGTCCAAAATGTGGCTGCTTTTGCCTCCTCTCCTATAGGTTTATGCCTTTTAAAAAAAGTTGTTTGGGAGGAAGCGAGAGTAAGTGCATGTGCTCATTTCTAGAATCAAAATGCGACGTAGATGTTATTCACTTTACAGATGTGGAAGTTGAAACTCAGAGAAATGAGGTAACTTGTCTGAGGACACAGATTGAGGTGACGGGGCTGGGACTGGCCCTAAGACCATGATTTTGGTTATAGAGGACAAGGATCCTGCTCAAGATCAGAACACAGGTGTCCCAGAGCCACAGCATGCTGGGGCTGATGGGGCCTTTAGAGAACAGCTGGGCCAACCCCCTCATTGTATGGGAGAGAAAAAGGAGGCCCAGAATGGAGAAGGGACTTTCCCATAGTCACACAGCAAGATCATGCAAACCATGATGAGAAACATTCCCTGCTACACCAATCCTTTCTGTGACATCTTCTTCCAGTCATTGACTCAGCAGACATTTACTGAGCAGTGACTGTGTGCCAGGTCCTGCACTAGGCACTGGGGCTACAAATGTGAGTAAAACATGGTCTTTACCTGCAAGGAGCCCTCACCCTGCTTCCTGCTAGCCACCCGGCACCATTGATGAAGGTGATGGGGGTGAAAGTAACTACACCTGTCACTTATTGAGTACTTACTTCATGCCAAGTGCTGTTCTACTTGCTCTTTATGTATTAATGCATTTCATCCTCACAGCAAGCCTATGAGGTAGGAATTGGTAGTATCACCATTTCACAGTTGAGGAAACCATGGCATGCAAAGGCTGGAATTCAAAGATAGGCAGCTCCAGAGTCTGAGATTTTAACCACCATTCCAAGATGAGGACTGCATGGTATAAGCCATGAGGGAGGGAGGCAAAGAAGGGCAGCAGAGGGAGAGGGAGGCAAGAGGCAAGGGGTGAACTGTAGGGAAG
>NW_004444149.1:992563-1000490 GCF_000243295.1 Trichechus manatus latirostris | reverse complement strand
AAGATAAGCCTGGTGATCTGCTTCTGAAAGGTCACAGCCTTGAAAACCCTATGGAGCACAGTTCTACTCTGCACACACGGGGTCACCATGAGTCAAAATCAACTTGTTGTCAACTGTTTGTGCTTTGTTTTGTTTTTAATGTTCTAGTAACAGTATTAGCTATGCAATTGGGTATATAGTAGTGAATAAAACTGATAAAAATCCCAGTCCTTGTGGAATGGGAGGAGACAGACAATAAACATACCGCATGAGGAAATTACATAATGTGTCATGAAATTAAAAAATTAGAGCAGGGTGAGGGGGAATCAGGAATGCCAGGTAGGGAGGTTGCAGTTCTTAACAGGGTGGTCAGAGTAGACCTCACTGAGGTGCCTTTGGGTCAAGACTCGATGGAAGTGGGGGGGCAGGTGATATGCTTTCTACAGAAGTGCTCAAATGCCCACTGCCCTGTGTCCATGGGGAAAGTGGGCTGTTGGGTTCCTCCACGGATGGGGTTTTGTCAGGCCATTGCAAAGGAAGGGCAGAAGGGCAAGGGATTTTAAGCTGTTTACAGGAGAGCTCCATCTGTATGGCATAGAGGAAATGTCTGGTTGATTTGTATCCATTCACGTTAGTCTTCAGGGAGGAACTTTCTGACAGCTGGGGAGGCCCTCTGGAGGCAGGAATAGGGAAAAGGGGGGGGGGTCTGTGGATGAGGTGAGAAGATGCCAGCTGTCTGTCTCCCCACAGCCGCAGGGTCCCTCCACAAGGTGGTGATGAGCAAGAACACCAGTGCTCGTCTGGTGGAGGAGATCCAGCTGTCCCCTACCCCCGAGCCTGTTCGAAACCTGCAGCTGGCTCCCACCCAGGTGGGAAGGGACCTGGCCATCAGATGGCTTTCCGGTGGGGCGGGGCCTTGGGGACCTGGGCCAGGATGCCAGTGCTTTACTAGGTGGGGCTGGGGCACCCTGATGCTCTCCATCTCTGTTGCAGGGCGCAGTGTTCGCAGGCTTCTCAGGTGGCGTCCAGCGGGTCCCCCGAGCCAACTGTAGTGTCTACGAGAGCTGTGTGGACTGTATCCTTGCCCAGGACCCCCACTGTGCCTGGGACCCTGAGTCTCAAACTTGCCGCCTCTTGCCCAGCCCTGTCCCGTGAGTGCCAGTCCTCGATGGTGGCCACATGGCCTGCCAGGACCCTTCTTACCCTGCTCCGCCACCTTGACTCCAAGACTGCACCCTTCGGTGTGGGATCCTCCAGGGATGGGGTTTTGCCAGGCAATTTGGAAGCTGCTCTGGTGCTTCTGGGTTTCTCCTCCTCTCCTTCTCTGTTCCTCCTGGTCTCCCCAGCCCACCTGCTCCCCACTTGCACTTCCCTCCTCTTGCCATTTTGTCTGTTTCAAGGAATGCTTTTTGCTTTTGCTGCCCCCTCAGGAGCTCCTGGAAGCAGGACATAGAGCGAGGGAACCCAAGGTGGGCATGTGCCACTGGCCCCATGAGCAGGAGCCACCAGCCTACGAGCCGTCCCCAGATCAGTGAGTGTGGGGCTGGGGGAGGCACAAAGGTTCCGGAGGGTTAGGGGGCCAGGGTGGGCGTTCCTGCCTCAATTTCCTCCGCTCCCTCCCTCTCCTGCACCTGCCTAGCTTGAGACCCAAGTACCCGGAGTGGGGATGGATTTGGGTCCTAGCTGTAGGCTGCAGGGACAGGAATCCTAAGCTGGGCACCAAGCTGGGATTCAGGATGGAGGCTGAAGTTGGTTTTGGTGTCAGAGGTGGAGTTACATGGGCGGAAGCGGGGAGGTAGGACTGGAGGTTGGTTTGGGGTCAAGAGTGGGGATAGGGAGGAAGTCAGAGTTGAGATTGGGAGTTGAAATGGATGTTGGGATAGTGATGGAGATGAGAGTTGGGGTCCAAATATAGGGTGGAGACTCTCCTGCCTTCCTTCTTCTTGCCTTCCTTAACCCTTTTAGTTAAAGAAGTTCTGGCTGTCTCCAACTCCATCTTGGAGCTTCCCTGCCCCCACCTCTCAGCCCTGGCCTCCTACCGCTGGAGTCACGGAATAGCAGCAGTCCCAGAAGCCTCTTCCACCGTCTACAATGGCTCCCTCTTGCTTCTGCTGCGGGATGGTGTGGGGGGTCTCTACCAGTGCTGGGCCACTGAGAGTGGTTTCTCATACCCCGTGGTCTCCTACTGGGTGGACAGCCAGGACCAGCCCCTGGCCCTAGATCCTGAACTGGCGGGCATTCCCCGGGAGCGTGTGGAGACCCCGCTGACCAGGGTCGGTGGTGGGGCCGCCCTGGCTGCCCAGTGGTCCTACTGGCCCCAGTTCCTCACCGTCACTGTGATCCTTGCCTTAGTGCTTTCAGGAGCCCTCATCGTCCTCCTCGCCTCCCCACTGGGGGCACTCCGAGCCCGGGGAAAGGTCCAGGGCTGTGGGACTCTGCTGCCCGGGGAGAAGTCCTCACTAAGCAAGGAGCAGTCCTTCAGGCCCCCCAAGGAACACAGGACCTCTGCCAGTGACATGGACACTGACAACAACCAACTGGGCACTGAGGTGGCATAAACTCTGTGGGCACAGGCTGGGGCTGTTGGGTAGGTCAGGGCGCCTGGCCATGCTGGCTGGGGACCTGGAGCAAGGCAGCCCTTATCAGGGTGGGAGTAGCACAAAAGACCACCTTCCTCTTTCTTCTGTGAGAGGAGCTTCTCTTGCCACTCCGTGCTACTGATAGCACCCACTGGGGCTGCACACAGTGGCCTGATTCCCCTGTGGGACTCCTTCTACCAAGCATGTGGAGCCAAGGCTCTCCAACCGGGGCTGCCCCAGACCCGGACCCAGGCTGTGATAGGAGGAGGACCTAGAGAGGATCCTTCAGTTCTGACCATTCCAGGGACCCTCTAGAAACATACTGCTCCAGGAGACCCTAAAACCTGACTGTTCCAGGACCTGATGGTAATAAGCACCGACCAGCTAAACCACCATAATGCGCCATTCCTGGAGACTCCACTCTGAAAGCAGCTGTCATGTTGGACACCAACATTTCCCTCTCTCAGGGGTCTCTGGGGTTCTGCAGGGAACTGCCCCTTGCTGCTCCCTTCACAAACCATGCACCACTGACTCCCAGGAAGTGTCTCCTGTGAGTCTGACCCCTTTCCTTCCTGCTTCATTTGGAGCAGATTTGGATCCCTTCAGCCGTGGTTTGAATGTCAGGGGTAATCTGAGCCTCGTTCACTCCTCTACCCTGACTGACCCCTTGACCTCTCTCTTCCTCTGCCCTTTCCTTTGTTTTGGGATTCAGAAATCTGCTTGTCACAGACAGTTTATTTTTTATTAAAAGACAAAGCTTATGACTTGTGCTGTTTTGTCGGGGCAGCAGACGTCCGCAGGGATGTGAGGGCAGCAGGCTGTCTGAGCACATCAGTAGGGAGGACTCAGTTTGTGGAGTGATTGTTCTCTCAAGCCCCAGACCACCTCTTCTACCGTGCCAGCTCGCCACCCAGAACCAGCCCCTCAGCCCTTCCCTCCACTCCAGAAATTGCTAGAGAGTCCCTCAAACATTGTCTTTTGGGCCAACCACTCCATCTGTCACCGACTCCCAGGCTGCAGCCCCCACCCTTGCTATCCCCAGCTCTCCCACACTTCTCGTGACTCCAGCTCAGCCCCCTTCCCCACTGCAGCAGCTGGCTTTGACTCTTGCTAAATTGAATTTATAGAAAGACCATGTAGCCACCCCCATCTTGGCCACATCCTTCCCAATATCTGACAAACCCTCTGTCGACACCCCCACACCACCTTTCCTCTCTCCTTCCTGTCATGAAGGAACATGTCCCTCCTTCCACCAAGGCTAACCAGTGTTTGCCCCTCCTCTTCTGCCACCTCTAGAAATTTGTTCTCTAGCCTCCAGCCCTGCCCTCCCTCACTTACCCACTCCCTCATCTTTAACCTCCCCCCATCCCTGGCTCCTTTTCTCCCACCCACAGGTGTGCTCAGGTGTTCGCTGTATGAAAAAAACAATAACCCTTCCTGCAACTCCACCCTTTCAATATACCCTCTCCACTCCACTCCACGTCTCCTTTCAGTTACCACCGACAACAGAGGTCCATACTGTCAGCCTCCTCATCCCATTCCCAGCTTCGCCCTTGCTCTCTTTAATCCCCTGTGGTCTGGCTTCCTACTTCACCTCTCTGCTCAAATTCCTCTCTCCAGGATGATTTATGACCCCTAGCTGCCAAACTGCTTGACCTCTCTGCAGCCCTCACACCACCGCCACTCCATTCTTTTCACAATTCTCTCCTACCGGGGCTTCTCTATTGGAATTATTTGGCCTCACTGGTTACTTCTTTCTGCTTTGCTGGCTCCGTTTTTCCTCCCTACCCACCTCCCCCTCCGCTCCTCCCAAGGCCCAGCTTTTACCAGGCCAAGCACCCTTTCCAGCTTCCTGTCTTGTGGTTTCCCTGTTGACCTCTAGGCCAAGCGCCGTGGGGCAGCCAGGGGCAGTGGAAAGGGCAATGAACCAGGATCGGGCTCCTGGGGCCTTCATCTGCTGTTGATAGACTGGACGGCCCTCCTCTGTCTGCACCTCAATTTCTTGATCTGCTGGATGAAAAGAAGGGATGGGAAGATCTGCTTTAAAGCAGGATGACCCCTTCACCGCCAGATGTACAGCTCCAAACCTAAGCCTTCTGCCATGCTCCGACCAGGGCAAGGACAAACCTGGTGGACGTCTTTATCCAGATGACCCAGAGACTCCTCAAAGCACACCTGCTTCTCTCCTCCCCTCTCTGCCTCTCCTCACCATCACTCCAGAACGTACTTTGTCCTCGGCTCCCTTCTCTGTGCCATCTTCCCAACCTGCCCCAGTCCTGGATGATTATTTGATTTTTTTTTGGCTGATGATTCTTACCTAAAATGTTCCCAGTACTCACTGTCTCACTCATGAGACACTTACACCCAAAGATAAGAATATAAGTCACAGAACTGGATGGCACATGAGGTTATCTGTGCTGGACTGTCAACACCCAGAGGGCAGGAAGTCTTTTCAACACAATCTCAACAATCTTCAGTGTGAGACACTGTGTTATAGGGAAAGGGGGCACTTGGGAAATGCTTCCCAATTGTGAGGTCAAGACCTTTGTCTTTCATCATCCTACTTGACCTCTCTATAGCTTTTGACATTGGCGACAATTCCTTCTGAGACAGTTGTCCTTTGGTCTCCAGTTGCAATGCTGTTGCTTACCGTCCTACCTCTCTGGCCACTTCTCAGTCTCCTTCAAGTGCTTCTCTTCACTTATCTCCCTTTAAAAGTCTCCCTTGGACAATGTCTTCCATGCCTATTGCTTCCACTTCCACTCCGTTACCAAAGGTATTCATTCATTCAGCAAACACGCACTTAGCACCTGCTATGGTTCAGAAGAAGCCCTGGTGACACAGTGGTTAAGAGCTTGGTTGCTAACCAAAAGGTCGGCAGTTTGAATCCACCAGCTGCTCCTTGGAAGCTCTATGGGGCAGTTCTACTCTGTCCTTAGGGTCGCTATGAGTTGGAATCAACTTGAGGGCAATGGGTTACAGGCTGTGGTTCAGAATCTGGCCTAGACAGCTGGAGAGACACATGGATCAGACCCACTTCCTGCCCTCACAGGGTTTATGATCCAGCAGTGGGAGTGCAATCAGAATCATGAGAGACAGGGTGTTGTGGGGGACAATATATTGTTAGCTCTGGCTTCATGCCTCCTCCTCCTCTAGTTACTGGTTTCCTCCACGTGGCTATACCACCTGTTGCCCTTGCTGTCAAGTCAGTTCTGACTCAGAGCGATCCTATAGGACAGAGGAGAACTGCCCCACACGGTTTCCAAGGCTGTCATTTTTACTGAAGCAGACTGCCACATCTTTCTCCCATGGAGCAGCTCGTAGATTCGAACTGCCAACCTTTCGGTTAGTAGCTGAGTGCTTAGCCACTGTGCCACCAGGGCTCCTTAAAAACCAAACCAAACCCATTGCCACTGAGTCGACATCTCTAATGCAACATGCTCCAAACTGAATTTACCATCCCCTACAAACCTGCTCTCCCTTCCACATTCCCCATGCTAGTTGATAATACAATGCAGAAGCTCTGGGCTCATCTCACACTTCCTCTCCCTCAACCCCTCCACATTTAGTGGGCCACTCAGTCCTAGCCTCTCTCCATCCTTCCTTTCCTTTGAATCCCTTAGCTCCTCTCCAGCCCCACTGGGCCCATACCTCCTCACCAGCACAACCAGAGCAGACCCCAAACCAGTCTCTGCCATCTCCTTCCCACCCCACCCCCATCCATACTCCACTCTCTGGTCAAGGTCAAGGGAAGCTTTCTAAAAAGAATTTCTGCTTAAAACTCTAAAGGACTCTTTATCAAATTCAGAATAAAAAGTCAAAACTCTTTGGAATGGTGTGCCCTGCCTCCAGCCCCTCCATACACACCTTGGTGCCACTTGAAGTTCTTGAACCCTCTCTGTAGTTCCACAGAAACCTTTATTTAGTGCCTAACACTGTTCCAGGTCTTGGTGATACAGAGGTGAATAGACATGGTCTCTACCTTAAGGAGTAGACATTCCTTTGGGAATGACACCTCTGCCTAGAACATCGTCTCTTCCGTGCAGAGTTAGTGGTTTCTGCACGCTTCAGTAGAACCCTTTTCACACAGTGCTGGTTCTTCATGGTGTTCGTATGGCTTCCATGTGGTAAAAACCAGAAAACCAAACCCGTTGCCGTTGATTTGATTCCGACTCATAGCGACCCTGTAGAACAGAGTAGAACTGCCCCATAGGGTTTCCAAGGAGTGGCTGGTGGATACAAACTGCTGAACTTTAGGTTAGCAGCCGAGCTCTTAACCACTGTGCCGCTAGTGCTCCGGCATGTGGTAGGCACTCTCTAAATGCTGAATTTCATTTATTCAATAAATATTTATTGAGCACTTACTATGTGCCAGGCACTGTTAGGTGCTGAGGACACATCAGTGAACAAAACAGACAACATTTTCGTGCCTATGTGGAGTTTATATTCTAGTGTGGGAGAGTTTCCAGGTATAAATAACAGCTAATGCAAAGGCCCTGAGGCAGGAGTGAGGGTAGTAGAAGCTGAAGTAAGAAAGATACTGAGTGTGCATGGGTCACGTCACGTAGGAACCTGCCAGCCATTGTAAAGGCTCTGGCTTTTACTCTGAGTAAAATGGGAAGCCACTGGAGGATTTTGAACAGAGAAGGGACATGATCTGACTTACAGTTTCTAAGGGACACCCTGGCTCCTTTACTGAGACAAGAAGGTAGCAGAAGCAAGGGTGGAAGCAGGGAGACAAGTGAGGAAGCTACTGGAATAATCCAGGTGGGTAGTATGGAGGTGGTGGGAAGTGGTCAAGCTCTGGACCTATTTTTAAGATAAAGCCAATGGTGTTTGATCATGGATTGCACATTAGGTGTGAAAAAAAGAGAAGAATTAATGATGACTCCCAGGTTTTTGGCCTGGGCAAATGGAAGGATGGAGTTGCCAATTGACTGAGATAAAGAAGATAGCAAGTAGGTCAGGTTTAGGGGAAGAAATAAGAGTTCAGTTTTTGACACGCTAAATGTATCTGTCAGGGTTCTCCAGAGAAACAGAATATATACATTCTTAGCATAATGTTTTCAAGGTTCATTCATGTTGTGACACTTACCAGTACTTTATTCCTTTTTCTGACTGAACACAGAATATGCACAGACCACCTTTTGCTTATCCATTCATTAACTGATAGACATTTGGGTTGTTTCCACCTTTTCACTATTGTGAATAGTGCTGTTATGAACATTTGTGTACAGACTTTTGAATACCTGTTTTCAAGACTCTTTGGTATATACCCAGGAATGAAATTGCTGGGTCATGTGGTGACTCTGTTTCACTTTTTGCGAAACCACAGAAGCTGCACAATTTTACATTCCACCAACAATGTA
>NW_004444149.1:989787-990790 GCF_000243295.1 Trichechus manatus latirostris | reverse complement strand
AAGAACCAGAGGTCAGGCAAACAGGAGGCAGCCGCAGGATCCAGAGCAAGCAAAAAGCCAGAACGTCTGCTTATATTCAGATGCAGGCCACACTCCCAAGGAAACTCTCTTTCAACAGACTGGCTACTCACAGAGTATTCAATCATGGGAGTGATCACATACAAACACTGAGAATCATGGCCCAGCCAAGCTGACATGTGATCTTAACCATCACATGGGGCCAAGATGGCGGAGTAGTCAGATGCTTCCGGTGATCCCTCTTACAACAAACACCCAAAAAAAAAATGAATAGATTATATATGACAATCTAGGAGCCCTGAACATCAAAGGCAAAGTTGAGAAATTGGACTGAGTGGAGGGGGAGGGAGAGACGGTTTGGAAGCAGAGATGAGTTACCAGACCTGACCCAGCGGGCGCCAAAGCCCTTCAAGCCAGACCAGCTCATGGTGCGTGGTGAGGCAAGCAGCAGTGCTCAGGAGGGATTTTCCACATCAGGAGAGACCCAGTGGCAGAGAGTCTACTCAGCCATCCAGAACCAGTGAGAAGCAGCCCTTGATTGGCGAAAGATAAGCACTTGTGTCTGGCCTACTGTGCAGATGAAAAACACCCCCCTTTGGGAAAAACCTCTTTCTCATTTACCTCCCTGCTCCCTGCTCTGCACTGGGTCCAGGATGGCTTCAGTGATCACCGAGTCCCCTGGGCCGGAAGTAGGACCCATCACGTGCCCTGAGCCATTCTCGTGGCCTTGAAGAGGGAAGAAATTAACAAATGGAGGAAAAATAATCTGCCAGTGTTCCTAAGCCAGGAACTCAGGGTATGCACAGCTCCTTTGCCTAGGCACAGGCATAAGGGATCCACGGACTTTGAGTGCCTTTCCACCTGCAGAGACTTGTGTGGGCCCATTTCAACGGCGTAGGCCCTCATTACCACAGTACAACAGGGTATATACCTGAAGTCTAACTTCAACTGTTTCAGCTGTGAAGGGGCAGGTTCGTAACATTTG
>NW_004444149.1:969709-979812 GCF_000243295.1 Trichechus manatus latirostris | reverse complement strand
ATGTTACCCAACAACAACCTGGCAGGGGTCTCCTAGGCTCTCATTTAAAGAGCTCTTCCTTTGTTTTTAAATCTACGTCTAGGCCAATAATTTCAGAGCTGGACCTTTAATGTCATTTTGTCCACCTCTATGAGTCAGAATCGACTCGACGGCGACGGTTTTTTGTTTGTTTGTCTGAAATGATTTTCCATACCTGCAGTTTTTTGAGCTCCCGAACCTCTTAATTGGTTGTCTAACCCCAGTCCTTCCAGCTGCACATTGGCCTCTACTGTTTTGGCTCTATATATTATGAGAAATGTCACACAAAAGTCACAGATTAGATTTGAACCTGAGGATTCCAACTGATTCCGAAACACAGGGTGACCCGTTTACCAGTGACGCTTCGAGAAGCGCGGTAGCTCGATTCCGGCGAATTAGAAAGCACCTATGCAGAATACGCACGCGCTTTAGAGTTGAGGGCACGGCGAAGCCTAAGAAGGCGTGGCTCCTGACCGAATCCAAGATGGCCTCCAGTTCTGCCCATCCTAGTTCCTGGGGGAGAGGCTGAAAGACTCAGAACGCCATTGGTGGAATTGCCCACCGCTCATCCCCGCCCCCTCACGGAGGGGGCGGAAACGAAAGCTTCCCAACTTCCGGTTCCGGCAGCACCGGGATCCCGGTCGAGATGGAAGATGCGACCGGAGGTCAGCAGTCTCCGGGAACGGAGGGTGGCGTGGGAGCTGCGGCCTAGGGGTCCGGGCTTGCAGTTCGCCTCAGACGCGGCGGAACCGTCTGGATCGGAGAAGGTAAGAAAACACGGATCGGCTTGGAGGCGTGAGGGTTGGAGTCTCTGAGGACCCGCACTGGTCAAGAAGTGAGCGGTGTCTGCGGTGCCCAGCTGCAGTGCCGTGGGAGCCGCCACATAGTTTTGAGATTGAAGGATGAACCCAGTGAAGGCATCTCTTCCTGTCGGGGGAGCATGAGGTTTGTTGACAGCGCAAGAAGCATGGCGAAAGGCGGAGTGCCCAAGGACCCAGAGGCAGCTGCGCGGGGGCCTGGCCCAAAGCTGCATAAAGGGGGTGTTACGTGGAACATGTGGAGACGATTGTCATGTGGTGTCTGTGATGAGGGACCACGTGGCTAACTGTGGAAGACCAAAGGAAGGCTGGGTGGGAATCTCACCATGTCCGAGGGAGGAGATTATCTTGAAGGAGATGTGGAGGCATCACCAGGGACCTTACGTAGGGCAATGTACATATAATTCACTAGGACAGGTGGGCAAGCCTGTACATGTATTCACATTTCATGTGGGAGATAGCTCCCAGGATACAGAGCCTTGATTCAGATGCAGTGGGGAGAACAGAGGGAGGAGAAGATGCTGGTCTCTGTTCTCCTTGTTCCCAGTTGAGAAGTGAAGACCACGCCCCGTGGGTGTTTTGTTTGGTGTGGGTGGTCAGCTGAAAGAATTGGAATGGGTCAAGTGATCATCATTGGGCCCAGTTCTGGTGACAAGTCAGGATGGAGTCAGAGGGCTCCTAACCAAGTCACAATGGTCCTGGACTGGTGGAGGTGAGCAGAATAATCATTATACTTACAATCTTTAATACTTAGAGCAATGCTTCCCAAACTTTGACAGATAATATAAATCACTTGGGGAATCTTGTTAAAATGCTGGTTCTTATTCAGCAGGTCTAGGGTGGGGCCTGAGATTCTGTATTTCCAAGAAGCTCCCAGGTGATATGCATGCGGTTCCTCTGTAGACCTAGACCACTCAGAGTAGCAAGGATTTAGAGCAGCATGTCCAGTAGAACTTTCTGCAATGACAGAAACATTTTACTGTTGCCAAAATGCTCTCACAAATGAGCTGCATCATAACTGTTATACAGCTCTGGCAGGCTTTATTAGCCCCATTTCACAGATGCGGAGACTGAGTTTCAATGAAGTGACTTGGTTACAGTCCCACCCTTGTTAATCTCCTGACTACTAGCGTTCTTACCATTGAATGACTTTGTCTTTTAGGTCACAGTGCCCTCTCCCAAGTCAGAATCTTATCTTAGAACCTGGTGTGATTTTTCTGGTGCAGGGAGTGTGGAAGTGGAGAGGAGATGTGCATACCTGATCAGTTTGTCCCTTTCCAGCAGTGGGGTTGGTAGTGGGGACTCTGTGACATCTCGCTTGGTGACTTCAAGACAAAATGCTCACTAATCCTGGTTATCAGCTGGGTCAGCACAGGAAGCACTTCAGCCTTTGTGCCTGCGCAGTGTTAAAAGGTGGGAGAAAATCTGGAATTAGAGCCCCGCAGGCATAAAGAAATTGGGCTGACCGAGTTGGAAGAAGGGAAGGCTGGAGGAAGCTGGCATACAGGTATCAGCAAAGAGGATTTTCCAAAGGGTAAAAAACAAGGGGAACTGGTTTGATATTTCAGCAGGAAGTTTGGAGATTGTATAACAAAGAACAGGCCCACCTTTTAGGAGCTGCCCCCATCTGTTGGAGGGGTACAGGAGGTGACGGCGGTGCCTTCTCCCCCTTCGATTATAGTGGCTTATCCTTCTGAGGCATAACCCTTAGTGGCTTCTCTTGTCACTGTGGTGATGGTAGGAGTCACCTGCCTCAGAGTGTCCCCCCCTTCTTTCTGGGAATTTAAAATAGACTGGTACATGTGAGGGATGAGGAACGGGGGAATGGGGTATCGGGTCTTCCTCAGTATTTCTCATCAAGAGGTGCTGGTATGCTGTGGTTCAGTTTGACAAGTTGAGAAGGCGCACGTGAAACCAGGTCCTGGGATGGAATCCTTTGCTAGTCTGTGTGACTCTCAGTTGCTCTGCCCCTCTTCCCTGCTTAGCCCGGCAGGAGGCTGTCCTGTCACAACAGTGCCTGCTTGGCCACTCAGCTTGGCCCCTCCACAAGCACACTGGGAAAGCAAAGGCAGCTCTAGGTTTCTCCAGAACAAAGCTAAGAGAAGTCCCTGGGTGTCTGCATGGCCATGAGCTGATGCTTAACCCTTGGGTGATAGGTAGTCATGAGGTGATCAGTTCTGCCTCCCACAGGTGGGAGTGACTTGGCTTCAGACTGAAGAGAACGATTTGTTTTGGAACTCATCAGCCCCCATGGGGCTGCAGACATGTGGACTAGAGGAGAAATCTTGGCCCACGTCCCGCCTCCACCACTGACCTGCTGCGTGGCCTCGAGCCTGTTGCTTTTAACCTCTCACCCTCCGGTTCCTCATTTATCAAAAGTGTCTAACTGTACGTCCACAGGTTAGTTGTAAGGATTACGTGCGTTAGTAGGTATTCAGTAAATCCGAGCGTCTCTCTATCCCTCCTCACCTCTCAGTGGTATGGGAAACATGACCCTGGGACCCTGGATAACAAACAACCTAGGACAGGGGCGACAGTGAGCGCCGTCTCTTGAAAGGCCTCAGAGGAGAGGGTTTGCCCTGCTGGACCTGGTGGGTGTCCCAGGCTGAAGCTGGGGAGGAAGGGCCACCTTTGCCCCCAGCAGGTGGCACATCAGTATTCCAGGGGTTGGTTCTCCTCCTGACTGCAGAACCTCGCCTCTAGCTCATTTTCCACACCCTAGATGCCCCATTCTGGCCAACCTAGGTAACTTCTGTCTTCGCAGTTCCAAGCGCTTATTCTCTCCCTTTCGCTGTCTATATGTATTTCTCCTTTCTTTCACATTGCTTTATCCTTCTCCAGGAAGCCTGTCTTGGTTACCTGCACCTGACCCTGCCTCACCTTGAGGAAAACCGCAGCTGTCATGTACTCAGTTTACACTGCAGGTAGCCCATACTTCTATGAAGATGATGTAGTTGAGCACAGGGATTTCTGGAAAGCCAACCTTGCTTCTCCCACTGACTTCTATGGTAAACCAAGAGCAGTTCCCATAGAACAGAAGCCACCTGAAACCTGAGTTGGGAACTTTGGTTGGAGAAGGTGGTTGAGGACAGGCTCTGATTAAGCACTTGGCATGAGGTTTGCCACAGCACCAGCCCTGGGACTGCTTGTGCAGAACATTGCAACTCTCTAGAGTCGTCCCTGGGATGTGGCCACTGCCTTTCCCAGCCCCTAGGGATTGTTCTCAAAGCCTGGGGAGCTCTTGACTTCCCACCTCCTGGAATTTAACTTCCCACTTTCCCCCAGCGGGAAATTTCTATTATTCTACAGAACAGAGGTGGGCTACCCTGGAGTACATTACCACAAAGTAAGTGTCCAATATAGGATGTCCTCTGGTTTGACATATCCTATGTTGGAAGCTCCTGGTTTTAAACAGGTATTACATTACTGAGCTTATTAGCTTTGTTTGAAATTTTAAGTAATGGACATGAGGGCCCCATGTACCTTAATTAGCTGTAGCTTCCTTATTTCTGTATCTTAGCATCCATTCCCTAGAGGGATACTGTGTCTCAAAGGCAGAGTCTGTCTTCTTCGTCACTTGGATCTCCGTTATCTAGGACTGAGGTGGTTTATATGCTTCGAGATGAAAGGGGTCAAACATGTCCTTTACCCTGTAGTTCTCAAGACTTCACAGGGAAACAAAGTACTTAACTCTCAGGTGGTTCTTTTCTGTCTTTCTCTGGTATGAGTTATCTAATAACCAAAGAGGACTCTGACCTTTGGCCTGTTCTTAACTTTCTAACTCCTTTCATCGGAGGGAGGGAAGGTGACAGGGGGTGCTCTGTGATGTGAAAGCCCCACCTACCCTCTGCCCCACAGTTTCTCCTCATGCAGACTGGAGAAAATATGAGCAGTATAGCTAGTGTGGGTCAGGGGAGCTCTAAGGGGCCGGCGCTGGAAACCAGAAATAAAGTGGTATGAATCAAATGGTAAATGGTGGTAAGAGAGGCACCTGCTGAGGATGAAGGGCCACAGGTCGTGCCTCCTCAGTGGGCTCCTAAATGTCACTTGGTGACATCCCAGAAGCCCACCTAAAGGCCCTGCATCCTGCCAGGTGGTCGGTTTGCCCACAGCATCCTGAGATCTTCCTGGGTGAACCAGAGGAGAATGGTCCTTGCCCAGGGCCGCGCCATCAGGGCCCAGGCAGAGGCAGGAAGTCGAGGATAGCCAGTCCTATAGGATGGGCATAGTGGAGCCAGGGAGTCATCGAGGTAAGGAAGAATTTCTAGAGGAAGGGACCTGAGTTGGGAAGAACTGGTCAAGGAGAGAGAAGGGGTAGCACTCTAATCTTGGACAGAAGACTTGGGCGGGGTTTGGTAGAGCCAGGTTGTTGAAGTCTAAGCTATGGGGAAGTGAGTGTCCCAGGAGATGAATTCTTAGACAGGAGGGGAAAGGCAAAGTCCTGACCTCTTCCTCCTCACATCCTTCTACCTGCTCAAATCCCCTTGCTTTCAGGTACAATGGAGGACAAACGCAACATCCAGATCATTGAGTGGGAACACCTGGACAAGAAGAAGTTCTACGTATTTGGCGTGGCAATGACAATGATGATCCGTGTCAGCGTCTACCCATTCACCCTCATCCGCACCCGGTTGCAGGTTCAGAAGGGCAAGAGCCTCTACCATGGGACCTTTGACGCCTTCATCAAGATCCTGCGGGCAGATGGTGTGACTGGTCTCTACCGGGGGTTCCTGGTCAACACCTTCACGCTCATCTCTGGCCAGTGCTACGTCACCACTTACGAGCTCACTCGGAAGTTTGTAGCTGACTACAGCCAGAGCAACACAGTCAAATCGCTGGTGGCTGGTGGCTCAGCCTCCCTGGTGGCTCAGAGCATCACGGTGCCCATTGATGTGGTCTCCCAGCACCTGATGATGCAGCGCAAGGGTGAGAAAATGGGCCGCTTTCAGGTGCGCGGGAACCCAGAGGGACAAAGGGTGGTTGCTTTTGGCCAAACCAAGGACATCATCAGGCAGATCCTGCGGGCTGATGGGCTTCGAGGCTTCTACCGAGGCTATGTGGCTTCACTGCTTACGTACATCCCAAACAGTGCTGTCTGGTGGCCCTTCTATCACTTCTACGCAGGTAAGTAGGGTCCAGGAAAGTGATGCAGAGGGAGGGTTTACTCATGGGATGAGATGCTGTTGCTCTGTGCACGTTGGAGAAAAGGTGAGATTTAATGGAGGAACGGGAGAATGAGCCACTCGTTCAGCAAACTTTTATTGAGCCCTTATTTTGTGCCAAGAGGATTCAAAGATGAATAAGACATGGTTCTTGCCATCAAGGAGCTTGTGATAAAGTAGAGGGAATAAGACAAGTAAAATAGGTGACTATAAAGCATGCTAGAGTATGCTCTGGGGGCACTGGAATCAACTAGGGTTAGCAGAATTTTGGCCAAGAATTGGAAGGTGAGGAAGGACAAAACCCATGGGCTGTTTGGGATTTGAAGGTGAAATTGATGGATAATTTTAATAGTGAGCTTTCAAGTTGAATGTCTTTCCTCAAAATGATTAAATTTAAGATAAGCTATAACCTTGAACTTCTCCATTTCCTATAATGTATCTTTGTTCATAAGACGTTTTAAGTATTTCCCAGAAACGGAGTTACTGGGTCAATAGATAACGTTTTTGAGGGCCTCAATAAACATACTTCCAGATTTCCTTCTCAAAGGGCAGAACACATTGCCAAGAGCAGGGCCTGAGTGTGCCTGCCACCCTGCGACGTCCACAGCTTTGGTGACCAGCATTCTCTGCTACTGGCTCCTTACGCTGGCCAGCAGGCACTCTTCCCATCCACCTGGAGCTTTTCTGACCAGACTTTGTGATGACCTCCTAACCTTGTAATCATTTTGTTTCTGTGGCACTGTGCTTTTCCGGTTCTCCTCTTCTTTTTCTGATTATCCCTTCTTTTTTTTTTCCTGTCTAGGTCTGTTTCTTTCTTCTGTTAAACACAGTCTTTCATCTGGAGTATTTGGTAAAAATCCAGATTCTTGGACTCCACCCCTGATTCTTTGTATCAGACTTTCTGTGAGTCCTGGCAATCTTGTGTGTGTGTGTGTGTGTGTGTGAAATATGGTCCTGGCAATCTTAATGTTAAAAAACTCCCCAGGAAGTGTGAGCATTTTTTATGGAGGGTGTCTTTAGCCTTCTCTCCTTATTTGAATTCATTTACAGCTATAGCTGCACTTTTCTGATGTGTCCCAAATTGGAGCCCTGGTAGCATAGTGGTTAAGAGCTTGGCTGCTAACCAAAAAGTCGGCAGTTCGAATCTACCAGCCACTCCTTGGTAACCCTATGGGGGAGTTCTACTCTGTCCTATAGGATCCCTATGAGTTGGAATTGACTTAACGGCAGTGTGTTTAGTTTTGGTTTTATTCGCAGACTTGCCTGAGAGTCTCTGCGGACATTCTGACTGCTGGACCTTTCAATCTGGCTATATCTACTTACATGTAAAAATTGTGCTTAATTAACTGTCCTTCATTCCAAACCCATGCTCCTTTCTGACTTACTTTTCATCTGTCAGTGGCCTTGTTATTCTCTGAATCACTGAGGCTTAAAATTTTGGTGCTGGTCTACTCCCTCTTCCTTGTCCCTGCATCTAGTCCTGGTGACTCCAGACCGCCTCCCCAACTTTCTCTCCGTTTCTACTGCCTTCATTGGAAACCATGCCCCTGGTACCACCTTCCTGGGCTGCTGCCTCAGCCTTCCAACTGTTTTCTCCTAGTCTAAGCTCCCTTCCTTCCTGTCCACTGCACACATCCCTAATGGATTAACTTCCTACACCCTAGTTGTGATGTTCAGCAGTTCCCACAGCGTGCTGAGGAAAATCCAAACTCTTCAGCCTGGCTTTGACTTCCCTTTCCAGTGAAATCTCCTGCTGCTCCCCTGTGTATAGTCTAGGCTGCAGCCAGGCCAGATGACTCCCAGTTCCTCAACCATGTATCCTCTCTCCCACCTCTGTGCCTTCTTCATGCCATCCCTCTGCCTAGAATGCCTTCCAGGTCCACTTATCCCTGGGGAAATCATGACTCACCCTAAGTGCTCCTTGCTTCATCCTTTCCCATCCTCTCCATGTACTTAACCCAGAAGTAATCTTTCCCTTCTTTCCACCCTCATAACATTTTATTTGAGTCTTTCTTAGTGCAGTTCTAACATTTTGCCTTGATGTTTCCTGGGTGCCTTATCTCTTCTACAAGGAAAGGTCCTTGGAATGGGGAGGAAACTAACATTTATTGAGTGCCCCATGCTGAGACCTAGTATCTGTCTCATTATTTCATTGTCACCACAACCCTATGATATAGGTGTCCTCGAAGGATACCTTCCCTGACGTCCTAGTCTACATTTGATTCCTTTTTATATGTTCTAACAAAACCACATTACTTATCTCTCAGAACGCTCAGCTGAATTTGTAATGATATGTTGATTATTAAGTTAGTGGCTCTTTCCCCCAATAGACTCTGTGAGAACAGGGACCATGTCTGTTTTGGTCCACTGTTGTACCCCCCAACAGCCAGCTCAGGGTCTGGTGAATTGTAAGTGCTGAATAAATATTTGTTGAATGAGTAGGTTGGTTCTCCTCATTCCCTTGCTTAAAATCTGCCAGTGCTGCCTTATGGGCATTTAGAATGAAATCCAGTTCCTTTCCAGTGGTCTACACAGCTCTTCTTGATCTGGCCCCTGTCTGCTTCTCTAGCCCCATCTCTTGCCTCTCACCCCTGGCTCACTCTGATCCACCCTCACTGCCCTTCTCTCAGTTTCTGGAACACACCAGGCTGTTCTCACCTCAGGGCCTTTGCAGATAATGTTCTTTCTGCCTGGAACACACTTTCCCTGGCACTTTGTGTGGCTGGCTCCTTCTCACATGTCAGTCCTCAGCCTACATGTCACCTTTGTAGAGGCCTTCTTTAACCATTCTGTTGAAAACTCTGTTTTCTCTTTCAGCACCTTGTTCCCTTCATAGCATTTGTCATAATTTGCAATTATTTTACCTCCAACTCCCAGCCCCCTAATTAGGATATAAATTCCGTGAAGGCTTTTTCCTGTCCATTTCTCTGTTTTGTGTGCAGTGCTTATCACGGTGCCTGGCATCCAGTAAGCACTCAATAAATATTCATTTATATTACTTGCCCAAAGTCATTTAGCCAAGAGTCGACCTGGGTTGATCTTCTGGCTTACAGATAATAGGTACTCAATAAATATTTATTTGTTGAGTGAATAATGGAGAAGAAGCATGTGGGGCTCTTCCCGCTAGTCTCTTACCTTTGTTTTCTCATCCTGCCCCTAAGCCCCAGGAAAGTGGCATGTCTGCATCATTACAATTGGAAACTGGATCTGCTGCAGCTTGCAGTCCCGGGGACCGGTGCAGACAGGCCCAAGGGACTGGTGGTGCCAGTCCAGACACCACCTTCTAATGATTGCAGAATGCCCTCTTTTCAGGAGAAACAGGACACCCGTAAAGCAGAGCCACCAGTTCCGTTTGCTTCTGTCTGTGTACTGACCCTGAGGAAGAAAGTCACTAGAAACTGGGGGAGAGGTGGCTCTGCTGGGGCTTCAGGATTCCCGCCATGCCTGCTGGGACTTAGAAGCACTCACTTCTGCCCTGCCACCCCCTACCTCCCTGTTTCTGCAAGCCTTTAGTTGCCTAGCCACAAACTGCCACAGCTAAGAGCATGAGCAAAAAATTCTTAGAAGGTATTATGATGACTGAACTGCAGAGGGAAAAACTGAGAGGGAATCTTGGCAATGATGATCTATTTCACGTCCCATTCTCACTCAGTAAAAACCAGTGGTCTTGCAATGGCCTCAAGACCCCAAAGGACTTGCCTCTCAGGCCACATCTGCTGTTCCTGCTCTCACTCATTCTGCTGCAGGCAGACGGCTGCCGCTGGAGCACTTCAGGCGGGATCCTGCCTCAGGGCCTTTGCCTAGGATGTTACTTCTGCTTGGAAAGCTCTTCCTGCAGATCCGTTCAGATCTCCTTCAGGTTTTTGCTCAAATTTCACGTTTTTGGAGAGGCCTTCCATGACTACTGTTTAAAATGGCAACCCCATTCACTCGCTGCCCTGGGCACCCCTCTCTCTCTCTCCTGCTCTATTTTTTATCTATAACACACATCACTTTCTTTTTCTTTTTTTATTGTTCTTTAGGTGAAGGTTTCCAGAACAAATATTTTCTCATTGAACAGTCAGTACACATATTGTTTTATGACATTGGTTAACAACCCCACGAC
>NW_004444149.1:967726-969023 GCF_000243295.1 Trichechus manatus latirostris | reverse complement strand
GGCCCATGGTAGTTACTCAATAAAGTTTTGTTGAATAAATGAATAAACTCTTGTCTTTCACCTCCAGAGAGGATGAAACAAAAAATTGAATTGCAGGTGGACTTCCTAGTGATACTGGGAATGGGTGAACCTGGGTACCATTCCATCTTCTTCATCAGCAGTTAGAAAAATGAATTTCTCTTGCCTGATATGGGCTAGAGAAAAATTTTCACTGTCAGATATGACCTTCCCTTTTTATTTTAAATGTTTTTATTTTAATATTTATGTGCATATGTGAACATTCACATGGTTCTAATTTCAAAAAGTAGGAAAGGGTATGCAATGAAAAGACTCCTCACCCACCTCAGCCACCCAGTTCCCTTCCTTAGAGACGACCAGAGTTATTCAGTACACGTGGTGTATGCTTTTCTAGCCTATGAGTCTGGGAGGAGTAGAGTAAGAGGCAAAAGGTTTTTATGTCAGAAAGAATCTTCTGTTCATCAGGTGAAAGGAACCAGAGGAATCTTGTCCTATTCAAATGGGTGACATGACCATGATGACTTCTGGAAGGGGCCTGTTATTGATAATATAATTTTTTTGTTGGATGCAGATGGAAGCAGAGAAAGAAAAAAAAAAAAAGATGAGAGTTATGGGTCTAAGATGGCTAAAGATGCACAGTTTGTTATTGTTGGGAATGCCAGCTGCTAGAAGCAGCAAATATAGTGAGGTTGGGCAGGGTGGTAGCTCATGTCTTAAGGCACTGTCTTTCCTCTGATTCCAGAGCAGCTCTCATACCTCTGTCCTAAGGAGTGCCCTCACATTGTTTTTCAAGCCATCTCAGGGCCCCTGGCTGCAGCCACTGCCTCCATCCTCACCAATCCTATGGATGTCATCCGAACCCGCGTGCAGGTAAGACCATCTTCTTCCTTCCTCTCTTCCTAGGTAAGTTATTAGAAGCATGATCTTCAGGCCCTCTAGCATTTCTCTGAATGGACCAATGAAGTAAAGATATTTATGTCTCATGTGAATGCTCACCAAAGGGTGACCTTGACAGAGGAGCATTTTAACAGTCAAGTGGATAGGATGACATCTTCTGCGGAAACCAGTCATCCTCCTTTCCCAGCCACTCACATCATTGCCCAGGGGGCTCATGAACAAAGTGGCTGTGGTGGCAGGAATGGAGGTTATACACAGGCTCAGCAGCATGGACTTCCGCTCACCAAGACCAACTTGGCTACAGCCACTGCTGAGTGCCTAATCTGCCAGCAGCAGAGACCAACTCTGAGTCCCCAACCTGGCACCATTCCTCCAGGTGATC
>NW_004444149.1:960121-967180 GCF_000243295.1 Trichechus manatus latirostris | reverse complement strand
TATTATATATATATACACTTTACTGGTTTTGCTTTTGTAGAGAACCCAGCCTAAGACATTATTCTTGGAAGAAGTACAGCCAGAGTGGTGCTTAGAAGGAAGGATGGCAAGATTTCATGTCATGTACTTTGGACATGTTATCAGGAGGGACCAGTCCCTGGAGAAGGACATCATGCTTGGTAAAGCAGAAAGAGGGTCACCGAATAAGAGGAAGACTCTCAACGAGATGGATTGACGCAGTGGCTGCAACAATGGGCTCATACATAGCGACAATTGTGAGGATGGTGCAGGACTGGCAGTGTTTTATTCTGTTGTGCATGGGATAGTTATGAGTTGGAACTGGCTTGACAGCACCTAACAACAACAGCATTTCTCTGACTTCCTTGTTTCATGGCCCTCTAGCCCAGCCAGTCTTCTCTTAGTTTCCCAAGTCCCTTGCCGTGGTTACTGCCTAACATCTACCGAAACCAGCTGAGCGCTTGCATGCCTCTACTGCCTTGCATGCCTCTACTCCTTTACATGCCCACACCTCGAGGACTCTTGTTGATTTCTTCCAGCCTGTCATCCTATCAGTATAGCCTGTCAACCACCCTTTCCTTACCTTGCAGGTTTGTGGTTATTAGAAATATCTATTTCTGTTAATTTCATAAACCTGTCTGGCTTCTCCACAAGGCTCTGAGCTCTCTACAGTGGGCATGACTGTTCTTGAATAGGTTTCCCCGAGTGTACTGCGTGGACTCAGCAAAAACACTGACAGAGCCCTTGGTGGTGCTGTCCTGAGATTAGAGCCGTCTCAGCCAACTCAAAGACTAATCACACAAGCAGCTAGACAGAGAAAACAGATTCTGAATGATAATGCATAATATGCAATTGGCGATTTTGCTGCATAAAGGTTTAGGTGGAAAGAATGGGGGATTTTGATGCATGATTTGAGTAGCTGAAGAGGGAAGGTGGAGGATCAAGAAAGGTGTAGGGGACAGATTATGATGAGGAGGGGAGGGAAGAAAAATAACATTAACAGATTCTCAGCCAATGCAGGACAGATGTACTCCCTGTTCATACCTCCAAATACTGTATCACCTTCACAGACTGATCATGTCTGTGGCAAGAACATCTTCTATTCCTCGCTGCCTCCTCCACACTCTCCTCTTCCTCTCCAGTACAGCTAGTTCCCGACTTACGATGGGGTTACGTTCTGATGACTCTGTCGTAAATCGGTTCTGACATAAGTCGAATGCCTCGTTTTGTTTTGTTTTTTTTTGTTAGTTTTCATTATTGTCTTTTATTATCAGTATCTTCATAAATCCTACCTTTTGGTCTGTCTTTAGGGGTTGGCATGAGAATGAGAACATCAGCACATTACACACTGCAACATTGTATGTAGTACATATTACTAATGATAAGATGTACCAAAATAAATAAAAGGACTCGAATGCGTCATAAGTCGAGGACTGCCTGTACTGTCTCATCCAACCACCTCTACTCCCCAACCCTCTGCCAGTCCATAGCCCGTGGCTGCATCGGCTGAAAGTCTGAGCTGAGCAGTCTCCAACAGTGTCATTTGATGGTGGGCAAGGGGCTGTTGAGAGAGAAGATGCTCCTGTCTTGGCCAGGCTTCCATTGTGATAGGGAGGACAGGCCACCGGGGTCATGGGAGATGAACAGGGACTTTAGCCCTGTGGGTTGAGAGGGATTGAGATGATCAGAGTCAAAATCATGGACTGGCAGAGCTGCAGAAGACCTTGGAGGAAACTGAATCCAGCCTCCCTGAGATCAGAAAGAAGCACCCAGTCCAAAGACTCACAGCTACGTAGCTTATATGATATTAATAATCGACATTTACTGAACACTTTCTGCCAGGCAGTGTTCTCAGTATTCATGAATATTCATTTGTTTACAATACTTTTTGTTTATTCATTTTATACTTGAAGAAACTGAGGCACAGAGAGATTTAGTAAATTACCCAAGGTTAAGCTACTAGTAAGTTGGGGAACAGGATTCCAACCCAGGCAGTCTGGCACCAGAGCCTGTGCGAAATCCCTGTACGGCTCTGCCCCTCAGAAGCAGACCGGCCTTCTGCCTCCCAAGTCCAGTTCTTCCCACTTTAGCCTGAGCCAGAGGGCTTTGACTGCAGTTAATGGCCCTTCACTCTGTTGACTTTTCCAGGTTGAAGGCAAGAGCTCCATCATCCTGACCTTCAGACAGCTGATGGCAGAGGAGGGACCTTGGGGCCTCATGAAGGGCCTCTCGGCCAGAATCATCTCTTCCACGCCCTCCACCATCGTCATTGTGGTGGGCTATGAGAGCCTCAAGAAGCTCAGCTTGCGACCTGAGCTGGTGGATTCAAGACACTGGTAACCAGTGGTGGGGAGAGAAGCCTGCTGTTTCCGCACCACTGGGTCGGGGGCAGAGTGAGGAGGGTAGCACCCTCTCTGTCGCCCCCACCACACACCCAGCCCTGCCCTGGGCCAGGTGGCCTGTCTGGGACAGGGACAGAGACTTTGAACTGCTCTTGCCGAAGAGATTCTAAGCCTGGACCCCCTGCCCCCACTATTTTTAATTCTCTTGCCAAACCAGGCTCCCTCACATAGTCCCTGTACTCCATCCTGCCCTAAGGAAACCTCCACCTGCTAACCCTTCTGGCTTCCCCTTCCATCTGTGTTCCTGAGATCCTGAGAAGAGCTGTACATAGAGCTTATTCACTACCAGTGGTCTCCCTCTTGGGTCTACAGCTCATGCTCCAAGCAGCTGCGGTCAGCCCTCCACACTTCTTCTTTTAGGCTGGCTTATTTTTATTTTGGAGCTGAGCTGCCCACCAGATTACTCTGCTTTCCCCTGCCATTGGGGCAGGGTGCCAGGCACTCTGTACAGGGACTAGGAGTAGCAAAAACTCTGGTTCTCCAGAGAACTTGTCCTCTCTTTGGAGGGGTTATTAGGTTGGGGAGAAATGTTGATACTTTATTTTGTGGGCTTTTTGTTTTTTATTACCTCTGTGAACCAGGCTATTGTCTTAGTCCTGCTAAAGCACCCGTCCTGCAGTTGGAGCCCAGCCCTTCCTTAGACAGGTGGAAAATGTAATGTTTTTTCCTCAGTCCCAGTTTCCTATCCCTGAAGTCCCAGGAGCCCTGGGACAATATAAGCTGCTGGCTTCCCCTGGCCCAGAGGACTACAGTGGTGGGCACAGTTCTAAGTTGATGAGGGTGTTTGGGACACACTGGACTTGGACAGTACCCTGGAAAGTCAGGTTGAGAGAGCAGTCCATTTGGAAAGCGACAAGAGGGGTATGTGCCCAGCATGTTTCCCCCAGGCCTGCTGGGCCCAGCCTAGGAGGGCAGTGGAGGTTCTCAGCCCCAGGCAGCCCTAGACACACACAAGTGTACTCTAATCACTGGAACTCGTGGAAACAAATGCTATCTCACAACGGGTATCTCTGAGATGTGGAACTGTTTGTTTTTTTCTCCCTCAATGTGAAGAGTTATTCCAATCATGGTACCTTTTGGAGGGCTGCTTGGAGGAGAGTCATAAGTGGGTCAGGAAGTCACCCATACCAGGACCACTGCATTTACCAGCCTGATACTGCCAAGATTATCTGTTGACACTCTCCTCTGAAGGAGCTGGGAGATGGGCTCTCCTTCCCTGCCCAACTTCCCTCCCCAACTCCTCCACCAAGCCTGCATTGCAAGCGGAGAGGTGCAGCAAACAGAATAAGAAGGAGGCATGTCAACCCTGCATTTCCACTTGAGATATCTGTCCTGGACAATCCTTCAAACCTTCTTATTGGTCCCACCCACTGGGAAAGGCCATGGTGCCAATTTGAAAGGTGCTAGCTACCTGAAGCCTTGATATTTCTATGGCTGCCCCCTATTCTTACACCGTGGCCAGATCAGAATCTGAAAATTGTTATTTCTCTACTTTTACTACCAACACTGCCCATCTTGGTCTCTATCTTTGAGGATGTTTTCCCTTTTCACATATTTTTGTCTCTTCCCGCACTTTATCAAGGGAGTCCTCCCATCTCTGTCCAGGAGTGGCCATCCAGATGATTGGGCCCACAGATCGTTTTGAATCTTCCTACACCACAGTCACCCCTTTATCTTAAGAACTACCAGTATAATGGAAGCAAGGGGCCCCTCCTCTCTCTTCAAGCTCTTCACAGCGACATCTTTGTAGATTGGTTCTAACTCCGTATCTTCTCTCTAGTGACTTGTCTTCAGTTCTTCCGCACTATGGCAAAGTGAGTAAAGTATCATGGGTAAGAAGTGGTCTCCTGCCTCTCTTGTCTTAGAGTGTTTCTGCCTCCTCTGTTTTCTTATGCAGTTATTTCACAGCTTTTGTCTCGTTACCTTTTCTCTCTCACAGTTTTAAAGGATAATGTGTATATAATTAAGGGGGCCCCTTACCCCAACATTTTCATTTAGTAAGTTTAGGGACTGGGATTGGGTTTGATTAAAACAGGTCCTGGGGGAGATTCATCCAGTGGGCAGAGAGTGGGCTTCCGTTTCCCCAGAACTAGAGACCTGACCAGCTGGAATTTTTGATATGTTGGTTCGTGGCCAAAACTGTAGAAGAAACTTGGAAGACTGCGCAAGACAGGAAAGCTGATGGGGAGTATTGAGGGGCGAGGGAATTAAAATGCAGACGCACTTAATATTTGATAAAGTGGACTCTTGTGAATATTAACAGTGAGTATTCACTGTTGCACTGTACGAAGTCTTTGAAGTGTAATTAAAGTTTTTAGTGAGCCCCGGAGCTTTGGCTTACGTTTGTTCTGCCAGGGCTGCCGCGAAACTACGTAGGTGTACCGCCCGAACCGTCTCCTCCCGGCTTAAAGCATCCGCCTCCGGTGTCCCCTCCCCCGCCCCGCGGGGGCTGGTAATAGAGATCCCGTCGGTTCCAATCGGAGGCTCCCAGTGCTGGGAGCAGCCAATCGGGGACTTCGGTGGGCGGGGCGGCCGGGCCAGTTAGATTTGGCGGTTCGACTTCAACATGGCTGAAGCGAGCGGCAGTGATTCAAGTAACCGCTGTGAGGAAAATGGGCGTGAGGGTTCGTCCCCGAAATCTTTGCTACCTGGCACTACCATTTCGAGGGTGAAGCTCCTCGACACCATGGTGGACACTTTCCTCCAGAAGCTGATCGCCGCCGGGAGGTAGGGTGGAGGGAAGTGAGGGAGAAGACAAACTTGCAGCGGGTAGAAGGGGGTGAGGGAATGGGCGGGTTTGGTCCCGAGCAACAGTCCAGATCCCGCGAGATCAGGACGGCAGGATGGCAGACCGCTCGGTCACGTGGGTCCGCGGAGGCCGGGCGGCTGACAGGTTGGGGGCGGGGGAAGCTGTTTTGGGTTTTACTGACGGGGATGGCAGACTTTAAATCAAATGACGCCGTCAGTGCCTGAGTGCAGAGAAGTCCAGCGATACTTAAACAACACAAGTAATCTGTAGCAGACCTGGGCCCAGAGCTAAAAAACCAAACCCATTGCCATCGAGCTGATTCCACTCATAGCGACTCTATAGGACAGAGTAAAACTGCCCCCTAGGGTTTCCAAGGCTGTAATCTTTAGGGCCGAGATCGTAGCTGATTCTCCACCACCATAAAGCAGATGGTCGGAATCAACTCCACGGCAACGGGTTTGGTTTTTTGGTGTAATCTTTATGGAAGCAGATCGCCAGGTCTTTCTCCCGCAGAGCTGCCAGTGGGTTCGAACCTCCAACCTTTTGGTTAGCAGGCAGGTGCTTAACCTCTGCGCCGCAAGGGCACCTAGACTTGGGACAACTAGCTGTTTTTTCACTATGGGGTTGCTATGAGTCAGAATCCACTCAATGGCAGTGGTAACGGGTAATAGCTAATGTACCTTTTTCACTGGGAGTGTGTGAGGAATAAAAGTATGACCATAGAAAGAAGCGTGTTTTTTATGTCCTGATTTTTATTTTATATGAACAATTCTGTAATGGAACTGGGCATTTTAAAGGAAGGAAAATTGTTGCCCCTGATCCCAACACCCTAGCACATTAATGCTGAAACAGTTATCAGAACTTCAAGGGGATTGATGCCTTGACCACGCCTCTTGTCCATCCAGCTCTCTCTATCCCCACAACCCCTGTTCTGTGGCCTCATCAAGACTCCCGTCTTCTCCCAGTTTCGATCACCCCTGTGTTCAGTACTTGACCTTTCTACGTAGACCTTATGATCCATCTCTTCTATCTCTGATTCACTCAGTAAATATTTCAGTGCCTACTCTGTCCCAGGGTCTGTGTCAGAGGCTGAGGATACCATAAGGCAGATAAGGCCCCTGTCCTCTTGGAGCTTACATTTGCTGCGTAGAGACATGCGGGCGAACAAGAGAATCACGGAGCTTGGTCAGCTAATGAGTTGGTGGTATGACAGCGAGTAGCTTGGGGGGAAGGAAGGGAAACACTAGGTGGGATGGTAGGAGAGCCCACTCTGAGGAGGTGACGTTTGAGCTGAAGCTTGAAGGGTGAGAAGGAACCAGCTTTTTGAAGAACTGAAGGAAGAGCTTGCAGGCAAAGGGAACAGCTTGTGGCCCTGACATGGTCAGGATGTTCCAGGAACTGGCAGAGGCCTTCTTGGCTACACCTTAGTGAGTGGAGGAAAGTGAAAGCAGTAGAATTGAACAGGCAGGCGACAGCCTGACTTTGCAGACCCTAGTTCACCATCATAGTGACTTTGAAAAAAGAATTTGGAATGATTTTTATGGACATCATTATAGGCAAGGCCCCTCCCTTGTTTTGTTTTTTTCCCCCACTCGTGTTCTTGGTCACCCCCACCCCACCCTATAGCCCCCACTCTCTTCTGGCTCCATGTCCTCCATTTATTCATTCATGATACAGATATTCAGGGACCATCTACAGCGTACCAGGCTCTGTTCTGGGAGCTGGAGATACAGCAGTGCTCAAAACAGACAAGGTCCCTGCTCTCATGGAATAGATATTCCAGAGCCAGAAAGAAAAATAAATCAGGGTAAAGGAACAGAGGGCAGTGGGGAGAGGGGTCAGGGTTAGTGTGAGCATGAGGAAGCGACACTGGAATATGTTTGTAGCCTT
>NW_004444149.1:953229-958711 GCF_000243295.1 Trichechus manatus latirostris | reverse complement strand
CCATACTTATTCAATCTGTATGCTGAGCAAATAATCCGAGAAGCTGAACTATATGAAGAAGAAACTGTCATCAGGATTGGAGGAAGACTCATTAACAACCTGCGTTATGCAGATGACACCACCTTGCTTGCTGAAAGTGAAGAGGACTTGAAGCACTGACTGATGAAGATCAAAGACCACAGCCTTCCGTATGGATTACACCTCAACATAAAGAAAACAAACATCCTCACACCTGGACCAATAAGCAACATCATGATAAATGGAAAACATATTGAAGTTGTCAAGGATTTCATTTTACGTGGATCCACAATCAACGCCCATGGAAGCAGCAGTCAAGAAATCAAAAGACGCATTTGACTGGGCAAATCTTTAATCTTTAATCTGTCTGGGTTAAGGTGTAAAATGGTGGTCTCAGCCAGTCTTGTTTTTCTAGTGTTTTCAAAAACACATTGTCATCTATACAGTTTATCCTTCCCCATTGCTTTATGGAGTCCTCTTTATGAAGCCCCTCCCCCCACAGCCCTGGGTCGGAGAGACTGCCCCCACTCATCTGTTTGCCTGTCTCTGTGCCAGGGCATGCTGCTGTTGTGTGCCATCGAGTTGATTTCTGACTCATGGCAACCCCAGGTGTTACAGAGTAGAACTCCATGGTAAGGTTTTTCGGCTGTACGTAATCTTTACGGAAGCAGATTGCCAGGTCTTTCTCCTGAGGAGCAGCTGGCTGAGTTCGAACTGCCAACCTTTCTGTTAGCAGCTGGGCACTTAACCGTTATGCTACCAGGGCTCCCTGTGTGCCAGTGCATGCAGGTTCTTAAAACCTTTAGTCTGGTACAGTGAGTCCCCCTCTTCGCTCTTTTCTTTAAAATTGCTCCAGCTGTTTGTGGACCTTGATTTTTCCTTTTAAACTTTAGAATGAATTTATCTGGTTCCTCAGAACATTCATATGTAATTTTGGTTGGGATTGTATAGAGTGAATTTGTCTGGTTCCGCGGAACATTCATATGTAATTTTGGTTGGGATTGTACTGAGTTTATACATCAATTTGGGGAGACTGACATCTCTACAATGATGTCATCCAACCACAAACTTGATATAATCTGTCCCTTTAGTCAGATTGTCTTTTATGTCTTTTAGTGGTTTTAAGGAGCTGTCTTAGTCATCTAGTGCTGCTCTAACAGAAATATCACAAGTAGATGGACTCTTATTATTTCTTATTATTTGTTGATTATTGCGTTTTCACTATAGATGATCACTTCATCTGCAGACTATACTAGTCCCCTTCCAGTTCTTTTCCCTCTTATTTCCTTTTTTAGAATAATGATGTCAGAGACTATTGGTATTATGTTAAACAGTAACAGCGATATCGTCATCTTTGTCTTGTTCCTAAAGTTCTCTGTAATGTTTATTGTAGGTTTTCGGTACATAGCTTTGGCAAGTTAAGAAAGTCCCTGTTTTTTCCTAGTTTTCTGAAAGTTTTTCTAAAAATCATGAAGTAGATGTTGAACTTTATTGGATGTTCTTTTTTTCCCCTATTAAGATGACCTTGTGATTTTTCTTTAGTTTGTTAGGTTGATGATCTGCATTTGTAGATTTTCTGGAAGTTAAACCATATTTACATTCTTGGAATAAATCTATTTGATTATGGTGTGTTATTTATTTTAATAGGTCTTCATTTTTAGAGCAGTTTTGGGTTTACAGAACAATTGTGCAGAAAGTAGAGTTCCCACATACCCTCCTCCCCCCGTTCATTGTTTCTCTTATTAACACCATGCATTCCTGTGGTACATTTGTTACAGCTGATAAGCCAGTGTTGATACATTATTAATTGAAGTCCATAGTTTACACTGAAGTTAAATAAGCTTCACTCTTTCTGTTGTACAGTCATATGGGTTTTTTTTTTCAATAATTTATTTTTTTGTTGAGAATATACACAGCAGAAACATACACTGATTCAGGTTTCTTACATGTACAATTCAGTGACATTGATTACATTATACAAGTTGTGCGACCATTCTCACCCTCCTTTTCTGAGTTGTTCCTCCTCCATTAACATAAATGCACTGCCCCCTGAGTTTCCTATCTAATCGTTCAAACTGCTGTTGTCAGTTTGATCACCTATAGATAGATCTTAAAAGAACATAATGCGCAAGGCAGACATTCTTTACTAGTTAAGCTAAACTATTAAGACTTTAGGGAATATTTTTGGTTTAAGGTTTAAAGATTATTTTAGGGCAATAATTTCAGGAGTTCATCCAGCCTCCATGGCTCCAGAAAGTATGCATTCTGTGAGAATTTGAAATTCTGGTCTGCATTTTCCCCCTTTTGATCAGGATTCTTCTATGGAATCTTTGATCAAAATGTTCAGTAATGGTAGCCGAACACCATCCAGTTCTTCTGGTCCCATGGCAAAGGAGGCAGTTGTTCAATTAGCCAGCTACACATTGCATTTTCTCCTCTCATTCCTGACTCTCCTTCTTCCTCTGTTGGTGCAGGTGAATAGAGACCAGTTGTTGTCCCTAGATGGCCTCTTGCAAGCTTTTAAGATCCCAGGCACTGTGCAACAAACCAGGAGATAGAACAGAAGCACTAAACACGTTATTAGGCCAGTTAACTGGATGTCCCATGAAACCATGACCCTAAACCTCCAAACCAAGGAACCAAATCCCATGAAGTGTTTGGTTGTACATAAGCAGCCTTAGGATGCATTGTTTTTTTAATGCACCGTTAGAACAAGTTAGATCTGTGTTCATATGCTCGTAAGTGAAAAGGGCCTATAATTTTTTGTCTTTACTCTCCTCATCTGTTTTTCAAATCAAGGATGTATTAACCTTGTATAAGGAGTTGGACAGCACTCCCTCTTACTCTCTCTTCTGGAACAATTTATATGAGATCAGGATTATCTAGTCCTTAGAAGTTTGGAAGAACTCATCCAGGCCTAGGGCTTTTGGGAGTCATGGAGGACTTCTAGTATTGTGTTTATAGTAACGATAATGCTGATAAGCGACTTTGTCTTGTTTTCAAAGTGTCTCTATGGTGCTTGTTGCAGGTTTTTGTTATATAGCTGTTTCTTTAATGGTTACAGTTCTGCTCAGTTTTTATTCCTTCTTGTGACACATTTGCCATTTTACAGGATTCTCCCCCATCCCCTGGAAACTTACCTCTTTTGTCTGTTTTAATTTATCAACTTATAACTCTTCAAAATATTTTTAAATTAATTTTTTTATTTCCCTTTTTTCCATTATATGCTGTTTCTCTTGATCTTGATCTAGCCAGAAGTCTCTATCTTATTAAGCTTTTTAAAGAATCAGCTTTTTTCATTTTTGTTTTTAGAGGTTATTGTTGGTCTCTGTCTCTTTGGAGTCTATCCGTGTCTTTATTATTTCTTTTTTTTTTTTCTTTATTTTGTGTTTAGATTTGTTTTATTTGTCTCTTCCTAAGTTCTTGAGTTGAATGTTTAACTTTTTTTTTTCAATCTTGCTCGTGGTTCTGAAAAATGTTTTTAAAGCTATACATTTTCATCTAAGTACTGCTTTTTTTACTTGATCCTATAAATTCTGATATGTAATGTTTTCATAGTCATTAATTTTTTATTGAGGTATAGTTCATATACCATAAAATTTACCCATTTAAAGTGTACAATTCAGTGGGTTTTAGTATATTCACAGAGTTGTACAACCATCAAACTATCTAACATTTCATCACCCCAGAAAGAAACTCCATACCTATTAGCAGTCACTCCCTGTTTATTACCCTCTACCCCACCCCCAGCAAACTGGCAACCACCAGTCGGAGTTCTGACTCTATGGATTTACCAATTCTGGGCATTTCATATAAATGGAATCATAATACATAGCCTTTTGTGTCTGGCTTTTTTCACTTAGCATAATGATTTCAAGGTTCATACATGTTGTAGCATGTATCAGTATTTCATTCCTTTTTATGACTGATTAGAACTCCATTATATGGACATACCGCATTTTGTGTATCCATTCAGCAGTTGATGGACATTTAGGTTGTTTCCACTTTTTGGCTGTTATGAATAATACTGCTGTAAATACTTGTGAACAACTTTTTGCATGGACATATGTTTTCAGTTCTCTTGGGGATATACCTAGGAGTGAAATTACTAGGTCATATGTTAACTCTATGTTTAACTTTGTGAAGAACCACCAAACTGTTATCCAAAGCAACTGTACCATTTTAAAGGCCCACCAGCATTGTATGACGGTCCCTATTTCTTCACATCCTCTCCAACACTTGTTATTATCTGTCTTTTTTATTATAGCCATCCTAGTGGGTTTGAAGTGGTATCTCATTGGGATTTTGACTTGCATCTGCCTAATGACTACTGTTGATCATCTTTTTCTGTGCTTATTGGCCGTTTGTCTGTCTTCTGTGGAGAAGTGTCTGTTCACATACTTTCTCCATTTTAAATTGTGTTATTTGTCTTTTTATTGTTGAGTTCTAAGAGTTCTAGTTTTGATAAAGGCCAGTTTATCTATTTTTTTCTTTAGTTGCTTGTACTTTTGGTATCATATCCAAGGAACTGTTGCCTAATCCAAGGTCAAAAAGATTTACTCCTATGTTTTCTTTTAAGACTTTGTATAGCTTTAGCTCTTAATTTTAAGTCTTTGATCCATTTTGAGTTAATTTTTTTTATATGATGTGAGGTAGAGGGTCCAACTCCATTCTTTTGCATATGGATAGAGTCATTTAATTTTAAGTATTTTATAATTTTCCTTGTGGTTTCCTCTTTAATCCAAGGATTATTTAGTAGTAAGTTATTTGGTTTCCATATATGGAATTTTTAAAAAGTTATCATTTTGTCATGGTTTCTACTTTTATTGCATTATGGTCTGAGAATATAGTCTATATGAATGTTGATTTTTTTTGAATGTTTGATACTTTGACACTGTTGGTCAAGTATGTGGGCAATTTTTGTGGATGTTCTTTGTGTGTTTGAAAACACTGTGCGGTTTCTGTTTCTTGGGAGTAAAATTCTAGACTTATTTATTGAACTTTTTAATTTTATTATTCAAATCTTCTGTATGTTCATTTGTTAATCTTCTTGATTCATCCATTAATTTTTTAAAATCTCCAAGCACAGTTTTTGATATTATCTCTTTCTTCTCATAATCTGTCCTTGTTGCATGATATATGCAGAGGCTATTATTATTACTATGAGGTGGAAGGGAGTTTATTACTCTAAGAGCAAAGGAAAGCCGTTGATGTTTTTTAAGTACTAACTGAGCTTTAAAAGATGCTCTGACCGCTCTGTAGACAGTAGATTGCTGGCAGGGCAGGGCCGCCTTAAGGTCTAACTAAGCCCTAGACACCGTGATGGTTTTCAAACCCCAGCTCACATCATGTCAAATCTATTAAAAAGCCTCCAGTGTCTTGAGTTAGGTGGTGGTTATGCAAGGCTACACTTGTGATGAAAAGGCAAAGATACACACACACACACACACACACACACACACAC
>NW_004444149.1:885293-953129 GCF_000243295.1 Trichechus manatus latirostris | reverse complement strand
TGCTGGTATAACTGCACTGAATAAGCACCGTGGATTGTTCCCATGTCCGTTTTCATGGTTTCGATATTGTACTGTAGTTTTGTAAGATGTTAACATTTCTCAACCTTTCAGCAAAACTACAATTATTTCAAAATAAACAGCTCAGCGCCTGGTGCACAGACAAAATTGAGGCTGCTGGGCAGGAGTTTCTGCATCTATAAATTTGGCTGAGATGCCCAATTCTGTGTCCTAGCTGCCTGCCATGGGTCCCCTTCCCCTTACAGCCTCAGGCTTCTACATCCCAGTCCCAAGTTCCCTCTCCAGTTTTTCCCTCAGCTCAGTGCAGTCTGTCCTTGCTGTCTGCATTCCCTTAAACTATTTATTTCAAGGTCAGTAATAACGTCCTTGTTGCTAAATACTGTGACTATTTTTAGTCTTTAAACGCCTTGCGCTCATTACAGCATTTGAAACCGTTGACCACTTTTCTGATTTTGAAATCTCTCCCTTGGCTTCCAGCGCCATTCTCTGCCCCTTTATCTCACTAGCTCCTCCTTCTTGGGCTGCTCTTCCTGCACCCGTCCCTTAAACGTGAGCACTCCCCAGGGTTCTGGCCTTGCCCTCTCCTCACTTTACCTCCACATGCGGCCACCCCATCTGATGGCTTGCTGCTGCTGAAGGCCCTCCAGGGGCTGCCATTGCTCCTTAGCATGCCTGCCTCTTGTGCCCCTCCAACCATACTCAGCCATACCGACCTCCTCTCATTCCCTGGAATGTCCAGGGTTTTCCTGCCTCAGGGCATTTGTACTTATTGTTTGCTCCGCCAGGAATGGGCTTCTTCCCTCTTCTCCCTGACCAGCCACCTCTCTAACACTGCCTCTCTCCCCCAGTTATTCTGTAGTCCCTCAAGCACCTGTCACAGTGTGCCATTCTCCTGTCTGCTTGTGTGCTTCTTTGTGGTCTGTCTTCCCCACATAAAGTGTAAGGTCCTTGAGGACAGGATCTTGTCTGTCTTGTTCACCACACTCTATTCATTACTTACGACAGTGCCTGGCACATAGGAGATACTCAGTAAATAGTTTTGGAATAAGTGACCATTCCCAAACCACATCTCTGTCCTGGGCTTCAGACCTCTATCTCCAACAGTGTACTGCTAGAAATCTCCACTCAGTGTCCCACAGAACCATCAAGCTCAGCGTGGCAGAAACAGGAATTCTCCTCCTCCTCTTTCTGTGGTCCCTAACTTGGTTGAAGGTGCCATTGTCTACCCGTCTTCTAAGCCAGAGATTTGAAAGATCTCCTTGACCCCTCCTTCCCTGCACCCTCCTTGGAGCCAACCGCCAAGCCCTGTTGACTGCAGCCCCTCTCTCAGTCAGTCCCCTCCTTTCCGTCCCAGCACCACTGCTCTAGTTCTGGCCCTCGCCATCTGGAGCATTGCATCAGCATCAGTCTTTCCCCTACCCGGCCATCTACAGCTCAGATCATGTCTGTCTCCTGTTTCAAATGCTTGATTGGCTCATGGTTGCCTCGAGAATCAAATGCAAGCTCCCTAGTACAACATACAAGGCCACTCATGCCTTCTTCCCCCACCCCATCTCGTCAGCTCAAGTCAGGGTCATGGTGCACAATACAAGCATACACACTTGCATACAAGTGCAGACTCACACATAAACACACACATGCACACAAGCTCTTTTGCACCCAGTGTGACCCCTCTCCCCGCCCGGCCACCTCATCTTTCTACTTGCTGTGTCTCCTCACTGGAACATCCTTCCCTTCTATTGGTTAAATGGGCACTTACTCACTGCTGGGCTCCACATAGAAGGGGCTCAGTAACTGTTCAGGAGGAATAAAGAATTTTAAGATGTATTCAAATATTGGCTCCCCCCGCCAAGTCACTAAGTTAAAAGTGTTTTTAAGTCCTCAGTCCCAATGACACAGTACTTGCACCTGGGACAGGAGTCTGGGTGTAGTAAATACTAGTCTATTTACAGGTCAGCTATCCAGAAGGATATTTTAAGCCCAATTGATTTCCCCCCACAACTCAGCGTATTTTTGATTAAAATATTAACTTGATTAGGAGGGCAAATGGACTGCCAGAAGAACGAACAAATCTGTCTTGGAAGAAGGACAGCCAGAATGCTCCTTAGAAGCGAGGATGGCGAGACTCCTTCTCATGTACTTTGGACATGTTATCAGGAGAAACCAGTCCCTGGAGAAGGACATCACGCTTGGTAGAGGGTCAGGGAAAAAGAGGAAGACCCTCATCAAGATGGATTGACACAGTGGCTGCAACAATGGGCTCAAACACAGCAAGGATTGTGAGGATGGTGCAGGGTCAGGCAGCGTTTTGCTCTGTTGTACACGGGGTCACTCTGAGTTGGAACTGACTTGACGGCGCCGAACAGCCACAGGAGGACAAATCATAGGATACACAGCAGAGTGACTGGGAGATCATCAGCCGTGCTGGGCGCTGGGCTGACAGCCCCACTCTCTTCAGTCGGAGCATCTTCCATTCATTGGCTTGGCTGAGGAGAAGGCCCCCAAATCCGTCCTTCTCAGGCTTTGAACATAGAAACACGGCCCTGTCGGAGTCACCATTTGAAACCTCTGCCTTGTCCTCTGAAAATGAAGGGTTCTTTTCTGTCCTCACAGCCTCCGGGGCCTTCTGAGAAACAGCCGTGCTCCTGTTTAGCTAAAGCAAGCAAACGAGGTTGCCCGTTTCTGTGTTTTGTTAGAATCAGGTCCTGCCAAGAGGCAGTTGGCGAGAGGTGGTGGCCCAGGTTGAAGACCAGTTAGTGCTATTCAGGGACAAGTGGGGTCTGGCCTCAGGTACCCACAGCACCCTGCCAGCCGGGCCACACCTGCTGTCAGTCCCATGGGGCCGGGGGTGAGGAAGCAAGATGTCACACTGGGTCTGACTCAGGCCCTACCGTCCAGGCTTCGGGCCTGGGATGTACTGTGCAGAGTGAGGTTGGTGTAAAGTGACTTACGGCCCAAGTCCGCAGGTGACCAATGACAGAGGGCTGGTGGCACCTGTCCACGAGCTGGGAAGTTTAGACTAGTGGCAAAGAGCGTTGCTGTTCATAGGAAACAGTTCTTCACAGGAAGAAGAGTGGTTTAATGTATCAGACATTCCAAGTAGTACAAATGCCTTGGAAATATTGCACCCTGTTTGAATGTGCAGTGATGCATGCTGCTGGCAGTGACTCATCCCGGAAGTGTGGGTGACTCATCAGACCTGTGGAGTGTGGCTTGTGGCTTCAGCCCCTCATGCTGGTTCTCTCTTTTTAAATGTTTTCAGACCATCCACCTCTCTCCATCCCCTCTGCTTCTGCCGTCCTCCCAGCCGTGCCTCCTGAATCTACCCTCACCCAGCAGCCCGAGTGAGCTTCCTACAGTGTAGATCTGACCCCATCCCATCCCTGCTTAAAACTCTTTTCTAGGTCTTCACTCCCATCACGATACAGTGCAGACTCTGTGTGTGTCTGGCCCCTCTCTGCCTGTCCCCCAGCCTGCAGGCAGAATGTCGTGGAGGCCAAAAGCACCTGAACCAGAGCCAGTCGGCCTAGGTTGAATCCCAGGCCCACAACATCTGAGCTGTGTGACCTTGGGCAAGCTTCTTAACCTCTCTGTGCCTCAGCTTCCTCACCTGAAAAATGGGAATGATGATAACAGACCATACCTCTTAGGGTCGTTGTGACGATTAAACGAGTTACTCTGTGTAGTGTGCTTAGAACAGTGCCTGCTGCTAGTCAGTGTTCAGTAAACATTTCCTCTGGTTATTATACCTGCACACGTGTATGCACGTACACACTATATGTGCACACACACACGTGCACACACAAGCATGTGCCCTACCCTTCAGCCGTGCTGCCTGGGCCTTAGTACACGCTGCTCTCCTCCTGTCTCTGGCCGACTCCCCCCTCTCAGGTCTCAGACACTGCTTCTCCAGGGAGCACCCCCCGCACCTGGGCTAGCCCACCCTCATGTTCCTGAGGGCTGAACTGTCTTCCCCTGTACACGGTACACCCTTTAGGGCAGGGGCTGTGTCTTTCTCAGCTTTGGGTTTGCACCACTGAGCTCAGCCTGGCACATGGTCAGTGCTTAGAATTTGTCAAATGAATAAATTAATACAATTATCCTGATGTTATTTTTTATCTTCATGCTAATGTTTATCAAATCAGAAGGTTTTTTCCCCAGAAAAAGTGTCTCACTTTTGGATTCTCCCTAGTAAGTTTTCTAGCAGTTTCCAAAGGAAGTATCCCAAAAAAGAAAGGTTAAATTAACCCAAGGCCTGATAACCTAAAGAAATATAATTACGATGAATTTTTAAAAGATCACTTTTTAATATTGCCATTCGTCTTGAATCACTGACCTGGAGATTTTCCTCTTATTTTCATTAAGAAACATGTCTGTTTGGTCTTTTTCTCTCTCCCCTTTCTCAGTCCTGGGGCTATCCAGAGTACACAGACCTGAGAAAAGAGAGGGAAGACCAAACAGACATGTTTCTTTTTGTTTGTTTATTGTTGTAGTTTAAATCAAGTTTACATTCCAAGTCGGCTCCCATACAAAAATTTATACATACATTGTTATGTGACCCTAGTTGCTCTCCCCATACTGTGAGAGCACACTCCTCCTTTCCATCTCGGATTTCCTGTGTCCATTCAACCAGCTCCTGACCCTCTCTGCCTTCTCTTCTCACCTCCGGACAGGAGGTGCCCACTTAGTCTCATGGATCTACTTGAGCTAAGAAGCACACTCTTCACGAGTGTCATTTTATGTCCCACAGTCCAGTCCAATCCCTGTCTGAAGAGTTGGCCTCAGAAATTGTTTTAGTTCTGGGCTGATAGAGAATCCAGGGGCCATGCTTTCTGGGGTTCTGCCAGTCTCAGTCAGATCATTAAGTCTGGTCTTCTTACTAGAATTTGAATTCTGCACCCCACCTTTCTCCTGCTCCATCTGGGGCTCTGTTGTGCCATCTAGTTCTTCTGGTCTCAGGCTGATGCAGTCTCTGGTTTATGTGGCCCTTTCTGTCTCTTGGGCTAATACTTTCCTTGTGACTTTAGTGTTCTTTACTCTCCTTTACTCCAGGCGGTTGGGACCAATTGATGCATCTTAGATGGCTGCTTGCAAGCTTTTAAGACCCCAGACACCACTCACCAAAGTAGGATGCAGAACATTTTCTTAATAAGCTTTGTTATGCCAGTTGACCTAGATGAGAGACACATTTCTTAATGAAATGAGGCAGCTGTACAGGTGGCAAGTTGGGGTGAAGAGCATGGATTTGGGCTGTCACATCGATTCCCAGCTTGGAGTCAGTCTTCTCACCCCTGCATGCCTTTATTGGGACTGAAGTGCCAGCCCTTGCCCGCTCTCTAGTGGAGAGTCTGTGAATAGGTGTTCAGTTGGGCAACACACCAGGGTTACCAGGGTTACCAGGGAGAAGGAAAACAAGCCAGGGCACCCTTTCCGGTTCTCACAGAAAGATGTTTACCTGTGTTTTATTGACTATGCAAAGGCATTTGACTGTGTGGATCATAACAAATTATGGATAACATTGTGAAGAATGGCAATTCCAGAACACTTAATTGTGCTCATGCAGAACCTGTAAATAGATCAAGAGGTAGTCATTCAAACAGAACAGGGGATACAGCGTGGTTTAAAGTCAGGAAGGTGTGTGTCAGGATTGTATCCTTTCACCATACCTATTTGATCTGTATGCTGAGCAAATAATCTGAGAAGCTGGACTATATGTAAAGAACACAGCATCAGGATTGGAGGAAGACTTATCAACAGCCTGCATTATGCAGATGACACAAACTTGCTTGCTGAAAGCGAAGAGGAGTTGAAGCACTTACTGATGAAGATCAAAGACCACAGCCTTCAGTATGGATTACACCTCAACATAAAGAAAACAAAAATCCTCACAACTGAACCAATAAGCAACATCATGATAAATGGAGAAAATATTGAAGTTGTCAAGGATTACTTGGATCAACAATCAATGTCCACAGAAGCAGCAGTCAGGAAGTCAAACGACATACTGCATTGGGCAAATCTGCAAAAACCTCTTAAAAATGTTAAAAAGCAAAGTTGTCACTTTGAGGACTAAGGTGCACCTGACCCAAGCCATGATATTTTTAATTGCCTCATATGCATGTGAAAGCTGGACAGTGAATAAGGAAAACCGAAGAAGAATTGATGCCTTTGAATTATGGTGTTGGTGAAGAATATTGAATATACCATGGACCACCAGAGAACCAACAAGTCTGTCTTGGGAGAAGTAGAGCCAGAATGGTCCTTGGAAATGAGGATGGTGAGACTTTGTCTCACATACTTTGGGGATATTATCAGGAGGGACCAGTCCGTGGAGGACATCATGCTTGGTAAAGTAGAGGGTCACTGAAAAAGAGGAAGACCTTCAGTGAGATGGATTAACACAGTGGCAGCAACAGTGGGCGCAAACATAGCAACGATGGTGAAGATGGCACAGGACCTGGGAATATTTCGTTCTGTTGTACATAGGGTGGCTGTCATGGATTGCATTGTATCTCCCAGAAATGTGTATCAACTTGGCTAGGCCATGATTCCCTGTATTGTGTGGTTGTCCACCATTTTGTGATCTGATTATCCTAAATGTTGTAAATCTTAACTTCTATGATGTTAATGAGGCAGGATTAGAGGAAGTTATGTTAATGAGGCAGAACTCAATCTACAGGATTAGGTTGTATCTTGAGTCAGTCTCTTTTGAGATATAAAAGAGAGAAGTGAGCAGAGAGGAGAGGGACCTCATCACCACCAAGCAAGAAGAGCCAGGAGCGGAGCACGTACTTTGGACTCAGGGTCCCTGCACTGAGAAGCTCCTAGACCCAGGGGAAGATTGATGACAAGGACCTTCCCCCAGAGCCAACAGAGAGAGAAAAAGCCTTCCCCGGGGGCTGGCACCCTAAATTTGTACTTCTAGCTTCCTAAACTGTGAGAGAATAAATTTCTTTTTGTTAAAGACATCCACTTGTGGTATTTCTGTTAAAGCAGCACTAGATAACTAAGACAGTCGCTATGAATCGGAACTGACTCGACGGCACCTAACAATAACAGAAACAGAAATAGCGCTGTGTACACATATTGCCTGACCATGTGTTATGGAAATGGTTTGTTTGTCTATGCCTCTTTCATCTTTCCGTGGTTCCCTGCACAACGTGTCTACATATATAAGCTGACAGACTGGCAAACCACCAGAGCTTAAACTGATTCTGGGCTTAAATATTTTGAAGTTAAAAAAATTTTTTTAAGTTAAACTTCTGTGACAGCTTAATTTATGATGAATTTTTAGGGCAGTAAATGAACTGCTTTTTCCGTGAGTTCCAAAACAGTGAAGGTGTCTCAAACATTGCATAATAAGTGTTTAAGAGAAAAAAATAGATTAAAGTCAGTTAATTTATCATCTCAGTTTTGAAACTCAGTAAATGTGGTTTTCGAAAATTACTTTCACTGGTGATAAAGCCACAATTTAGCCTTTTTTCTGTAGTGGGGAGAATTCCTAATTGTAACCAAGATGCATTTCCTAGGCCCCAGCATCCCGAAGGAGAGACGCCTCAGGGTGGGGGCTGAGTTACTGACCGCGCCCTACACCTCTCAGGGGAGGAGGACTGTTGTTTTGAGAACATTAATGGCCGTAGCTAACACAGAGCATTTCAGTCTGCTAGGCATTGTGCTGACTCTATATGTAAACTCATTTAATCCTCACAGTAATTTTGTGAGGTACAGATACAGTTATCCCCATGTGACAAAGGATAAAACTGAGGCTCAGAGAAGTGAAGAGATTGTCCAGGATCACTCAGGTGATGAGTGGTAAAGGTGAGATTTGAACCCAGGCAGCCTGTCCTTAGAGCCAATGCATAGCTGAATGGCCCTTTGTGGCCCCTTGGGAGGCCAAGGCCAGGAGACTGTCTTAGTGGGGCAAGGAGGGGCGTTGGCAGAGACACTGTTGGGGATACTTGTCCAGAGGATGCTTCCACCCCAGCAGCCTAGGCCTCGGGACCTTGGGGCCCAGAGTGGAAGAGGTGGCTGGAAGTGGGGCAGGCCTCGCTCAGCCCCGGCCGTTCTGTCTCCAGAGCTTGCAGCTGCTGTGCCTGTAACCCTGTTCTGGACACCGAGTAGATCCCAGCGACACGGCACATGGGATTCCTATGCATAGTTTGCATGAGAAGATTGGACACTTAGGCGGCGGGGGGCATGAATGTTTTCTACAATGCATCACCTTCATGCTGCTTCCTGAGTGTATAGTTCAGGAAATCCACAACGGCATTCGAACCATTCCCGAGTCTGCTGGCTCAGAAAGGAATCGCTTTCCTCCTGCGCACCCTGACATCCGCCCCCAACCTGGCCGGCTTCGCTCCTTGGTCAGGCCGCATTGTCCTGAGCACCATGAACTCCCATCTTGCGTATTTTTATAAACGTGCGTGCTTCTGGGGTCTTTCACTGTCCCTGGATTCTCACACCCCAAGGGGGCTCCAGAAGAGTTCCTGGGCGGCACTGTGGGCGGAATCCCCTCCCCGCTGCCGGCTGCCCAGCTCCAGCCTCCGCCTGCCGAGGGCACTGGGCGGAAGCACCGGATCTCCGTGTCCACGCCAAACCCAGTTCAGCCACAATTACCCAGTTTCGGTTCCAGCCCCGCTTGGTCAGGCGTCATATGTTCCTCCGCATTCCTCCGAGTAGCCACACACTACGTGGCTAGCTAGTGGGGCCAGCAGCAAAACACCAGGATGTCGGGGCCTGTGCTGAGGATTGAAGGGACACCATATCCGTTCTTTGTATTTTCCTTTGACACCTTAGCTTTAGCCTCCAAGGTGCTAATATCGAACATGTGTCATTGATGACAAGGTGGGAGATTGTCAACCTTACTCAGAAGTGTGCTGGTAAATGCTTAACAGCCAGTGCTCTGAGGAAGCCTTGATCTGCAGGGTCTGCGGTTTCTGAAGTGTACGTACGCCTATGCAGTCACTATGATGTCACTGACCAGAGGTGGGAACCAAAAAAAAAAAAAAAAAACCCATTACCGTCAAGTCAGTTTCGACTCATAGCAACCCTATAGGACAGAGTAGAACTGCCCCATGGGGTTTCCAAGGAGCACCTGGTGGATTCGAACTGCCAACCTTTTACTTAGCAGCCGTAGCTCTTAACTACTACACTACCAGGGCCCTTGGGAAGGGACACCCATTGCTGTTTCCATCGAGTGCATTCCAACTCACAGCGACCCTATAGGAGAGAGTAGAACTGCCTCGTAGGGTTTCCAGGGAGGACATAGGGATAAGCAGCTTGATATAGTATTTTCACCAGAGAGATGAAATAAGTGCAGATAACCTCAAGAGCAGAGTAAAATGTGGTCCAACAGTTGGGAAGCGGTAAGTTTTGAGTATTCAGTGTCTTTGTTGTTAATATTTGTTTAATTGGAAGGTATGATTTCATTTTCAATAGTGGCAATGTTCAACAACTGGCTCACAAATTCCTGAAAAGTTAACAGTTGTCTCTTGCAAGCTGCTGTGAGCTGGCTCCAGCATACCCCTGCTCTTCCTCTTCCCCTATTTTAAAAAAGTGGGTTTGTGGGTAGGGATTGGGCAGGGTGGGGAGGCCTCAAGAGCCACCAGGGAGGGAGGCCCAGCAGTGATTCCCTGGGGGGAGGGTGACACATGGGGCTCCCGGTACCTAATCCTCTGCTTATCCAGGGCCCCCAGCCTGTCCGAGGAGCATGCTGACTCAGTAAAGCATGACTCTCTGCTTTCCCGTGTTTGAAGCCTCCTCGGCTCAGAACTTGCTGCAGGTCAGTTGAACACTGCGTCATCAGAGAGGCCTTCCTGGCCCCCAGCCTGAAGAGGGTCCTCGTGATCCACTCTCTCAGCCCCGTAACCCTGGCCCCTTTTCTGCAAAGCACTCTGCCCACATGTGGTAATTACCTGTGTTCATTCATATGCGCGTGTGCTGTTCATCTTTCCCTCTGCTGTAAGCTCCAGGAGGGCTGCCTCAGTCTCGTCACCCCTGAACACCAGTGCCTGGTGGCCAGCCAGCTCCTGGCAAGCACCGAGCTGAAGGGGAAGGGCCTGGCAAGCTCCTGGCAAGCTGAAGGGGAAGGGCCTGAGAGGGTGGGCAGAGAGATGGGCAGGAGAACAAGGAGGAGGGAGAGGAAATGGCCAAGGGAGTTGTTTTATTTGAGTGGCTTTGTCCAAGAGGGGACAAGGCACTGGGATACGTTGGGTACCTTTTAGTCCTGCACAGCGGACTGGAATGACCAATATTAACTTCGGCCACAGGTTCTCAAAGTGTGGTCCCCAGACTAACAGCATCAGCATCACCTGGGAACTTGTTAACAGAGCCCTGGTGGCGCAGCAGTTAAGAGCTCAGCTGCTAACCAAGAGGTCGGCAGTTGGAATCCACCAGCCACTCCTTGGAAACCCTATGGGGCAGTTCTCCTCTGTCCTATAGGGTCACAAATTCTCAGGCCACCTCCCAGCCCTCCTGGTGGTTTTATGCATGCTAAGATTTGGAGCATTCCTGGTGACTGGAGCTGCAGGTGGACATTTTGCATTCACTGCCTTTAACCAGGGAGCCCTGGTGGCGCAGTGGTTAAGAGCTACGGCATGCTACGGCTGCTAACTAAAAGGTTAGCAGTTTGAATCCACCAGCGGCTTCTTGGAAACCCTATGGAGTAGTTCTACCCTGTCCCATAGGGTCGCTATGAGTCGGAAGCGACTCGACAGCAGCGGGTTTTGGCCTTTAACCAGAGTCATGAAGTGGACAAAGCTTAGAGTCCTGTGACGGAGAAGCAGGGGTGCCCCAGCAAGAGCGCGATCACCTGCTGTGTGTGTGACCCCCCCGGCCTTTGCCTTCTGTCCCCCACCAGCTACCAGAGGTTCACTGACTGTTACAAGCGCTTCTACCAGTTACAGCCTGAGATGACCCAGCGGATCTATGACAAGTTTATAACTCAGTTGCAGACGTCTATCTGGGTGAGTTGGCAGTAGAGGAGAATTAGAGAAGGGCAGTTGAGATAGCCGTGCCACTTGGCGGATACCAGCGGGTACCCTTGGCTTGGGTCCCGAGGGCAGGGATGCTTCCTCAGGCCCTAGAATCGTCCTCCACGCCAGCTGACTGCAGCATCAGTCACCCTCCAGCGGGGGTCTCTTAAATGCCTCCTTCTCGAATTGTCCTCTGTTGTGATCGTGTGTTTATGTGTTGTCTGCCCCACTAGACAGGTGAGCTCAGCATGGGCAGGACTGACTCTTACTCAGCTTTGTATGCCCAGCACCTGGCATAGCGCCTGGCACAGAGGAGGTATCTAATAAACCGTTAGAAGTCACTGGAACTGCAGAGTACAGGGACTGTTAAAAAGGACATGATTTCAGTCGTGTCTTAAAGTAGCTGTGATCTCCCTGGGGAGTTGAACTTCCGTGTTGTGATCCTCCGGGATCGTCCCATTAAGCATCACAACGTGGTGTCAGCAAAGGGCACTCTGGGAGTGGGGGTCCCAGCAGCACCGCGGCCAGAGAGGAGGTGGAAGGGAGTATAGAGAGGAGGGCGGGGTGGGGGAGCTGCCTGAGTGGGGACACAGGCCCGGGAATTGGCCACCTGCACTCCCTGAGAGTGTGGGGCCCAGCAGGACGGGGCGAGGGGGCAGGTGCAGGGCAATAGGACGGGCAGGTCAGGGACGTAAGATCTGGGGCCTGAGCGCCAGGGTGGAGAGACTGGGCAGCTCAGATGGGCAGTGGGAAGAGGCTCGCTGCAGGCTTGTTCTCAGTGTTTTCCATTTCATACTTTATCTTCTTCATTATATAGTCACCTGTCCTGGAAAAGTTGGACAGTGTGAAGACACAGAACAGAAATGAGCCAAAATCCTACTAAGCACTGTTAGCGGTTTAGCCTGTTTCTCCTCTGCGCTTGTCCAGTATCATCACAGCGCCTTCCTCCTTTCTCCTCAGGAGGAAATCTCGGAAATCAAACAGGAGGGGAACCTGGAAGCCATCCTGAACTCCCTAGACAAAATCGTGGAGGAAGGCAGAGACCGCAAGGAGCCAGCATGGTGAGGGTGGGAACCTGACCTCCCTCAGCCGCTCCCCAGCCCCGGTGGGGGATGGGCAGCGTTTTGTCGTCATTAAGGAGACTTTAAGGGGGACCCAACAGGGAGCGGGCTCATGGTCCCTGAGAGAGGCCCTCTGACAGAGCAGGTGGGTAGGGCAGACACTGAGCAGTCACCAGGGCTGGCTGAGATGTATGTGCCCCGTGGGAGAGAGCCCCAGAGCTTGCGGGTTGTCAGGGGTTAGGAAGGGAGGCGGTTTGTGGCAGGACCCTGGGAGGCCTTCCTGGGGGGGCGCATTTCAGGACCTGCTTGGCCTGTGCTATGACGAATATCTTTTGTACATAAACCTTTTTTGAGCTTTTTATTTTGAAATAATTATAGATTTGCTGCAAGGTCGAGAAATGTTAACATCTTACACAGCTATGGTACAATATCGAAACCACAAAACGGACATGGAACAATCCACGGCGCTTATTCAGCACAGTTATACCAGCGCCCCTGTGTGTGTGTGTGTGCGTGTGCGTGTGTGTGCGCGCGCGTGTGCGCCTGTGTGTGTGTGCGCGTGTGCGCGCGTGTGTGTGTGTGTGTGTGTGCGCGCGTACATCTTTGCCTTTTCATCACAAGTGTAGCCTTGCATAACCACCACCTAACTCAAGACACCAGACTCTTTTTAATAGATTTGACATGATGTGAGCTGGGGTTTGAAAACCATCATAGTTTCTAGGGCTTAGTTAGACCTTAAGGCGGCCCTGCCCTGCCAGCAATCTGTTGTCTACAGAGCGGTCAGAGCATCTTTTAAAGCTCAGTTAGTACTTAAAAAACATCAACGGCTTTCCTTTGCTCTTAGAGTAATAAACTCCCTTCCACCTCATAATAATAATAATAGCCTCTGCGTATATCATGCAACAAGGACAGATTATGAGGAGAAATAGATAATATCAACAACTGTGCTTGGAGATTTTAAAAAAGAAATTAATGGATGAATCAAGAAGATTAAAAAATGAGCATATAGAAGATTTGAATAATAAAATTTAAAAGTTCAATAAATAAGTGTAGAATTTTACTCCCAGGAAACAGAAACTGCTGTGTTTTCAAGCACACAAAGAACATTCACAAAAATTGCCCACATACTTGGCCAATAGTGTCAAAGTGTCAAAAATTCAAGAAAACAGCGAGGCTTGGAATCGTACGGAGATGAGGCTGGCCCGGGCATCTGGTTTTTATTCATTTGTTCATTCAGCAATAGAGAGCACCTGCTGTGATTCGCCCAATACCGTTTTAGATGCCAGAGATTCAGCTGAGAACAAGCCAGACAGATACCTCCTCTCCTGAAGCCCACACTTCCAGGGCAGCCCAGCTGCCTGGTCTGTCTGTTCAGGAGAGAGAAGTGGGCTGGCGGGGAGAGGAGGGGAGAGGCCCCGAGGCCACCTGCCTCCTACTCCCCTCTCCCTGAACAGAACCCTGGCCAAAGGGAGCGGACGTTTTGGGTACTTTCCAATTTTTCTATGCTTTGTGACCTTAATACTTAAGAGAATTAAGTTTCACAACTGAAAAAAAATATTTTTAAGGAACCTACAGTGGCGTTCCCCCTACAGCCCCTCAGAACTGACCTGCACTCAGTGGACACTCTGCCTCCCCTGCCCTGTCTCTCCTTGTCTTCCCACATCAGCCAACACATCCCGGGGCCTCCCGGGGCTGGGCCCTGTCCCAGGCAGCCGCCCCCCTATCTTTCAAGCTCCCAGGCTCATGGGGTGGATGGACCCGCAGGGCACACAGTCACAAGGAGAGGCAGGGCTGGAAAGTGGCCTGGAGCGTTAGAGCTGGAGGGGGTGTGGCAGAGAGGAGGAGAATCTGCGGTGCGCTTGGGAAGGCTGAGATACAGGCTGAGTGAGAAGGGGTGAGGTGGACCCTGGGGCACTGACGCTCAGCACAGGCGTGCGGGCGGGTCTCAGGAAGTGAACCAGCCCCACTGGGGGCTGAAGCCTTTGAAAGTAGAACCCTGGCCCCCGACACGTCCTCTCCTCCCGCCCCCTGACCCATGGGGCCCTGCAGGCGCCCTAGTGGGATCCCGGAGGCAGACCTGCGCAGCACCATGGCGCCCTACTTACTGCAGCAGCGGGACGCCCTGCAGCGCCGCGTGCAGAAACAGGAGGCCGAGAACCGGCAGCTGGCGGACGCCGTCCTGGCCGGGCGCCGGCAGGTGGAGGAGCTGCAGCTGCAGATCCAGGCCTGGCAGCAGGCCTGGCAGGTCAGTACACCCCCTTTCCCGTCCTGCCCCGGGAGCCCCCGACCCCCAAATGGGCGACTTCCTCCACGCCAACCTAAGGTCAGTGGTGGGAGTAGGGGGGCCTGCTGCGGTGGCCGTCCGCCACACAGGCTCCCAGAACCTCTGCTGTGGCTGGTGAGGGGCCACAGCGCAGGCACAGGTCCCCCGCTGCAGCAGCCCGGGGTGTCACAGAAGGAAACAGGCCCCGTGAGGGCAGGCAGCCGGCGCGAGGTGAACAGAATCAGAGTTAAAACCCTGTGTGTCCGGTGGTCACGCTTCCACTTCCAGCGACCGTTGCCACATCCTTAAAACCGCTCACTGGAACCACCTGAGACCGTGTGACACGTCTTGTGATCTGTCCTCCACGTGACAAACGTGTGCCCTTTGGGACCAAGTTGAGGGAAGAGGGTGACCGGGCTGGATGACACAGGTAGCGGGTGTGGCTGCAAAGTGAGGAGATCATCTTCGTATTGGCCCGAGAGGGTTTCCCGTAGGGTCGAGCGGCGGCAGCACTGTGGGATTCTCGTGCCCTTCATTTAGATACCCGACTTATGTCTACTCAGAGCCACTGCTGACAGCTCCCTTCTTGGGCTGACTCTCCCGCTTCAGAGGGGAAGGGGTCCCCAGATCCGTGGCTCCCCATCCTCCTGGTGGTCTCCTCCCGAGACCAGCCGGCGGCCACCTGAAGGGCCTGCCCCAGCCCCAGCCCCAGCCAGGGCCCTGAGCCTGGGGGAGGAGGTGGAAGGCCGGTAGCCTGCTCTGCTCCCGGTTGGTCCCATGCCTCCAGCCTCCCCGCTCAGCGGACGGGTCCTGGGCGACTGGGCAGGAGGCAGGCAGGTGGCCCTAACCAAGGCCGTCGGCTCAGAGCCTGGTGCCGCCTTGTGGGGCAGGCCCCACAGCTCAGAGCTGGCTCTCGTGCACTCTTGGGGCCGCCTTCCTCAGTTCTCAGGCCACGTGCTGCTCAGCCAGGGCCCGTCTGTCACCAGGAGCCGCGGGTCACCCCCTCCCTGGGCCCTGGCTTCCACATCTGCCTGGGGCCCCTCCAGCTGTGCCAGGCAGTGCCTTTAGTGTAGAGGGGGAGAGGCCCCTGCTCTGTACCAACCTCGCCAGCCAGCCAGGAGGACCCAACCACGGTTTAAGCTGGCCACTTGGACAGCTGGGTGAGCGCGCATGAGGGAGCTTCGGAGGGCTTTTCTTCCCCAGAATTTCCATGCCGTTCAAAGTCCACATCAAGCAACATTCTCTGCTAGAGAACTCTGGTGGGGCCCAGGGATGGGGGGCCCCTTTGGGCGCCCTTGTTGAAGACGGGCCCTGCTCTAGGGAGCCCGGCCTGACCACCATGTAAACCTGCTCAGTGGTGAGACTTGTGGCATTCCATCACCTTCACACGCCCTCCGGGCCCGTGACATGAGCCACCGTCCCCATCTGTGTGGTCCAGGGGAAACCCAGGCCCAGAGCCGGGGACAGCAGAGGGGCCGGTCTGGGTTTCCTGGTGCCCTGACTTGCCTGTGCCCCCCGCTGACTGCAGGCACTGCACGGGGAGCAGAGGGAGCTGGCGGCTGTGCTGAGGGAGCCGGAGTGAGCAGACGCCGGCCGAGAGCCTGGGGCCCTGGGTGAGCTGCTCTGGGAACAGCTGCAATGGCGCCCAGCCCCTAAGCAGTGATGGAATCTGCTGGAAGATGAGGCCAGAGAGGCCCCTGTACTGGGCTTTAGACACCCTTTGGGGTCACACGCACACTACCTTCAGATTCCCCGTTTTCTTCTAACTCAAGGATTCTTGGCCATCTCCCACCCTGGGAATCAGGCACCACGTGTTCTCTTCTCTGGGGTCGGCCGGCGACACAGGGCCCCTTCGCCCGCCCCGCCCGCAGTTCCTGAGCCTGCCGGGGACCTGGCTGGGGAATCTGTTTCCAATCTCCACTGATGGCCCCCTTGCCGGCCAGCCGGGAGCCTCCCATGTTCTCCCCACATCCGTAAATAAACCTCGTCTGCACTGTAATCTGTGAGGACACTGCCTCCGCGGGCCTCTCCCAGCCTCTCCCGACCAGCACCCCTCCTGGGCTCCAAGTTGGGTTCAGTCGAGGCCTCGCAGCCCTGAGCACCTCCAGGCTAGGGTGTGTGGGCAGGAGGGAGGGCGGGTGTATCTACCCATCATCTGCAGAAGGGCAGCGGAGCCCCCATCACAGAAACCAGGACCTCTGGGTTCCCCGAGGTCAGGACAAGCTGCCCAACCCAACCCGTCCTTCTCTGCCCTCTGGGTTAACTGAGCAAGCCTCAGGGCTTGTGCGTGGGGGCTTCACACCTAGAGTAAGGTGGGCCCCCAGGGGAGCTGGCACTTGGTGCTTCTCTCGCCTCGCTCCTCTCCAGCGGGGCCAGCAGGGCATCGGGCAGGATGGGTGAAGGGGGTTTGGGGACCGGCTGGGGGCAGCACTTTTTCCCTGGTGAGGCAGGAGCCACTGGTGAAGCCTCGCCCTGATCCTGTGGAGAGGAGCGCCAGGGACAGACAGGAAGACATAAGCGGCCCCCGATCCATCCCCATCCCCTACAGTGAACTAAACCAGTGGCTGCATCTCTACCCGGGCACAGAGGAGCTGCACAGTAAACCACCCAGACAGACACCCGCCGGGCCAGCCCAGAGGGGCATTGCGTTCTCGTTTGTTTGCCGGGTTGGACAGATGGTCCTGAGCCTGGGTGGGCAGGCTCAGACAGAGAAGGTGCCAGGACACCCTCCTTACTGTCCCCAAGCTGACCTGAGGCAGTATCTGCTCTCTGGTGTGGGACAGAGCATTTTTCAGGCAGGGACGTTCTGACCCTTAAAGAACAGCCCTTCCTATCATTTACGGGGGCTGCGGGGGTTGGAGGGGCGTCCCGAGGTTGTTTACACTGAGTGGCAGCTGCAAGGCAGGAAGAGACCCGGAGGGCCAGGAGCCCCGAGGTGCTCTCCAGCTCCCTGCCTGCCCACCCCGCCAGGGACACAGTGAAGGGGGCCCGCCGCAGCGCCTCACCTCCCTGTCCTGCGCCCGCGCCCCTCCACACCTGGCTGGCACCACTCCACAGCCACCTGGCCTGCCCAGAGACCCCAGCCTTGTGCACCTGGCTCTGGCCCTGTGCTGCCCCAGCCTCTCCCCTGCCTGATGCGCAAGCCTGACCAGCGTCCAGCTGCCCCCACGCCAGGCTGCCCCGAGTGTCTTGCTGGGGCACAGCCCCCCGGGTGAGCCAGGGCGCTGACAGGCACTTCCTCCCTGGGGTTGGCTCCTGCCCTCGGGCCGACGGTATAAATCACAGGCTTCCAAAGAGCTGGAACCCAGCTCGGCTCTAAGCTATTTTAGACTTTGGAGCCCCTTCCTCTCCAGACTCCCCCTGCCACCCCCGGCCTGCCCTGCCAGTGCTCAGCCTGAGTGAGTAGGGGCTGGGGGCCTGAAGCCACCCCCTGGCCCCAGGTCCTGGAGGCCATGTTCAGAGCCTGGTGGTCGCAGACTGCGGCCCACCCCCTCCATCACTCCCAGGAACTGCCCAGGCAGCCGCAGCTCCCGACCACAACATCCTTTGGGGTTTGGCCTACAGAGCCAGGTGGATGACCTCCAAATAGCTCTGCAGATCCCCCATGACTGCCCCCACCATGGTCAGGCCCCCCCCCACCCCGCCTCCGGGGTACCACTAGAGGATATAAAGGATGCCAGAGGCTGGAAGGGACAAAGCAGCTGAGTCCCAACGCAGCCACCGAAGGACACACCATGAGGCCCCTCACGCTCCTGGCCCTGCTGGCCCTGGCCACACTCTGCCTCGCTGGCCAGGTAGGTAAGTATCCCACTTCCACCCTTCCGTGTCCCTTCTGCAGTCTAACCAGCGTCCTGCAGGCTCAACCGGTTTCTCCGCTGCCCTGTCCAGCTGTGTGGAGGGAGAGGAGGGGAGAGCAAGCTGCTGGCAGGGGAAGGAGGATGAGGGCCCTCAGGGTGAGCAGGGGTGAACCAGCTCCCTTCCCTTTGCAGATTCGAAGCCCAGCGGCGCCGAGTCCAGCAAAGGTGCAGGTATAAGGTGGCCAAAGTGGAGCTAGGCACACAGGGCCCCATGGTGCCTCCCACTCCCAGTCCCCAGCCCCTCCACTTGCCTGGGTCCCCTAGCCCCATCCCTCCTGCTGGCTTCTGCCTGGCTGTCAGGAAGGCCAGCCTGCTTCCCGTCTTGCCCCCCAAAACCTGGAGCCACCTGATCCCTGCCCCCCTCTGCTCCACAGCCTTCATGTCCAAGCGAGAGGGCAGCGAGGTGGTGAGGAGACCCCGGCGCTACCTGGATCAAGGGCTGGGGTAAGAGAAATGGGAGCGCTGGGCCAGGCCCTGCATCTCCAGGGTGGGCCGGGAGGGGTCGGAGCAGGAGCCGCCTGTGGGGTGGGGCAGGGCTATCCCCCCTGGCTGGGACTCCGGAGCCCCGTGTGCTTTGGGAGAGGGGAGGCAGCTGTTGGGGTGTTTGCACGGGTGCGACAGCACTGTGTTGGGCTTCGCAGAGCTCCAGCCCCCTACCCAGATCCCCTGGAGCCCAAGAAGGAGGTGTGTGAGCTCAACCCAGACTGTGATGAGCTGGCTGACCACATCGGCTTCCAGGAGGCCTATCGGCGCTTCTACGGCACGGCCTAGGCCCTCCAGTCCTGCCGGCCCAGCTGGCCACCCCGGCCCCTCCCCACGACCCCTTCTCCCCTCGCCCTCACCTCCCCGCCCGGCAAGCATGGGGGTTCCTGTCACTCCAGCTGCTCCCAAAATAAACTCCAGAAGAGGAATTGGTGGGCTGATGATTCTTTGTCTGGTCTCTGGAGTTCAGAAGGGAGGTGGAGGTGGAGGTGAGGCTTTACCTTCTTCAGATTTTAGAAAGTGCTTCCTAAAATCGACTCTTTATTTATTTGTACCTGCCTTGTTCCAGAAAGCATTTAAGGTGACTTCCTAAAGGCTAACTAGGGTTCTAGCCCGGCATGCCCTCCTCCCACCTCAACCCGGTCCAGGACACACCCACAGCGGCCCAGACCCCAAGGGCCTGGGCACACTGAGTACATGGCTGGGGACAGGGTCGTCCCCAGGTTGTGACAAGGACAGACTCATCTCTAAAGGCAAATAGCTGCTGGCAGATGGCACTGCCTGGCTTAGGGGCGGGAGGCAAGGGTGTGGCCTCCTGGGTGGGTTAGTGGGCGTTCAGGGTGGGCCGTGTTAGTTCTTCCCTGGGCTGAGCAGAGACTTCCAGGAGCACCAGAAGTGGGGCCGGATGAGGGGGCCCCAACAACCCCATCCCAGCCTGGGGCAGGGGAAGGGGGCAGCCCTGGCCTGGACACACGCCTCTCCCCTCTCAGACCCTCAGCACGTACCCCGGCCCCCTCGAGAGCACCTCACACACCCCCTCTCAGCCAGCCTCCCCAGCACCCCTCTCCCCTCTGCCTTCTCTTCTCTGCACTCGATCTGCAGCCTCTCTGCGTTCCAGGCTCAGACACGCCCCAACTCAGCACTGCTGGAGCCTGGCCTCTGCCTCCCTCCAGGGCAGGGGCAGGGGTGGGCTCACTGGTGTTTGGCCCTGGTGCCCCCCTCCGGTGGGCCACCATGTAACAAGGGGCATGAACCCGGGGCCCGTAGCAGGGAGGCTGTGAAGGCGGCAATGATGAGCAGGTTCCCAGCCACCACCAGGCCTAGAGTGACCAGCGTGCCCACCAGGCCTAGGGCAGGTTCCTGTGCCGCCAGCCAGGCTCGCCGTGACCCCATATCGGCCAGCACCGCCTCCAGCTGGAAGTGGGTGCCCAGCACGGCACAGATGTGGAACAGCTGGTGGCTGTGGCCTGTGGGGAGGGGGAGCAGGTCAGGACACATCCCCCATTCCCAGGGCTTCCCTGACTCTCCCTGTGACCTGGAGCCAGTCAGCCCTTGCTCTGGGCCTGCTACTCCCCCTGCACATTGGAAATAGGAAAGCCTGCTTCCCAGAGCTGTCGGAAGGAGCGCATGGCGACAGGCACACAGCTCCTGGCATAGTAACGACATACGACTAGTTCTGCTGTTATCTGAGCGGCGGGGTGGGCCCTGGGGACCCTTCCGGACACCCTCTGGTTACAGGACGACAGGGAAGTCCTTCCTATCATTGGTTTCCATCTTTCCGGCTGGGATACTCCATTCACCCAGTTCACCGTGTGCTTCTGGGAAGCGGTCTCCCCCTGGCCCTGTCTTACCGATGTAGTCAAAGTGGCCTGGTGCCAGGCGCTCGGGCAGGTGGGAGGTGAAGAGGAAGCCCGTGAGCAGTGCGCAGAGGAGGTGGTAGCCGTGACTGGTGCTCAGTGCTTCCTGCCCGCAGTCGCGGCCCCGTCCCCAGCACAGCCCGAGCTGCCAACGGGAGAGCAGGTTTGGGGAGGCGCTCTGGAGTGGAAGGGGCTGTCTGGGGTCTGGTGAGGATGCAGACAGGAGTGGGCACGGCTGGGCTCGTGCTGGGCCTGCAGGGCCGGCAGCAGGGCTGAGGCTAGAGACTGAGGCGCAGGACTGGAAGTGGGAGCCCTGAGGGTCAGACGGGGAGAGCAGGAGACCGGGCAGGGGCCCAGGCACCCTTACCCGATAGAAGAGCGGGAGGTTGTCGAACAGGAAGGGGTAGGCGAAGGCAGCTGTGCGGAGCACCTTACTGAGCCCAGGGCTTTCTAGCTCGGGAAACCTGGCAGGAAGGAGGGAAAGGCAGGTTGGTCACCATCCCTATGCTTGAGGTGGGCGTCAGAGAAGGGCAGGAGGACCCTTTGGCCTTGGGACGAGATGAATGTTATTGTAGCTTAGTGGCTAGGGGACCCTTAGAGCACATGGCCATCTGTGTAAATGACCCCATCTGTGAAATGGGGATAAAGCCTCTTAGGTGGCTGTGAGAATTAAGGGCGACAGCAGAGGTCTGGTGCTAGTGTATAGGGTCGGGCGACAGTCCTCAGTGAATGGTCCCGTTTGTTGCTATTACTATTCAAGAGCCTCAGCACAGGCACAAGATCGCTGGCCTTCCTGGGGTTCTAGGTGTCCACGTGTTTAGGCGAACTCACCGGGAGTAGCAGGAGAGGCCGGTGCACAGGAAGGAATTGAGTGCGGCGGTGGGCACAAAGAGCTGGTGCAGGCGGCCGTGCAGCCAGGAGGCCGGCATGGAGTAAGCGGCATAGGGGAAGGCGCAGCCTGCGGAGCGGTAGCGGCGGGAGCTGAGGCTCGAAGGACTGGGGCGGGCGGAGGCTCCCCCCACCACGCGTCACACCCCTCCCTCCCGCCGCCGCCGGGCTCACCCAGGCTGTATAGGCTGAGCGCGCCGTAGTCTAGGAAGTAGCAGATGTGACGCGCGCGGGGCGACATGGAGCTGAAGGTGTGCGCGCAGCACGACGCGAAGGGGTAGAGACAGGCAGGCAGCAGGAAGATGAGCAGCGGCCAGTGGTATGGCTCTGCCCTGAAGCCTGGGCCCCCGGCCAGCGCCAGGAGGCGCCACAGGAAGTACCTGCGGCGGGCACGTGCTCAGGCCGCCGCGGACCCCCGCGACTCCTGCTGCTGCCCGTGGGCCTGGACGGCCCCTGCCCGCCTGGGTACCCCCTCTAAGCTCAAGGTTGCAGCCTGGGGCAGTGCCTCCCCTCACCAAGTGGGTAGGAAGTGAGTCCAGATGTTGACCGTCTCGTTGGTCATCTGGAAGGAGCTGAGGACACAGTCCAAGGCCGAGCTGGTGGGGTGGCGGTAGCCAGACATGATGCCATCTTCCCAGAACACCTGGGGCGATGGTAGGAGGGGGAGAGAAGAAGCGAGTCACTGTGCCGGGAGCCTTTTCACTTAGGAGGGATCTCTGGAAGCAGGGTTGAAGAGGATGGGCTGGAGGTCACAGTGGCCCCAAAGCCACACTAAACAAACTAAACCATCTTACCACAGGTATCAATACCCAGAGGGCAGATGAGAAACAGGAGAAAAGGCAGAGTAAGGGGACAAGATAGGATGATGGCGGAGGGGGACGGACAAGGTGCTCTGGGGAGGACTCTGGACAGAGGGGCATGCACAAGTGTGTTCTCAGAGAACAGAGGAAGAGTGTCACACTGGAATGGGAGGGATAGGAGTTAGCCCGCAGGAGGGACTTCCCCAATAGCTAAGCGAGAACCTGTGTCCCAGTTGCTCCCCTGGAAACTGAGGGTTGGTGGGTCGAGCCCTCACCCGGGGGACCTGGTGCACTTGCAGGAGTTGGGGCAGCTTGAGGCTGAGCATGGTGGCCTGGAGCCTCCACGGTGACCTGGAGAGAGTGGGGGGTGTGGGAGGGGGTGTCAGTGTCTGTCCCGATTCACAGACCCTCTTCACCCAGGTTCAGGCTGGGCCTGGTCACTGAGCCCCAGGGCTCAGGCTATGTGTGTGTGGGCCGGTGGTAGCTGGGTGCTGACGAGAGGCTGGCCCAGCTTCCTGCTGGGGCTAGCGCCTGCCTCCAGCCATCATATGACATAACCCCGACCCCTCCCAGGCTGCTGTTCAAGTTCCCCATCCTAGCCTTCGTAAATTCTGCACCCCCCACCCATTGAGAGGAGTTGGTCCTCCCCAGCTGGGAGGCTGCCTCAGTTACCAACCCAGGCCATGGATCCAGGCCCCCAGCCCCCAGTTTGTCTCAGAGAACCCTGGCTCCTGGAGGCCAGTGTGGACAAAGCCCAAGCATCCCCCATCCCACCAGAAAGCTCCTTGGCCCACAGTGCCTGGGCTGAACACAGAAGTCTCATGGCCCTCGGGGAAAATTCCTGGAGAGGCCCAATGCTGCCAGCAGGGCAAGGCATTAGGGGATAGTTGGCTCTCCCTGAGGAGGTTACTGTGCCCCTGGGGAGCATTTGAGGAAGGTCCTTGCCCCTTTTGAGTCCCTTGCCCCTCAGCCCCAGATTGCAGTGCTGCCCCATCCCCTTCTCAGGCCACCTCTCCCGGGCACATTCCTTGGCACAAGCGCAGGGGCTGGGCCAGCCTGGCGGGTGGAGCCGCACCGGGAGGGAGAATAGGACACTCCCCCCTCCCTCCTCCCAAGCCAAAACTTCCCAGCAACTCTGCAGCCCCGCCCCACCCTGCCTCCTGCCGCTGCCTGCTTCGGCCGTCCGTTAGTCCGTTTGTGCCGAACACACTGTGGCCCCAGGCTGCTGGCTGGTCCCCCAGGCCTCTGCGCCTCTCTGCCATTCAGCAGTGTGGGAACCCTCTGTCCGAGCTGGATGCTGGGGACGCAGCTGGGCACAAGGCAGCCCTGGTCCCGAGTCCCTGCACCCCAGCGGCGTTTTAAGATGGGTGAGGGTGCTGCCCATCCTGCGGAGGAGGGGCGGGGAGAGGAAGAAGATGCCGGGCACTCTCTTCTCAGGGTCCCTTCCCTTAGCAGTAGGGTTCGGAGGTCTCTGGAGTAGGGTGAGGTGTGCCCTGTTACCATGGAAACGGGAGTAGCTAGAGCAGCTTTACCTGTTTCCCCAGAGTAAGAGGTGTCAGCATCTCAAGTGAGCTTTCTTACCCTGAGCTTGAGGGGTGCTCCTAAGCTGGTGGGTCAGCAGGCCCCGGCTCCCCGGGCGGGCGGAGTCCAGGCTCCTGCCAGCTAGGCTACGGGGAGGGAGGGAGAGTGGCCGGGCAGGCGGGCCAGGCCTGGGCGGGGAGTAGGGAGACAAAGGGGAGCCAGGGAACAATCCCAGCCTTGTCCAGCCTCCAGAGAGCAGCGCGGGGTGGCCCAGCCCCATTAGCAGTCAGCTCACTCGGCCTCCTTCACACAGCCAGCCCATCCAGCCTGACCCAACCCCATTAGATCAGACTTGGTAGAACAGGCTAGGGGCCCAAGCCAGGCTGGGAGCAGGCTGCCTGCACCCCAGTTCCAGGCGCTCCCAGAAGTTGACGATGGCTCTGCCTCAGGCTGGGCAGAAGAATGCAAACTCCCATGGAGCTCGAACTAGACTTCAGAAACACCTCCCACCATACTTTCCTGCCCCTTAGCACCTGGAACTGGGCAAGGTTCAGAGCAAATGCCTTTGGTAAATGTTGGTTCAACCACGAGGGACTCTCCAAGCGTATTTACCTTCCCCATTGATACAACCTGAGATGCCAGTCCTTGCGGAGGGACAGGAATGGGGACTCAGGCTGGTTGAGGGGGAGTTTCTCCCCATCCAGAGAATCTGGCTGGAGAGAAGCGTCCCTACGAAGGCGCCCAGGCAGCTGTGCACAACGCATTCACACCTCCTGGCTTTTGGTGCCATTCCCCCAGCCCCTTCAACATCACCCTTGTGAGGGCACCCTCAGCTCACAGGATCAAAGGAACTTGATAGTGCCTCTCACAAAACCACCTCGAGGCCTTTGTCCTAAGTGCTTGTCTCTTGCTGCTCTGTCCCCGCCACCTCCAAGAAGCCTTTCCAAATGCAATGCAGCACGTAATCCCCAACGCCCCCCCTCCCAGACTTCCGTACAGAAAGGGACCAGCAGACGGGGAGTGGGCTTGGGGCATCTTTATTAAGTGATACTTGTCTCAGTCTGTCAGGGACCAGGGGTGACTCCACACTCCCACCCCCCAGGTTTTCCCAGACTTGCTGTCTTGGAGGCAAGGAGCCGCTCTCCTCTAAGCAGCTTGGAAGCTGGGCTAGCCCTGGGGGAGAGGGGGTAGCAGAGCTGCCATCCTCACCCCCACCCCGCCCCCCATGCTATACTTCCAGCCTGAGGGAAGCTGAGGTGCGCCCAGCCCCCACCTCCCGCGGCCCTGCTCTCCGTGTTCCGACAAGGCCCTGAGCGATTCATGATCTCTGCCCCCACCATTCCCACATTCACCTCGACACCCCAAAGCTAGCCTCATGCTCAGCCCCACCAGCTCTTCAGTCCCGGGGAAGCGCAGAAGTAGGGAAACCCATCAGGAAGTGGGCCCCCGACCAGGCGGCTTCAAGGGGCCTCTTTCTCCTGCCCATGTGAATGCAGGCCCCTAGTCTCAGCTCTCCCCTCAGCTGTGAGCAAAGCCCTCCCTGGAAAGACAGCGAGCGGGCAGTGACCGCAGGCTGCACTCGTCTCCTCTCACTGGCAACCGGCTAGCCCCAGCATAGCAGCTAAGCTCCCGGCCTGGGAAGCGAGCCTGAGGGAGGCAGAAAGCAGAGGCTGGTGGCAGGCCCCTGCAGCCGGGAGGAGGGCAGTGCACGCCTGGCCCTGCCTGGCCGTGCTACTCAGCGCAGGCAGCTCCAGGTGCGCAGGTGGCTCCAGGTACGCAGGCAGCTCCAGATGTGCAGGTGGCCCCGGGCCCACAGGCAGCTCTAGGCCCACCAGGCCCCACTGCTGGAAGAGCCCCTGGCTCCAGAGCTGCCCAGTTCCCACAAAGGGCGATGAAAGGAGGGTGGGTGGTCCTTGAGGAGGGCAAGGGTCTGCAGAGAACCACCCAGACATTAGGTATCACTCAGCTCTTCCCCCAGGGCTCCGAGGGTCCGAACTCCTGCCCCCCAACCACCCTGCATCTTGGTGAGGAAGAAGACTCCCTTCTGCTGTTCCTTCCCCTCAGAGGTCCAGGAACCACTCCAATGAAACAGACACCCATGCCTGCCACCTGCCCTGGGGACAGCAGGGGGTTGAGGCGGGAAGGCTGGCCTGGGGCCCACAGGCCTCTCCTGCTCCAAGCGCTTTCCTTGCTTTCCTGACGCTGGCTTAGCAACAGGGGACCCCGCCCTCCCCGTAGCTCCTGGGCCCTCCCTGCAGCCTCTGCGCAGCTAGGCTTCCTTCCTGTGTGCGTGCGTGAGTCTGCGTGTTGGGGGGTGACTACAGGTGGTGGACCTGGCTGCCAGGGAGAGCAGGAGAGATCTGGAGTCAGCCCCTGCAGGGCCTGGGGGTCAGTCTCAGCCAATCTCCTTCCACTGCTTGTAGAAATCCAGAACATTCCTGATGTCCACGCTGGCATGGGCAGCGGCCTGCAGGGCTGCCTGTGGTGTGGAGGGAGAGATATGAGGGGGCCTGGCCTCCTAAACTACAGGACGAGTTGTCCAGGGGCCAGGGAAAGAGGGACGGAAAAAGGGCAGCTGTATGGAGGGCGTGAGGATGGCGTCCACTCTCCTACCTCCTTCCATCCCACCTTGCCCTCCACCTCCCAGCCCACGACCCACCTGCATGGGGCCTGAAAGGGAGCTGGGGTTGTCCAGTGGGAGGCCTGTGACAATGGTCACCATGCCGCTTGGGTCATCTTCGCCTGCCCCTTGGGCCACAGTCAGCTGTTTGCAGCTGTCCAGGATCTTATAGAGCGTCCTGGGGGAGAGGAGGGGCCATGAGCCAGCATTAGCACAGCCTGAACACCACATCTCCAGGGGGAGCTCGGGTCTGGGAGGCACCTGAGGAGGAGTAAGAAGAAGCAGGGAGCCGGGCAGGGGTGCCAGAGGCTGGCCTGGAGGGCTGTACTCTAGGAAGAGGCCCAGGAGACTGGGAGGACAAGGCCAAGCATCTCAGGGCAGAGGGGCTGACCCTTCTGTACAGGGCAGGGGCTCAGGTGCTGGAGCAGGCTTCTCACTCCGTCCCAGCAAGACTGGCAGGAGGCCTGGCCCTGGCCTGTGCTCCCAGTATGCTCATGGAGGAGCAAGGCGGGCAGCCTGAGGCCCCAGGAGTGAGGGTAAAGTTTTACCAGGCATCTGCATCCTGCCTCTTCAGCTTCTGCCGCTCAAAGCTCTTTCCCGCCTCTTTCTGGCAGCGAATGTACCTGCAGAGTACGTGAGAGTGGAGGTGGGGGCAAAGGATGGGGGTAGTTCACACAAAGCAGGCCATTGTGGCTCTAGGGGCCCAGCTTTGCAGGAGGGGGTGGGGGGCCCAGCTCCTATCACGGGTCTGTTTGAAGCGGCTTCCTGGCCCTAGGCCCTGCTTGCTCTTCCTCCTGATAACATCACTTCTCTGGTTCCTCTCAGGGGAGGAGCTGGGAGGCGAGAAGCAGCAAATGCTTTTCAAGTCAGGGGTTCTGGAGACAAGGTCCAAACAAGCAGGCTTTGTTGGCTTCCTGAGCAGCCAAGGGCAGATGCAGAGGAGGGAGTGGACCAGCCAGCAGGGAGAAGGGAACATTCTCCCTGCTCCCTAATGCCCTGCCCAGTCCTCTCCTGGCCCCAGCAGCCAGAAGGAAGGGCCTGCGGGGGGCTGAGCACCTGCATACGCTGGTTGGTCTGAGCCTCCCCACGGCCTCAGCTCAGTGGGAGGTGGGGGCCCTGGGCAGCCCTGATGAAGGCACTCCCGTCCTGGAGGACCTGATCACCTGACCCAACTAGAGCAGGAGACCCCCCTCCTTAAAAAGGAACCCATAGCTTGGATTGGGGGGTAGGGGGATCTGCTCTCCTCTCCCTGGGGGATGCTGGTCACGTGCTTGTCCAGAGGCGAGTGGACAGCAGGTCAGTGCTCCGGGCTCCTCAGGGCACCCCCTATGTCAGCCCCTAAAGACCCCGACTTCTGATTTTCTGTCTCCCTCCCCACGCAGTGAGCAAACGGTGGGCACAGGCTGTGAGTGTCTTACTCACCCCAGCAGCTCCGGATCCCGCCAGGCTCACTCACCTGTTCCCTTTTTTAAACTCTGCCTCCAAGTAGCGGATCCCATCCCGGGCCCCTGGGTGTTCCTTCTTCAGCAGATCCAGGCCATCAATCACTGGGGAGCAAGATGGCGGTGGGGAGAGACGAAACAGATGTGCTCAGGCTGCTGCGGCAGGGGCCCTGCAGCAAGTACCTGAGCTCACCCCGGTACACACTGCAGGAAAAGAAGTTCTTCACACACGACCTTCTACCCGCTGGACCTGGCAATTCACCAAGTGCTCTCACTTGGGCATTCTCTCACCTGTTTCTCCCAACTGTCTTGTGAGGCAGGGCTAACGGGCTGTTATGCCCCTTTCACAGACGAAGTGACCAAGGTTCACAGATGCTGTATGACTTGACCGAGGTACTGTGTATAAGCTGGGCCCCAAATAAGGGTCTCTCAATCCCAGAGCCCAGAGTCTACCTGTCCCCCAACCTCCCCAATATGCTTACCGGTCCTCGGGATGATGACAATGAAGCGGCCACTGCTGGCCAGCTGGCGGATGACAGGGAGGTGGTGGCAGAGGGCCTGGGTGTCAGGGACGAGGTAGGGGGACATGGCCGACTGGGCCTTAGGCTGCTGCAGGCTGCCCTCCAACTGCGAAACCTCGAGCTGGTGAGAGAAGGCAGACGGTGCAGCTGGGGGGGGCCTGCGGCCCGGGCAGGGAGGAGTGGAGCGCAAGTGCTCTTAAGGACCTCCTCCTCCTGCTAAGGGGACAAGGGACTCTCTACCAATGGGCTTGGGCAAAATGGAGATGGAAATAGAGGGTGAGGGAAGGAGAACGAGAAGAGACGCCAGGGAAGGCAGCCAGGGCATGCAGGCTCGGTGGCCAATGAGCAGCGGGCAGGGGTCTGAGAGACACGGAGGGCCACAGGGGAAAGCATGAGGGACTGCGGCCGGAGAGTGAGGATCGGCAGGTGGGGTTTAAGCAATGAGCAATCCGGAGGAGGGGGAGCACGCGGGCCCCCGCTTCCCACCTGAAGGCGGAGCTGAGCCATGTCCCTCATCAGCCTGTTGCGCCGAGCCTCCTCCTGTGCCTGTGAGGAAAAGGGAAGTGATCAGCTTGGGGTGAGGAGGTGAGGGTATATTTTCTTCCCCAGTGACCAAGAACAAAAGGAATTCCTGGGGTCCAAAACAGGTGTGGCCTCACACTAAATCATCTGTCATTCTTGTTCAACTTGGGGAAAGGAGGCCTGGAAGAAAAAAATAGTCCTCTTGTGCATGCAATCTGAACTTCCATTACCAACCTGCAGGATGAAGGTCAGTGTGTTCTAGGCACCCTGGGAGGGCGGAGCTGACGGTACGCGGTCACTGTGCAGGATGCTACCTGGCTGTGCTGTCACATTGTCTGGCTACGTCACCCTCAATCTCTACTCCTTAAACACTGCCTGGGTCTCAGGGCTTGGCCTCTGCTCCCCTCAATTTGGACCCCCATCCTGGGGATACCACCCATGCACCCATCCCCGGCTTCTATCACTGTCCACTGGCCAAATTCCAAATCTGTAGATTCAGCCCAGACCTGACCCCTGAGCTCCAGATCCATACAGCCAACCGCCTCCCTGACCGCCCCATCTGCTCCATAAAACGGCCTCACTCCCTGCAGTGTCCCTGCCTTGGTGAACACCCACCATCCGCCCAAGTCAGAAAGCTCGCAGTTGGCTGTGACTCTTCCCTCTCAGCCCCAGAAGTTATCAGCTCCCAAGTCTTGTCAACTGTACCTCCTAAATATCACTCAAACCTCTCCACATCCGTCCATCTCTACTGCTACAACCCCAGTCCAAGCCAACATCCCTCACTTGACCATTGTAACAGCCGCCAGGCTGGTGTGCCTCTAATCCAATCCATGCTCTCCACCTGCAGCCAAGGCAATCTTTCCAAACCTGTCTGATGCCCATTATGCCCCTGCGTAAAAATCATGAGAAACGTTTTCCTCTGTCTTCCGGATAAAGTCCAAATCCCTTAAGCTGGTCTCAAAGACTAGGTTAAATGATGGGGACCCTGTCTTCTAAGATACAGAGAGCACCTGAAGGCTCTTTGATGAGCAAAGTGGTATCATCAGAGTGGTGCTTTAAAATACTAACCCGGAATGCAGAACCCCAATCTAATCTCGAGAATACATCAGACAAACCCAAATTGAGGGACATTCTACAAAATGGCTGGCTAGTACTCTTCAAAGGAGTCCCTAGGTGGCACAGTTACCATGCCTGGCTGCTAACCAAAAGGTTGGGAGTTTGAGTCTACCCAGAGGCACCTCAGAAGAACGTCCTGGTCATCTGCTTCCGAAAAATCAGCCACTGAAAACCCAATGGAGCACAGTTCTACTCTGACACAGATGAGGCTGGCATGAGTCAGAATCAACTGGACGGCAACTGGTTTTATTGTACCAATGCTAATGCCTCAGCTTTGGTAATTACACTATGGTTCTGCAAGATCCATCCCCAGCTCCCTGCACAATCCTGCACAAAAAAGGATTGTCCTGCCCACCGGCCACGTGTCCCCTTTGAGAAACACTGGTAGATGGAAGAAAGAAGGAGGGCAGAAGACCAGAACCTAGGTGGGAGCCCCGACTCCAGGCCCTGTCGGCAGACGGATGCGATGCCATGGACGCTTTTGTGTGGCCTTTCTCACCATGGTCCTGTCACTCGCACTCAGGTGACTGGGCGGAACCATGCAGACAGGGTAACTGTGGCCCAGCAAGGTGTTGGTCAGTTTTGCCGTCCCGCTGGGCTTGAAATGAGCCACCCCAGAGGCGGGAAAGAGAGGATCCCACCACCACCAAGGAAGAATAGCCAGGAACCAGCATGTCCTTTGGACCTGGGATCCCTGTACTGAGAAGCTCCTGGACCCAGCAGACAGAGAGATGTAACACCCTGGTACCTGACCAGATGCCCCCCAGTGCTGCTGCTAACCCCACACCACCCAGGTGGGGCCCCCCCCCAAGGCTGCCAACGAGAGCCTTGACCCTCTGCCCGTCCAGACCAACCATTCTTTAGCCCCCAAAATAATCGCCTCCCTAAGGTCCCAGCCCACTGAATGATGGACAGCAGGGAGTGAGGAGAGGGGCCCCCCAAGAATTGAGGCCCCTGTGAGCACCGCTCAGCCCCCGCTCCCAGGACCAAGCTCGATCTCATGCCCAGACACAGGTGTTGAGGCTGGGCGAGGGCCTCTTACCCTTGACACTGTCTCCCTGTCCCTCTGTCTACTGGTCTATTCCTGGGAATCTCATCACTGCAGGCCCTGTGCCTTCCCAGTCTGTCTGTCCCATACTGTTGTCCATAAACTGATCTCTTACTATCAAAAAAAAAAAAAAAGGCAGCAGAGACCTGGCAGCAGGAGACAGCACAGTGGGCTTTCCGGCTCACGGAGAGAGAAAGCTGAGTGCCTTCAGGCAGAGGCTGCCAGCCAGGGAGAGGTGTGCCTGCGTGCATGATTAGGAAGAGGCTGTCCTGATGGAAGAACTGTATCCTGAGTGTTCCTGAGCCTGAACTGTAACTGTTACTTCCCTAATAAACCCCATAATGGTGAGTACTGTCTGTGAGTTGTGTGTGGCCGCTGTGGTGAATCACGGCACCCAGCAGAGAAGCACTGCGAAGGGACAGGTGGTGTGAGATTGGCAAAGATGGCAGAGAAAGGAGGCCTGTCTGACCCCAGCCTCACAGGAATCAGCCTTGGGCTGTTGATCTTGGTTCTCCTTCCTCTTTATGAAGTTAGGGGAGATCAGATACTGCCTCCATGCCATTTTTACACTGGTAAGAAATTTCCCCTGTTCTCACTGCAGAAGTCAAACCCATGAATCTTAGGCTAAAACTGTAATTCTGAAACCCCACGTTCTAGAGGGGGATGGGGAACTTGTCCAACAGACAGACAGACTGGGTCTGCACATTCCCCAGAGAGAATGCCGACTTTCAGAAGCCCTATCAGGACAGAGGGGTCTCTGAGCGGGGCAGAAAGTGGGTGCAGGGGCTCCTGGTGCCCACCTGGCCTGCGGAGAAGTTACAGCTGAGAAAATCCAGGACAAGAACCCCGGTCTGTCCAACTGCAGACCTTCTGCCTCCTCATCTATAAAATGACAATGCAGGGCTGCTGTGAGGGTTAAATGAGCCGTCACAAGCGAAGCAGGCTTCGCTCACCGAAAGCTCAGTGACTGCGGGAGGCGGATGATAACTACTGTCGATGCTCTGGGGGGTCAGGCTCTTGGGGTAGAAACCTGTGACCTCGCAGAGCAGGAAGCAGCCCCTGGAGGCAAAACGGCCTGCATCTGGCTTAGCCTGTGGTGTCCAACCACCACAGGAGAGGGGATTTCAGGTGCTCCCTGCCCCCCAAGAGGAGTCTTCAGGAGCTGTAGGCTAAAGGAAATGCCCGCAAAAACGCCAACGTTTCTGAAGCTGTGTGACTTCCCCCAAGTTATTTTCATAACCTGTGTTTTCTCTGATGAAACAGGAATAAAAGCCTTAACAGAAAAGGTTTCTAACAAAATGTGGTTATTTTTAAGACAGCAAGGAAGGGAGTTTCTGGGGAGCTGGTGCCCTTTCCCAGTCAAGGGGGTGCTCAGAGGTGGGCAGGGGCAGCTGCTAGCCTGGACCTGGGGGAAAGGAAAACCGTAGGGGCGGGGATTGGCTTGGGAGGAAGAAACTCAGAGGCTTGCTGGGACACGTGGGCCGTGCTTCCCGTGCCAGACATGGACACCCCAAATGTACTGGTGCCACTCGGCCCAGGGAAGACAGCATGCCCAGGATCATCCAGGCCCCACTGTGGAGCCCAGCTTGCTGCTCACAAAGTATCAGCCCCGCCAGAGAGAGGACCGTCTTGTTCACTGCTGGGACCCTGGTGCCTAGAACACTGACGTGTCTGACACAGCAGACCCTCAATAACTATTTGTGGAATGAATGACTGAACTGAAAAGAGGTAACACAGGCCATTTCCTACTCCTGAGGTCTTGGTGGGGTTAAGATTCAGTGGCGTGGGAGGGTACCTGCATGGGGCCTAACACCAAGATCCCCCCATGCCCTTCCACTCCTCAGTCTTCATCGCTCTTAAACAGAAGGGAACATGTGCTGGGCACACACCTCCATAAGACAACGTGCAAGTCACCCTCCCTACACTATCATTCACTCCACCTTCCCCAAAACCCCTAAAGTTGATTCTGTTATTCCCACATAAATGATGAGGAAGCAAGCTTAGCAAGGTTAAGTGACTTGCTCGATTCACAGGCTAGGGAGTGACAGAGATGGTCCTCAAACCCAGGTCAGTCTGGATGCAGACCCTGTGCCATGCTGCCCTGTCAGCCCCATCCCTTCGTTTCCTTCCAGGCCTCCCCCTCCCCTGCCCTGATTTGCCCAACCCCTCTCTCAGTTCGAGCCTAAGCCTGGTTTCTCAGTGGGCCCCATGGGAACAGAGCTGGCAGGAAGGGAGGGCCTGACTCACCATGCGGAACTGGGCCTGGGCCTGCTGCAGCAGGCTCTCCTGCTCTGACTGGGCGATGCTGACGAAGATGCCGACCTCGGGGTTGAACTGCAGGATGCTGCCCTGCAGGCGGGCAACGAAGTGGCCAAAGCTGCGGATGCAGCAGATGCGCACCACCGACTGCGGGAGACAGAGACAGGTGCCTGACCCAGCTGAGCAGGCCCAGTGGGCTCCGCCCCTCCTGCCGCCCTGTCCCCAGCCACCTCAGCAACAAGGGCTCCTGGGAAAGGCTTGTGGCCTGTGGGGGTGCGAGAGAGGAGCACCAAGCCCAGAGCTTCCTGGTTGCCAGGCAGGAATGAGCAAGCAGGGCCAGGTGACTCCAGGATGGTCAGGGAACTGGACCCAGGGCTAAGGGTCAAAGAAAAAAGGGCCCTGGGCTGGGAGTGAGGAGACCTGGGCGCTAATGCCACCCTCACCTCGGGGTTCAGTTCCTCACGTGTAAAACGAGGGGACTGGACTAGATCAACATTTTTCAACTCATTTTTTGGGTCAGCAAAACAGTTCTTCCCCCTCAAACAAAACCTTATCTAGAACCCTAAAATACAAAACAGACTACGGCCAAGCTGCTCTGGTTGCTGAGGGAGCAGGGGTGTGATCTGTCCGTGTGTGTTTGTGTTGCGGGGTGCTGGGGCTGGCAGCCCTGTCCTGCTGGGCTTCTCTCTGCTGTCCCCAAATCTGTGGTGACAGATTCAAGGGTGAAAGTCAGCATGTTCCCTTCCAGCTCTTTCTATGACTGTTTGATGCTCAGCTCAGAGAAGGCTGGGCAGAATGGAAAAGAGACTGCTAGAGACTTCAAAGTCTAACGATTAACGTGCTCCGTCCTCCACAGACGGTGGAGAAGAGGGACTAGCCGGCGTTCTACAACAGAAACCACCGACAGCAGGCCTCGGGGCAGACACAGCCCGGAGCCCAAAGACACTCTCCCTGTCTGGATGGGAGGGGGCGCCCTGTCCCCCCATCCAAGCCCCCCGCTTTGCTGTGTATGACTGACAAGCAGAAAGCTCATGAGAAACGATGTCCTCACCTCCTCTAGGGCGCTGAGCAGGGGCCGCTCGGCGTCAAAGTTAAAGCGCCGGTGGGCAGCCCGGAGCGGGGGCAGGTTGCGGAGTGCTGTGTCCTCTGGGAGCAGCAGGGAAGCGGGCAGGTCAGGCAGCTCACAGCCTTCAAGGAGGTCCTGGACCTCAGGGCACAGATCCAGGCCTGGGAGAGAAAGGACACGTCAGACCACCTGCCGGGGGGGCCTCCAGTCAGAGGGACACAGCCCCACCCTTTGGTCATTCCCAGGCTGATGAGACAGGACAGAAGGTGGGGAGAGAGGAAGGGAAGGAGGGGCGGACAGGGCCGAGCTCTAGGACACCAGAGCTGAGGGTGAGAGCAGCAGAGCCGGGAGGGGCGAATGAGGGCAGCTCAGTGGGCAAGGTTCCTGACAGAAGGGACATTTGCACTGGGGTAGAAAGGGGAGAAGGGCCTCTGGGGGAATCAAGAGCCCCCTGGAGAGACTCTGAGGTAGGAGAATGGGGAGTTTTCCAGCTGGAAAGTGGTAGCAGGGGATGAGCCGGACAGCTGAGCTCAGGAGGTCAGAGTCTGTTCTCCGTGACCACAGGTATCAGGACGACATCGGTGATCAGGCCTGGCTCCCAGGCTCCTCTCACTGTCCCTGTCCGCCCGCTGTCCCCCCAGGGAGCATGCTCCCTAGCCGACCAGGCCACCTGCCCATAGCGGGGCAGTGTTGGGCTGGGAAATCAGAGAGGCCTAGACCACAATGACTGCTGTGTTCTAGGGAGGCTGGGCAGGGAATCCATTAACCTCCTTACCCCAAGGGCTGGGTTACCAGGAGGGGGCTGGGCACAACGGGGCCAGCGAGGGAGAGGAACAGAAAAGGAGTGCCAGGGACCCACTCACCAGACTCCTGGAGTTCGCCAGCAGCTGGCAACAGATTCAGCAATACAGACAGACGGTTCCACAAGCTTTGGGAGCTCTGGGGAGACAGAGTGAGAGGAGGCCTTCAGCCAGGGACAGTGCTGGAGGGCCGCACTGAGAAAGAACGGCGCTACACCTGGAAAAGCTGCGGCTACCCTTGGAGGAACTGGATGGGAAATTCACACAGGAGGCCAAGGGGCCCAGGGAGGACTCGGAAAACAAGGGCTGGTCCCTTGAGGAATGAAGAAGGGGGACAATGAAACTTTGCTGAACGTGACATGGAGCAGTTGGACGCTTCACGACGAGCAGGCAGTGAAGCCCCAGGAAGAACTTTCTGGATCTTGGGAAAAGCTAGTGTTGGAGGATGCACTGACTACTGGAACTTTTTCCTTCGGCTCTCCTGGCCCACGACCCAGCAATTCCATCTTTACCACACCTCCCTCAATGACTAAGAATGACCGAATAACTAGTTGTCACAAGATATAAGCACACGCCCAAGGGTGTGCCTGGCCCTGACTCAAACGCTCTCCCTAGGCATCTTCATGGAGGGCAGGCGGGCTACTGGAATAAAAGAACACTACATACAAGACTCAGGACCCAGGGGCTCAGGACTGAGAGTCCGAACCTGGGAAGGAGAGGGCTGCCATCACCCACCTGGCCTCTGCGGCAGCCAGCCTCTCAGACGCCATGCTCACTCTTGCCTCACAACTCTCCTTCAGCTGTTCCCCTGCCCAGGACACTTTGACAAGCCCTGTCTGAAGATCTGACTGTTTCTAGATCCCACCTCTTCTGTCACAATCCTTGACTCAACCACCTCTCCCTGCTCTGGATTCTTTGGCGTTTACAGTCTGTACTATCGAGTCTAGCCCTCAGACACAACCGTTCACCTCACTCAGTCAACATTACTCCTGACGGCAGGCATTGTGTCTGGTACTGGGGACACAGAGGCGCATCAGGCCGCCTGCTCGCTGTTCCCAGTCCGCAAGATCTGTACCCCAGCCCAGGCCATGGGCTCTTTGAAGGCAAAGCTCATGTCTAACCCTTCTCTTCTAAAAACTGGAAAGGCCCAGCACAGCGGGTGCTCAGTAATTCTTCCTGTCTTGCTGAGACCATCTGAGGGGATTCCAAGCCCCTCCTGACTGACCCCATCCTGGGACCCGACAAAGGACGGTGGGGGTGACACACCTGTGCACACACGATGATGAGGTCGGGGTTGGTCTGCAGCCAGTCCAGGAAGACTTTCACGGCAGAGAGCAGGCCTTCGGCCATCAGGACCTGCAGCTTCTCCTGGATGCTGCGCTCATTACGACATGAATGCCCACTGGATTCACTCTCCTCCGACTCAGAGCCCTCCTCAGAGGCTGCAGGTGGGTGAGTGGCAGAGAAAAAACCCAGATGAACAGCTAATAGGCACTTGGCAACAGGCCCTGCTCCGTGGAGGATGCATGCTCCAGCCCTGCCTGGACTCTTCTGCACGATTCTGATACACAAGAGATGGGGAATTCGAGTACAGACCTCGGCCCAATTTTTCCAGGCCCAATAACTGGCTGTTTTTAAGCCAAGAACCTCGTGCCTTTTAAATATGATTCTATCAGACTCAAGCTCATTTGTGAGGCTGGTCTACAGCTATTGACTCAACCAGTGTTTGCGAAGTGCCTACTCTGTGCTGGGAGGCAGGGCAAACAGTGGGAGGGGAGCTGCAAGGGAGGCGGACAAAAAAGGGTTAGAGATAAAAGGTACTACTTTCAACTCTTAGTTCTTCTGCTTTGTAGGTTATGACACTGGGCAGGTCACTTCACCTCTCTGAGCAACAACATCTCATTTCTTTCATTCATTCAGCCATTTAACATTTCCTAAGCCCCAACTGGAAACCCTGGTGGCGTACTCGTTAAGAGCTATAGCTGCTAACGAAAAGGTTGGCAGTTCGAATCCACCAGGTGCTCCTTGGAAACCCTATGGGGCAGTTCTACCCTGTACTATAGGGTCGCTGTGAGTCAGAATCGACTCAATGGAAACGGGTTGTTTTTTTTTAAGCCCCAACCGGGGCCCTGGTAGCTCAGTGGGTAAGAGTCTGGCCGCTAACCAAAAGGCTGGCAATTCGAATCCATAAGCCGCTCCTTGGAAACCCTATGGGGCAGTTCTACCCTGTACTATAAGGTCGCTATGAGTTGGAATCGACTCAATGGAAATGGGTTTTTTTTTTAAGCCCCAACTGGTGGCACAGTGGTTAAGAGCTCGGCTGCTAACCGAAAGGTCGGCAGTTCGAATCCCCCAGCCGCTCCTTGGAAACCCTATGGGGCAGTCCTACTCCGACCTATAGGGTCGCTGTGAGTCAGAACCGATCTGACAGGTGTGGGGATGGTAAACCCCAACCGTGTATCAGGTACAGGGGATACAGCACTAGATGGGACAGACAAGTCAACAGACAACTTCACTGGAGTGGAAAAAGAGAAGTACCGAAGGCTACAGCCCACAGGAAGGAAATCTAACCCAGCCTTGGACGAGTCCCAGATGAAGTGACTTTTAAGCTAAAATCTACAGGGCAAGTGAATTAGCCAAATGAAAGGCTTGGGACAAGGGAGAAAAAGCATGTTCTACCCAAACGGAGCACCATGTCCAAAAGTGTGGAGGTAAAGAACAGCATTCAGAACAGGGATGCTAACACTTCCCCACAAGACTGCTGGGGACTTCAGAAAGACAACACCTAACCAAGTCCAGCCTTGTGCCTGGCGGAGAACAAGCTCCACAAGTGCCTGCTGCTACTGAACAGCTCCTCCCCTGGCAGGGAAGATCCTCAGGAGGTCAATCTACCTGCCCCGGTGGGGGCCAGTTTTTCCAGCTTCCAGGAGCCCTGCAGGGACCTGGGATGGCACCAGGGGAGGAAGCTGAAGCTGCAGTTGTTACGCGGTGAGGAAAGCTCCAAACCCAGACGGCAGGGTGGAGTGGGAGACACAGGACCAAGGCTCCGTATGACAAAGAAAGGGCTGGGAGCAGGGAACGGGGAAGTGAGCAGGAGAAGCGTTCTCAGGGGGAAACCTCAGGACCACACGGCAGCCAGAGAGTTAAAGGCAGGGCAGCAAGTGTGGAGAGGAGGTGACTCGCATGGAGTGCAAAGTGGCCTCCCTCAGGTGCGTGCCCTTGGCACGGAGGTGCGGACCAGAGCAGGATGACGACAGGAGGCCCAAATACCTGGTTCTGAGGGCTTGTCCACATCCCCGTTGACACAGGGCCTGCAGCTAGCCAAGTTGTGAGGTTCAGTGGGGGGCTGGAGGAGCAGGTTGCTGAAGGTGGGGGCCAGTCGGAAGCAGCGCTTGGTCTGGAACATCTGGGTGGACATGGCTTGTAAATTGCTGGCAATGCTGGCCTCGCTGGGGCCCAGTGGGCCATTGAGGGACTCGGGAGCCTCTGACCTGGCCCGCGGGGGCTCCAGGGCTGGGGAACGTGCCCCCTCCTCATCCTCTATATCTTCCAGGTCTGATCGGGACTCCTGGCTGTTCATTTCCGAGTCTGTCTCGGCATCAAAGGCTGTTCCTCCACCTTCGAGACTCTTGTCTGAGCCGCTGTCCGAGCCCTCACTGGCACGAGCCGAGTCACGGCTCGAGTCTGATTCAAAGCCTTCACTCAGGTCACTGTCGTCACCAGCTTTGGGTGGGTGGCGGCGGCGGCGCAAGCAAGAGAGACGGGAGATCTTACGGCTCTTTCTGACCTTGCCCGCTTGAGGTGCTGCAGAAGGCGGCTCAGGCCCTGGCTCCTCCTCTTTCTCCAGTGGTTCCCTGGACTCGGGCTCATCTGTGAAAGATAAAGGTCAGGTGGAGACCAGGGAAAGGTAGAGCCTGAAAGCTGGAAAATGCTCTCCAACGCCTCCTCCACCCCGACTCCTGTAAGTCTCACCTTCCCGTTGGTCCCCAGGCCCACACCAGCTTCCCAGTCACAGCCTCCCCGACTCCCGCACCTGCACCGTCACTCTGGAACGCCGACACGGGGTTCTCGCCCTCCTCCAGCTCAGCCTGCAGGCGGATGTTGACGTGATTGACGAGATGGGAGAAGAGGGCCAGGGTGAAGGCGATGGCTGCACTGTACTGCCTGGACCCTAGAGCCAGCAAGGCCAGGCATGAGGGGCCCCGGCCTGATGCACCATCAACTCCAACCCTCCCAAGGACCCGAATACCTCTCCGAGCTGCTCCCAAGGAAAAAGGATTTCCCAGCTCTCTACACCATCACCCCTCCTGTCATTGAGAATGTGCCCGGTCACACTGTGCTCCCTCAGGCAGCACAACCTGTCGTCCCAGCTCATCCTCCCTGGCTTGATGCCGTCACACAGACTCTTGTCCATGTCCCAAGCACCTCCACGTCTAGCCCTGCCCTACCCTTCCTTCCTCCCAACCTTGGTCTCCATAATTCCCCACCACAAAGGCTTCCAGAACTGCCTAACTGCCCCAACAAGGTCTGAATTCTGTGTGTGGTATCAGCTAAGTGTCCTGACCCTCAGCTCTGCCTGGGTCCTGCTCTAGGGTGTGTATCTGTGGCAGGGGAGCAGGAAGGTGGGGGGTGGATATGCAGCTGCCTCTGCTCATTCCCCAGATGCTCCTTTAGGACAGGGCTCCTTGCCCCTCACCCTTCCACAGCCCAGCAGTGACCCCGGCAATGAAGGGGCTGCTCATGGAAGGAAATTTATGAATGAGGAACTGCAGAAAAGGACAGTGAGGATGCCCAAAGTCAGTGGGGGAGGAAAGAGGGACGTGGGGACTACCTGCTCTTTTCAAGCTGTGCACACCCATCAGGCAGATGACGACCATCTGAAAGATGAGCAGGTCCGGGAGAAAAGCGTAACCACTCTCGTACTCCTCCTCCTCCTCGCTGGCCAGGCTGAGGCTGGGTGAGGATGGCAGGTAGAAGAGACAGAGGTTGAAGTCCTCCAGGACCGACTGGCAAAGTGACGTCAGCTCCGAGTCCACCGAGCTGCAGAAGGGCAGGAGTGACAGGGGAGGTCAGGGACAGGGCTGGGGAAGGGAAGAGTTGGCAATACGAGATTCAGAAAGAACTACGGGATCCTGCAGGGGAGACTTGAGAGACAGCAGCAGGGGACAGTGCTGGACTGATTTTCAAAGCAGACGAAACAATAGGAGAAGGGCTTCCCACTGAGCCACACCTTCATTTAACATCTATGAAACACCCATTTGTGCCAGAGGGTGAGCTGCCTGGAGACGGCGGATGGGCACAGAATTATCGGGAAAAAGAACAAGGGATGACAACAAAGGACCAACTGGGTAAAGAAGTTCCAACTGAGAAGCAGGATTCAAGAGTCCACTCCCTTCCCTTCCAATCCCCCTCTGTGATGGAGCTGTCCGAGACGGGGCTCGGGACACAGTTCTTGCTCACACTCCCTTCCACTCACCTGCTCTTGGGCTGCAGGAGACTTTGTAGATACATGAAGTTCACCAGCAACCTCTTAATGTCCTTACATCTGCAATGAGAAGAGCCCAAGGTAACTGTTCAGAGGCTCCCAGCTCCCGACGGCCCCACTGCACCAAGTGCAGAAAGAGCCCTGCCTCACCCAAGACCCCACTCACCGCTTCTTGCTGGGAGAGAGTTTCCGAGTCTCGCACTTCTTCAGCTGGTGGTACATTTTGGCTGCCTTGTCATATAGCCGCTTGAGGTTCCCATAGGCTCCCTCAAAGGACACTTCCGACTGGATGCTGAAGGAGATACAGAGGTAAACTGTTGAGTCTTGGCAGGGGCAGAGGTGGAGAGGGGAAAGGTCATTCCGTCAGAGCTTTAGGGGATGATGTTACTCGTAAATACGAATCAAACCAGCTGCCATCAAGTTGATTCCGACTCATGGCAACTCCACGTGTCAGAGCAGAACTGTGCTCCGTAGGGTTTGCAATGGCTGCTTTCTTTCAGACACAGATTGCCAGGCCTTTCTTCCAAGGTGCCTCTGGGTAGACTCAAACCTCCAACCTTTTGGTGAGCAGTTGAGCATGTTCACTGTTTGCACCAGCCAGGGACTCCAGTAAATACGAGTAAACATAGGCTGCCCCCATCTCACCTTCCGTGTACATACTCAAAAGGGAAAGACTAATGAGCTACCTTCATTTCTGATAAAATACACACACGTCCAACTTCTTCCAGATTCATCAGAGTACAGACATCTTCATCTCCTCTGTATCTATAAACGGGACGCTTAATCCTGCGGCATGTTACAAACTTAACTTAGTTATTGTTGTTGGTTGCTGTCATGTCAGCCTTGACTCAGGGTGACCTTATGTATAACAGAATGAAATGTTGCCCAGTCCTGGGCAATAAACCTGGTTAGAAACCTGTTAATTGTATTTAAAATGAACACAGAGGTCGGTCTGCACTGATCCAGAAAAGAAGGGGCACCCCAAAAGCAAATACTTTGTTGACACAAGGACTAGGTTTCCCTGATCAGGTGAACCAAGGATCACGGCACATGGAACTGCACAGCAGAATGATGAAGATCACTTTAGTATTTGACTACTTAAGCTATGAACACTGCCCCATTCCCTCTGCTTTGAAGCCCAGCTCACTATACGACCTCCTCTGAGAAGGATCTGGCTTCTCAAGTAGACTTCAGCCCTGATATGGGGACAGCAGTAGTTTTCCTGACACTTTATTCTCACTATAACTTAACCAATTGCATCCTATCAGCCTCACATGCATTTGGTTACGCTGACTAGTACCATAAACCTAATCAACTTTCTGCCCTAACAAAACTGTTTTTTATTCTAAGGGTCAGACCCTAAGAAGCAGTAATACACCCTGCCTGCTAAGCTGGCTGCCCCATGCTGTATCATCTCTCTCTCCTCAAGAGACTGAAGCTCTCTGTTCTACCTCCTAGGTCATTGTGTAGTGCCTAGGGACTTAAAAGCTTGCAAGCGGCCATCCGAGGCACAACAATTGGTCTCTATTCACCTGGACCAACAGAGGAAAAAGAGAGTCGGTAACAAGAGGATATGGATGTGTGGCTGACTGCCTCCATGAACAACTGCCTCTTTTGCCATGAGGCCAGAAAAACTGGATAGTGCCCAGCTACCATTACTGAACATTTTGATCAAATATTCTATAGAAGAATCCTGATCAAAAGGGGGAAAATACAGACCAGAATTTAAAATTGTCATGGACTCCAGACTTTCTGCAGCCATGGAGGCTGGATGAACCCCTGAAACTATTGCCCTGAGACAATCTTTAGAACTTAAACCAAAAATATCCCCTGAAGTCTTCTTAAAACCAAATAATAGTTTAGCTTAACTAGTAAAAAATGTCTGCCTTGAGCATTATGCTCCTTTAAGAACTATCTATATAGGATCAAAGCGACAATGGCAGCTCGAAAGATTAGATAGGAATGTTAGGGGGCAGTGAGTTTATGTTAATGGGGGAAGAACAACTCAGAAAAGGAGAATGAGAATGGTTGTACAACTCAAAGAATGTAATCAATGTCCCTGAATTGTACACATAGAAACAGATGAATTGGTGTATGTTGTGCTGTGCATATTCTCAACAAGAACAACAAAATAAAATTTAAAAAAAAAGAGAGAGACCAAATCTCTATTCTCAGGTTCTCATCACAGGCCACTTTAGTTAATATTTTATCAAACTTATTTCCTTTTTCAGGAAGACAGCAATCCTCTCTTTTACATAAGATAGTGGATAGATATTTTAGCGGTCAGAGTGCCTATAAATCCATCTGGCTCTGTGAAAAGCAGCAAGCCTGTGTTAGGCCCCCCTGAGGTGAAGGCTCCTCAATTTTAGCATTCCTCTACCATTCTCAGCCAGGAACTCGAGAAGGGAGAAAGCAATGCAGGGCTCGGAAAGAGCCAGCTAATACTCACCAGCGTAGGTAGCAATACATGGCTTCCACATTATAGTACTTGCTGCCTGCAAGGGTGCCCAGCTGGTTGAAGGGCATTCCTGGTGAGAAAGAGAAGTCATGCAGTCTGAGGCCACCATACTCACCCAAACCAGCCAGGCCCAACCAATGCTAAGCATCAGAGAGCTCACGGGGAGAACAGCTGGTCTGCAGGTGACACTAGTGTCTCATGTGATTAGTGGCTTAATTTTGTGCCTCTAGGGGATTACTGATCTGTTCTCACTTCCTCTCTGACCCGTCAGGGGTTACTGGCATTGAAGGGTTGCCATTTCTTTGGCTCTTCCAAGGTGATGAGACTCCATGAAGCCCTCTCCTCTATCTTCCCAGCTCAGTTTCTCACCTCTGAGTTCTCCTTCCTACATGCTAATCCCCTTCTCTCCCAGCAATGGAGCCAAAGTGTGATCTCTTTTTTCTAGAGAGACCTCAGGGACAAAGACGGCACCATCTTCTCCCTCCCTTCTCTTCTGTCTCCCTCTCTGATGCAAGGCTTCCCCACTTCTCTTCCCTTTCCGTCATCCTCTGAGTGTGCGTGGCAAGGGACAGAATGCCTGACCAAGGTGAAGTCAGAAAGCTTAGGGCAGGGAAGAGCTGGGGAAAGTGAGCATGACCGGCCTGCCATCTCAACAATATCGTCTTCCTCGTGGAAAACGCTAATGGGTTGGGAGGTCCAAGCAGGGATCCACTTACCAATCTGGGGAGCTACTGACAGGGCTTGGTAGTAAAATCTCTCAGCCAGCAGCTCAGTGTCTACACCAGCTAATTCATTCTGGTATCGCGCTGCAAGAGAGAAGGGACGGAAGGGAAACGCGATGACTCCACATTTCAGAAAACCTCCCCTCATCTGGGAGTCCACTCGGAGGAGCTAGAATAAGAGCCTGGGCGGAAGATACCTGAGCTAGGAGGCAGGTTGCTTGGGTCTCTGGCACAGTCTTAAATCTGCATGACTATGGGCAAATTGTTCAACTCTCTCTTCCTTGCTGGTAGGTTCAAAATGTAAAGAATATTTAGTGTTTGTAAGGTAACAGGCTCTTCTTGATTATCTCTTCCTAGTGGAGGGGAGCTGCAACATATATGGAGTGACCCCTGCTCTTAGGTTCTGGGGTGCAACTGCTCGATTCTAGAGGGAAGACATTAACTAATGACACTCTGGTCAGTCTAGTCCTGAGGAGTGGGCTGGGGGCAGGGAGAGAAACAGCCTTGGGTCACCAAGAGAGAATGTATCCAGCAGCCACACGAGGAACCTCTGTCTGCCAGAACTAGAGACCCAGGGGCCATAAAACAAGAGAGTACTTTTCCATCCTTAAAAACATTTGTCAGGCAGGTTAAGTCCTCCCTGAGGTCTCACTTTAATGCCTCTCCTGCTAAAGCTCCTACTCATCTAGGAGTGCAGGAAGAGAAGAGAAAACCCCCCAATAAGGAGAAGACATCCAATTCAAATCTTCCTCATCCACTACTGAAACAGTTCACATCCTGACTTTCATATTGTCCTTCTTCCCACATTCACTGCTCCTCTCTGACTCATGAAGGCAACGAAAAGAAGGGATGATTTTAAGCAGACTGGAGGGAAAAAGTGATCGAGAGACCACGTGACTCCTCCTGCTCTCCAGTCACATGAAGGGTGGTACCAACAACTGAAGCAGTCTGGGCTTGCTCTGTAGTCCACAAGAGAGAAAAGGAAAGATGCAGATTCTTACACAAATCCCCCAGGTACACTAGACATCGGTGGCATGCCATCTGTGCCCAATCCATCTCCTTCCCTGAGGCAGACACTGGCTTCTTGCATCCTGAGAGAGAAACAAAGAGAGATTTATGAGCCCGTTCCTCTGCCCCCTACCTGTGGGGAAACACCTTTCCTAAGTGGAGACAGGAGACTGAGAATCCAGGTTCAGCCTTGGAACACTGTCTCATGGAGCAGAAAAGACACATCCAGGACATAGGTGGGGACACAGAAGCTACAGACGGAATTCATTCACAGGACAGGAAGACACTGGAAGAGGAGAGCTAGGGCCCTTAACATAGGACAGCTCTCTGGGGGAAGGTCATATAAAAGGTCATCACGGGAAGGCTTCTAGAAAGGACACAGAGGTGAGGCTCAAGTGTTAGGAATGTCACAGGTGCCTTGGGTAGAAGCAACCCACATGAAGATAAAAGGTTTAGGTAAAGGCGGGAAACTAACTTGCCAGGAAGAACAGAATCTGAATGAGGCCAAGGCAAACACTCCCGGCCTCTGCCTAGTGGAAGAGGTCCATGGAAAAGAAGAAGGTGCATGGAGGGTCTGCCCATGGAGACAAGGTGAGCTTGCCTTGCCCAAGGAGACTGGTGGTGGTCAAACCCAAACACGCCTGAACTCTCGTCTCTCCTTTCAGCCACGTTTTTCAGTTCAGACGGCTTGAGCTCTTTGGGAGGCAGTTTTCCCGTGTCCCAGGTACTCTTCTAGGTTTTTTTTTTTTTTTAACTGTGCTTTAGATGAAGGTTTACAGAGCAAATTAGTTTCTCATTAAACAATTAATACACATAATGTTTTGTGATATTGGTTGCCAACCCTGCGATGTGTCAACACTCTCTCCATCTCGACCTTGGGCTCCCCTTTTCCATTCCTCCAGCTTTCCTGTCCCTTCTGCCTTCTTGTCCTTGCCCCTGAGCTGATGTGCCTATTTAGTCTCATATACACTGTTGAGCTATGTGTATTATTGTTTTATGGGCCTGTCTAATCTTTAGCTGAAGGGTGAACCTCAGTAGTGACTTCACTACTGAGTTAAAAGGGTGTCCCAGGGCCATACTCTCGGGGTTTCTCCAGTCTCTGTCAGACCAATAAGTCTGGTTTTTTGAGTTATAATTTTGTTCTACATTTTTCTCCAGCTCTGTCCAGGACCCGCTATTGTGATCCCTGTCAGCAGTCAGTGGTGGTAGGCGGGCACTATCCAGCTGTACTGGACTCATTCTGGTGCAGGAGATGGTAGTTGTGGTCCATTAGTTCTTTGGACCAATCTTTCCCTTGTATCTTTGGTTTTCTTTATTCTCCCTTGCTCCAGATGGGGTAGGAGCAGAGAAGTATCTTAGATGGCTGTTCACAAGCTTTTACAACCCCAGATGCTACTCACAAAAGTAGGATGCAGAACATTTTCTTTATAATCTATGTTATGCCAATAAAGCTAGATGTCCCCCACGTTCTAAGTTGTTTACAATATTAACTTAATCAACCCTCACAGCAGCCCAGGAGATAAATACTATTATCACTCCCACTTCACAGTTGAGAAAATCAAGACCACACAGCGGTGAGCCGCAGAGCCAGGATTCAGAAGGCAGTCTGGTTCCAGAGACCTTCCTCTTAACCACTCCACCACGTGGCCTCTCTCCTGGTTGTGAAGCTCCCCCTCTGAAAAGCCCTTCCTGGGGCTTTCTATAGCGACACCTCTGAGCTGGCGGATTGGAGAGAGCAGTAATGAAGACAAGACCATCAGAGCGGAGGGAGGCCAAGAGGGGGACCAAAGAAAGTGGTCTGGGGAATTAGCTTTTGGAATTAAGGGGTTTTAACCTTATTTTCAGACTGCTGACCCCTCTGGCCATCTGATAAAGCCTATGGACACGACCTCAGAATAATATTTGGTTTTAAAATAATGTTTTTACATGCAAAATATACATAGGGATACAAAGAAAACCAATTATATTGAGAAAGTTATCATTTTCTTCACTGTCTGCTAGAGTAGCATACTCTCCCTTATTAATGCATTAAATAATTATCTAATTGCAACCAATGTCACAAAACAATACGTATATAGATTTCTGAATGAGAGACAAACTTGCACTGTAATCTTTCACCTGAAGTACAATAAAATTTTAGAAAAAGATCCAGTGGAGGGTCTAATAACTACAGGTAGTCCCAGACTTACGACACATTCGAGTTACGACGAACTGCACTTAAACAACCGCCTGTTCTTTTTTAACATCTTATAGTTAGTAAGACGTTGCAGTGCATACTTTGCTGACGTTATTTTCAGATGTTCACTCGCAGATGTTCACTTTTAGGATTTACTGTTCAAAACACTGCAGGATTTATAAAGATACTGACAATAAAAGGCAATAATAGTAACCTAAAAAAAAATGAAATATTCATCTTACATCAGAACCAGCTTACGACTGTGACACCTGAACAGAACCCTGTCGTTAAGTCGAGGACTACCTGTACTGTAATTCCAGGGTGGTAATGAGTGTAAAATGTATTTCAAAATATCTCTAATCACTGTAATACGATATGAAAATATCAGTGACTCTATTGCTGACAAAGTGACAGGTCTGCTAATATGACTATGGTTCTTATTTACATCTATAATTACATTTATAATTAACTCTCAGTCAGAGGTCAGTAAAATTATAATTTTTTCTCCATCCAAGTTACTGGATGCTTTGAATTCTATCCACAGAGCCTATGGGGAGCCGACGACCCCAGGTGTGAAACACCTGCTTTACAGGCTGCATCACGGCCACCCCAGAAGCAGATGCTCTGCTTCTGACCAGAGAATGCTTACATGGCGGTGACAAGGACACAACTTCCATCCCTGACCCAGAAAATCAGTGTCCTGGTGAGGGTACAGGCACGGGCTAACAAGGCGGAAGAGGCAGAGGGCAAGAGCTGGGGGAAGAACCTCTAAACGTGGCTAAACTAAAGAGAAAACTACCAACTAGAAAAGGAGATAAAACTATGGCCACCACTTCCTCCGCTGGCAGAAAAGGGGTCTGCACCATCTTAGACAATGTCCACAATTCTCCCAACACTTCAAAAAATTTCAGTATGTTCATCGAACACTGGGAAACAAGCTCTACGGCGAAAAGCAACCGTGCTGGCCAAATTCACCTGAGAAAAGAGCTGGGAGAAAAGAAGTGCTATTCATACTATCTTCCAGCACCAGATCTACTCTAGATCATCCTGTCCCTCCCCTGACTCTGCATCAACCTGCAATCACAGACCAACCGAAAGCTCCCTCTTCCCTTAAGATCTTTACTCTAACGGCATATGCTTGTTTGGACAAATCAGAACTTCATGAACCATTTGTAGGTCTTGCTAGAATACTCTCTGCCTAGCTGGGTCACAAACTACACAAACACTGAGAAATGAGAAGGCCAGAGGCGGAGGCGTGTGACTCTGTTCCTCAAGCCCACCTTTCAGGTTTCACTGACCTATGAGGGGGTCGGTGACATGGGTCCAGTCGATGCAGCATTGCAGTTCAAGCTGGTAGTGGGACTGGATATAGAGAAGGAGATGCTGGTAGAAGCCAATACCAGCAACCAGGTGTGTCCTGTAGGCACATTCCAAGGTGCTCCGGCTGTGGATGTGCTGGAGAGTGGGAAGGGGAAGGAGATGGCTAAGCAACAGGCACAGAGTACCACTCTCCCCTCCCATGCTGTCCATCTCATTGAGGAAATCAACTTACAGCCACCTTCTTAACTCTAGAACATCACCCACATCTCCTCTCATTCACACGTTACCCCCACATCTCCTCTCACTCACACGTTACCCCCACATCCTCAGACCTACCTCTCTGCTCTCCCCATCTGGGACCACGCTCCCCTCCTTCTCCAATGATAATCAGGCCTGCCTCCCTGCCTCCTCTCTGCCATCTTGTCCTTGGCTTCTCTACCTCTGACCATGCTCTGGCCCACTTTCTAGCTGTCTCTTCCGTCCTTAGCTTCCCCTCTTTAGACAAGTTCCTTCCCAAGTTCTAGAACCTTCTCTTACCTTTTTGTTAGTCTTGATAAGCTGAATAACTTCATAGTATACCTTTCTCCATAGCAGCTCCTCAGCCTTCCTCCCATAGTCCACTGGGTGCAGGAACATAAGCTTGACGCAGAGCTCACGCAGCCTGGGAGGGTGTAGAGAAGCATGAAAGAGACTGTTTGTCTCTTGGTAGGGGACACAGGGACTGAGGGCAGTGAGGCATCTGCCAATACACCCACCCACAAATCTCTGGGCCTCCTGAAAGACACCAAGAGGTCAATATGACCCAGGAGAACCGAACTCCAAGAAGGCAGTGGGAGCCCCAAAGGGTAGAGGCAGGAGGCAATAAACATTTTAATAATCTTCATTTTCTTCCCCTGCACCTTTCTCTCCTTTTTGTCCCTTCTTTCTTTCCCTTCATTATGTAGTATGGCCAATTCCCACAACTCAACTGCTATTCTTGTGGTACCAGTCTATTAGATGTAGAAGCTGCAGATGGACTGACGGATCCTACCACCCCTCCTAGAAAGGCCAGAGAATTTACAGCCATCATGATACCCTGAGGTCAGGAGGTTAAGAGAACAAGGGTCTACATCTGACAGGGTCTCAGGTGGAGAGCAGCAGGGAAACAGTAAGGATGTGGGGAGTTTAGAGTCTCCAGCTTACTTGTTCCTCAGGCTAATGTTCTCTGGTTTGAACACTTCTTGATAAGCGGTTTTGTTGCAAAGGATGAGGTCAAGTCGATGCACAGCCTCCACCACAGCCCTGCAGGGAAAGACAGGCAAACAGCCCTTGAGCCATATGCATGGTACACAGGACACCAGGACACTGATTCTGGAGGAAAAGCTAAAGAATAAGGGGTGGAGAAACTAGGAGAAGGCGGCAGGCTGAGCACTGGACAAAACAAGATGAACAAGGTCTCCATCCTGACCCGGCAGCCTCCCCGATACTCCCCGCGGAGGGGGGCGGTACTACTAGCATTCAGTGAACAGAGGCCAGAGATACTGCTAAATACCCTACCATGCACAGGAGCACCCTCCACAACAGAGTTACCCGCTGAATGTCAACAGTGTCAAGCTAGAGAAACTATGTAACACAGACTCACCCCACGGAAAGAGCACAGGCTGTGGTACCAGGGAGAAAATCCAGGGACTGAACCCTGGCTGTGTCTTACCAGCTCTGTGACTTTGGGCAAATCACCTAACCTCTTTAAGCCTTAGTTACCACATCAATAAAAATGGAAATAACAGCAGCTACCTTGGAGGCCAGCTGTGAAGATAAAATAATTCATATACAGCATTGGTAGACAATAGACATCCAATAAATAATGCTGGAATGAGTGAATCATTATTATGCAAGGGGTTATTATCTGACATAAACGAGAGGCACCCCTAGTATAAAATTCTGCTTTGAAATAGTGGGGCATGGAAAAGCAGGAGGGGACTCCTGAGCTGCTTAGTTGTAAAGTGGACCATCCATTTCACCTCTCTACCTAGTCTCCTGGATTCTACTAAAGGAACTGTTTGTTTAGCATACTGTCAAGAGTGCAGGCTCTGGAATCAGACCGCGTGGGTTCAAATCCTGGCTCTGTTTCTTACCAGCTAAGTGGTCCTGGGCAAAATATCTAACTTCCTTATCTTTCAGTTCCCCCATCTATAAAATGTGGGTAATAGCATCATCTAGCTTGTAAGGATTACATTAGCTAATCTACAAAAAGCACTCAAAACAGCGCGTGGCAGATAGTAACTGCCCAGTGAGTGTTAGTCTCCATCCTTCCAAGGCTGAGACGGAAACTCCGGACACTGAGAAGTCAGTCTGTCATCACAGCAAATAAAGGCCAAGGAAAGTCTACAATGGATGGTCAAAAAGTCCCAGAAGTAGGTGACGTCTCTACAAGGGTACAACCAAGAAGATGACAGGCAGCAATGGGTGAATCAGGCACAGCTGTGGAAACAAAACAATCAAAAAACTGCGAGTGATGCTTCCCAAAACAAACCAGGCTGTGCTCCTGGGAAGAGGTGGCTTAGGTGGTACACCACGAAAAGCTGTCCTATGATGGACAAAGTGACCACCAGTGCTCAGCTGAGTGGGTGGGACAGTAAGCAACGCCTTCTCACAGGCAATCTGAGAGCTCAGCATTTCTCCAAAAACCTTCTGGGCTGCCTAGAGATGGCAGCCAAGCCCTCTTAGCCAGCCTGGCCCTCAATGCCAGGGGCAGCGTCGGGCAGTCATGAGTGATTTCCGCCATGCCAGCTTAGTCTCCAGGGCAGGGCTTCTCAACCTCAATGCCATGCAAAGGTGCTGGTGTTGTGTGTGTGTGTGTGTGTTTCTGGAGAGGCTCCAGAGCTCTCCTTAGATTCTCAATCCAAAAACGATTAATAATCATTACTCTAGGAAGTTCTAATTGCAAGCTCTCAAATGTGAGAGGGCTCAGCACTCTTTCCCCACTCAGCATCAGACCACAAGCTCCTTCCACTAAATTGTTTAGATCAGAAACTAGTCTTGTGACTCATTTACTACTATAATCCCAGGCCTAGCACAGTGTTAAAAATTTTTTTTTTTAAATGTTTAAAAAAGAAACAATTGGTCTAATCAATTAATTGATGCCAGAGTCCTGGTGGTGCAGTGGTTAAGGGCTCAGGCTGCTCCTTGGAAACCCTATGGGGCAGTTCTACTCTGTCCTATAGGGTCACTATGAATCGGAAACGACTTGACAGCAAGGGGTTTTTCGGTTTTATCCACTCTAGGATCCCTTCTTCTGTTGCCTTTTCTTCTGAGTGCTTAAAACATTTCAGAATTTTATTTGCATAAACAGGTTGTGGGAATTTCCCACATTTACTGGAGTTTTGAGTGGCAGCTTCACAGTCTAACAACACATTTATCTTGGGCAGAGAAGTCAGATCTTCCTTTCCCAGTTTCCTTCTACCCATCACTCTTGCTATAATGCTAAAAACAGAGACTGGCTGCGTCAAATTTCCACACTGCTCAAAGCCAACAACACCCAACTGCAGGTGGAGACACTCACGTGCACACGTGGAATACCACATGCACAAACACACCAGCTTAAGTCAGCTGAGACCTGTGAAGGTAGTGGCTTGAGAAAGAACTAGATTTGAGAATGACAAGAAAGACGACCGGAGCCATCCCCCAAAGCTGGAGACTAGTAAGGAATGTTGCAGACACTGCCCACGCTCTGTCTGACAGGCAGGGCTGACACTCGGCAGCATGACGAGGCACACATGCCACTCCCAGCTAACTCTTTACTCCCCTGGGGACCGCTTGGGGCAGCCCACAGTGGGAGCCCAGGGGCTGCTGGATTGGATCCCTTTTCTATTTTTGGAGCAGCCTATGCTCCCCTCTGCCTTCTGGCTTCCAAAGCCAGAGCAGGCAGGATGCCTGCTCAGGGGAGAAAAGACAACAAGCTCTTCACTCTTTCACTGCCAAGATGGGGGCCAAGGCTCTGAAGGTAGTTTCCTCATGCAAACACCCCTGTTCCATATTGCCTGAGGTAAATGAAAACCCCAAGCTCTTCTCCCTCACGAGGGCATAAAACTGAACTCATTCTCTATGCTTCATCCTATTCTGATCCAGTTCTGGGGCCCATGTTCCAGCTCTTTTGCCCCCCAAATCCTCAACCCAAGGTGGGAAAAGGTCATACTGGCCTGTTCCTAACAGGGCTGAAGGGTGAAAATGAGACTTGAGTGTGGGTAGTGCCCTGGAAATCAGAAACCCAGGAATGGAAGTTGCCTGGCAAGAGACGGCAGTCATGAGGCTGGGAGAAACGCAGGACTCAGGAGTCCCCAAGTGCCCTGAAGTGGGCTCCCATATCTAAAGAACGCCGTGAACCCTAAGTCCTTCATAGCCCTTCCTGTCCAACACAACTAGCTTTCCAGATGCTTCTCATTCAGACTCCCAACAATTTAGGGTCATAAATGGCTTCAAGAGCTTATCCAATCTGAATCACTCCTTTTAAGGACAAGGAAACTGAGACTCAAGGTCACACAGTCAGAAAATGGCAAAGCAATGACCTGAACCTGGCTCTCTTGAGTCCGAGGCTTTTCCCTGCTAAGCCCTACTCGCAGGAATCCCCCCACGGGGTTCTAAGCACCGTTCCCTTCCGGGTTTTTCTCTATCTGTGGCCCCACCCTCACCTTCCCAAACCTTCCAGCCCCAATTCCCATCCTCTGACGACAAATCCGCAAAGCTCAGTGCCCGCCCCAAGTTCACTGCGGCGGAGATGCCTCCACGTGCTTCCCTCCAAACCTCCCACCCACCCAATTCCTCCCTTCAGCTCCATCCCGGTTACCGAGCCCCGCCCCTCCTGCTCCCTCCAAAATTGCACCCTCCTCCCTCGCCCGCACCTCAGCCCGGCACCTAGCCCCCGCCCGCCCGGGAGACCCCGCCCCTCGCTGTCCCCCGACTTTCCTCGGCTGCTGCACTCACGCCCCAGCCCCTCTCACCGGTAAAGCCGCTTAGTGTGGAGGACCTTTGCTTCGGGCTCGCTGCTCTCCCCTGTCGGGGGGCCTTGGCTCATCGTGCCCGGGTCCGGGGATGGCTCCCGGTCACAGGCCCCCACCACCCACCGCCACCGCCACCATTGCCGTGTCCGGCCGTAGCCGCAGCCGCCACCGCCGCCGGCCCTGCTCGGCCGCCATCGCTGTAAGGAGGCTGCCCGCGACAGCTCCTCCTCCGCCTGCCAAATCTCGCGATATCAGTCGGTCGCACCGTTGTAAGCCAGTGGCCGGCTGCTGCCAAATCTCGCGAAACTCGTTTTCCCTCCCGGGAAGTTGCCAGAACTAACTCTGGGCAGCATGGCCTCTTTCCGGCTTCTCCAAGCGCTTGCGAAAAACTTTATTGACAAAGCTTCCAGAGAACGGACAGTGGACTGAGTGAGGGGGGCTGAAGCTAAACTGGATCCGGGCAGGAGAGCTCACAGCTAGTAGCGTCCCAGTGGTCATTTGGTCCATTCTTCTGCTTCTCATCCCCCTCCCCATTTGAGCCCAGCGTCTTTCAGCTTACTGGTTAGAGTGACTCCAATTCTCCCTTTTTTCCATAATTTAAAAAAAATTAAAAAGTTAAAATTTTCTTGGAAAGGGCCGAGCATCATATAGGAGTAAGGCCTGGTAAGACAGGGCTTTTGTGTAAGCACCTTGCCCTTCAGCTCCACCTCCCAAAGATTTCCACCTTGCATCTCTCTCTCATACTAGCCCAGCAAACATTTATTGAATACTTGCTGTCTTCCAGCCACCGTGCTGGGGGCACAAAGATGAGCAAGCTAGACACTGACTCTGCCTGCCGTTCAAATGCCTTTAAGGAATAAGATCGTACAGGAATGAGAAGCCACCCTCTCTCGCACTCCCTCACATTGGAAGGATCACCTGCTATCTAGCATGGATTCCTTTTGCTCTCTTAACCTTAATAAGTTAAAAAGCAAGGTGTTCCTGGGCCTGTTTACAGGTTGTAATAGGAACATAATTCCCCTTCCACCACTATGCTCTTGGCTTCAGCCACCGAACATTCCTTCTGCTCCTGAACTAAGTCCTTCCTACCTGTTGGCCTTTCCCTTGCTGTTCCTCTGCCTAGAACGCTCACACTCCTGATTTCCCGTCAAGTCTCGGCTCACATGTCACCCTGTCAAAGAGGTTTTCCTTACTGAGATTGTCTTATTGACTTAGTTGCTTGGCTTTTTTATTATCTATCACCCCGATAGAACATAAGCTCCTCAAGGACAAGGACCTTGCCTGTCACCTTGTTCTCTTCTGGGTCAGTACCTAGAATAGTGCCTAGCTAATAATAGTTCAAAAACTATTTATTGAATGAATAAATGTAAAAATTCCTCCTCTTTTCTGGGCATTCCAACCTATTCCAAGTACTTGTGGATATACAAAGTCATTTTCCCTCCTCTGCTTTCCTAGCTGGGAGCCCCTACACATCCCATGTGCCTAAAAAATGGGCTCATATCTATGCCCAGCTGCACCCCCACTTTCAGAAAGAATGAAGTCCCTCCTCTATGCTTTTTCTGTCGGCCAATTCAGCCGGGCGGGGCCTGTGCCTTTAATCTGGGCCCCACCTGCTCTGGTCAGACAGGTTTGGAGACACTGGTAAAGAGAGAGAGACGGGCAGAAATACTTGTAGAGCCAGCAGGGAACTGGGCAGCTCCTTCCCAGACGCCGGGACCCTCCACCTGTCTCCAGATGGAAAGTAAGAGGGTGTCATGGGTCCAAATTGCGAGGAGGTATAGGAGGGTCCTTGAGGAGAAGGAGGGAGCAGTGGGGTGGAGAACAAATGGCAGGGTGGGGAGAAAGGCAGGAGCGGAGGCATGGAAAACAGCCATGATTAGACCTGAAAGTTAGGAATGGACAGACCCAGCCCTGCGGAGGTGCATGAGGTGGGCTAGTGAGGCATTTGGAAACTGACCAAATACCCAGATTGGAGCTGAAGGGGCAGGGTGCCCTGGGACGGCTAGCTCCTTAGGACACATTTGTCAGCAAATCACTGGCATCAACTGCCCGGACAGTTCCAAGTGGTGGTCTGCAGGGAGAAGGGCAGGTGGGAAGATGGAGGGGCAGCCTCTCTAGTCACAGGAAGGTCCTTGGTGGAAAGAAGTTCTGGGCAAAGTTCTAGAGACCTCCTCTTTCTCCCATTGCTGGATTAAGGTGGCCATGACCCCAGAGGTTTTGGTGGAGTTGGGTAGAAGGTGTGGGTAGGCTGGCTGAGGCCACAGCTGCCGGGACCTCTGCCCCCCTGACTCACCATCTCCTGCTAGTTTGCATTTGACGTTGAAAGGGAGCCTCCATTTCAGCTGCTCACTTTCCTTCCACCTCCCTCTGTTTCAACACCTTCCTCCACACCGTGTTCTCCTTAAGGTCCCAGAAGGGGCTCAAGCCCATGAGAGGGCTGCCCTAGAGAGTTCCAGTTCTGCCAGTCTGTCCTAAGGGCCATTGGACAGGGGCTCTGATAGAGCTTTCCTCTGCTCCCTCCAGGGTGACACGACCTCATTGTAGACCCCAGAACTGAGGCCTCAGCATGACAGAACCTGAAACCGTAGCCCTGCTGGAAGTGAAAGGGTCCGAGGCTTTGGAAAAGAGCCTACCCCAGGACCTGCTTCCCAATGGCCGGCAGCCAGAAGAGGAAGGTGGGGCTGAGTCCCACAGGGTGGAGTCTTCGGTTGGGTCTCCCATGGCTGAAGAGGGGACTGTGGATGGTCTGGACAGCACAGTGAGTGAAGCTGCCACCTTGCCCTGGGGGAATAGCCCCCAGCCCAGTGCTCCGTTCCTGGACCCCCCTGGCTGGCGGGGCATTGAGCTAGAGCCCATAGAGTCAGAGCCACCCCCTGGGCTAGAGGGGTCACCCGAAGATGATGCGAACCTGCTGCCTGAGAAGGCGGCCCGCACCTTTGTGCCCATCGACCTACAATGTATTGAGTGCCGGCCCCAGGAGGACCTCATCGTGCGCTGTGAGTCAGGCGAGGAGGAGCACCAAGCCTTCCTGCCCACCCGGGCCACCCACCCTGAGCCCCCTGAGTGCAAGTGGGCTGAGGCAGTGGTGAGACCACCTAGCCGGTCCTGCGGGGGCTGTGGGGGCCGTGAGAGGCTGAGGGCCATGGCCTCAGTAGGGGCGGCCCTCATCCTCTTCCCCTGCCTACTGTACGGGGCATACGCCTTCCTGCCCTTCGATGCCCCACGGTTGCCCACCATGAGTTCCCGCCTGATCTACACGCTGCGCTGTGGGGTCTTTGCCACCTTCCCCATCGTGCTCGGTGAGTTCGGGGGCCCTTCAGAAGAAAGGGGACATCTGGGAACTAGACTTGAGGAGGGCAGGGCCTGCTGGTTTGGGGAGCAGGAGGGTTTCCCTTTACTGAGCTGGACCCTCAGGGCCTCCCATGCCCTGCCACCTGCGTGTCCACCCCTCTCAGGACCATCTCAGCCCCCCTGGGTACAACTTCTGCACTTACCTTCTTTGGGGTCTGCGCCCTCCACTGTGAACCCTGCCCCCAGCTTCCTGCCTAAAGCTCCTTCCTTCAGCCTTTCCTGACTCTATGTGCTCCCCACCCCCACCCCAGGGATCTTGGTATATGGGCTGAGCCTGCTGTGCTTTTCCGCCCTACGGCCCTTCGAGGAGCCCCGGCGGGAGGTGGAGATCCACCGGAGATATGTGGCCCAGTCAGTGCAACTCTTCATCCTCTACTTCTTCAACCTGGCTGTGCTTTCCACCTACCTGCCCCAGGACACCCTCAAGCTGCTCCCGCTGCTCACTGGCCTCTTTGCCATCTCCAGGTGAGTTGGGGCTGGGGGTAGAGCATGGGGTGGGGGGGGTGGCAGCAGTGATTCTAGAGGGACAAAGGCATCTGAATGGCTGGAGAACCAGGGACAGGGGTCTTTCTTGATTCTACATCAGCCCAAATGTGCATCCTGGAGCGGCGAGTCCACTTTCTCCCTTGCACCTTCCCTCACCTGGTAGCGGGTAATCAGCTCATATGTCTTCCTATAGGAAGTTGACTTCAGAGACATATATACCAACCTAGAACCTGAAGGGTCTGCAGGCATCATCTAGATCAACCTCTCACCCATCGTAGCCACTCCTCTGTGAGAGTCTGGTCAGGTGGCCATTTGGCCTTTTGTTGAACACCCCCTGAGATAAGGCACTCAGTTCTTTATAAGGCAATCTGTTTCACTTCTTAAAGGTACTAATTGTTAGAAAGGAGCTCTGGTGGCACAATGGTTAAGTGCTCGGTTGCTCCCTGAAAGGTTGGAGGTTCGAACCCACCAGTGCTCGGTGGGAGAAAAGATCTGGTGATCTGCTCCTGTAAAGATTACAGTCTGGGAAACCCAATGGGGCAGTTCCACTCTGTCACACTTGGTCTCTATGAGTCGGAATCAACTCGACAGCACACAACAGTTGTTAGAAGGAGTCCCTGGGTGTTGCAAACAATTTGCACTTGACTACTAATCAAAAGGTCGGTGGTTTGAACCCGCCCAGCGGCACTACGAAAGAAAGGCATGGTGATCTGCTTCCATAAAGATTACAGCCAAGAAAATCCCATGGAGTTCAGTTCTACTATGTAATAATGCATGGAGTTGCCATGAGTTGGAATTGACTTGGTGGCAATGCGTTCATTGTTAGAAAGTTTTTATATTGTGCTGAAAACTGCTGCCCTGACCCTGACCTCTGGAATTGCCAACAACAAATACAGGTATTTGATAACAGCTCTCAAGTCCCCCTAGCTCAACACCCTGCTACCCAATCTGTTTACGAATTGCCCAGGTCCCTTCACTTTCCCAGGTCCTTTCCTCTGGGCAGGAAATTCTCCTGCCTGTCAATGGGGATCCTGTAAGGGTTTGGAAGTTCATGCAAACCGTGGCCACATTAGCTCTCATGGTAGCCTCCATACTCTCCTTTCATTCAGAGTCTGCTGTCCCCTGAAATCCTTAGGGGTTTTCCCCATGTGAACTACTGTTCACCTGGAAGGCACCTTTGAATGTCTGAACCAAACACAGGTCTTTCCATTTTTCTCTAAATACGTTTCTTCTCGTTACTTTCGATATAGGCTTCCAGGTAGCTTTAACTGCTAAAATATTCTTCCTTATATCAAGCTAAAATTTGCCTTCCTGTCACTTCTGATTGTAGTCTAGTGGTCAGCTGTCCCCCCAGTCTCCTGACCCATCATGCGTCCAGTAGATATTTCCCAAGATAAATATGTTCCTGCTCATGTAACTCAACCTCCCATCTCCCTCTTGGGGAATGCTGGTCTCAGGGAGAAGTAGGCTTAAGCAGTAAGAATCATGAGGGAGCTAAAGGAAGACTTAGCGATTATCTGGTCCACACCTCTCATTTCATAGGACCAGAATCCAGGACCCTTCTCTCTTCTATCCAGGGTCCTTTCTTCTCTACCACGGGCAGGTTGCTTTAGTGTTTTGTGCCTGTTCCATCATCTATAAAATGGAGTTGTTGTGAGGACCGAATGAGTTAACCCCTGTAGGGTGCTTACGGCAGTCAGGCACTTGGTCAGGCTTTGATAAATGTGGACTCTTATGCAATGCTGCCTCCTGGTACAGTCCAGAAACAGCAGTTACTTTTCCCTCCCTTTTGCAGGTGAAAAAGCAGAGACATGTCAAATTTTGTAATAAGTGGTCGGTCCTTCGTATGTTAAGAGGATGCTGCTCCCTCAACCCCCACTGAAGGATGTGTATTTTGTTTTTCCAAAAGGGGAAATTTGGCGGCTGACCCATCCTTCTGGGATTCAAGCCCTCTTGAAGGTGGCTTCTCCTCTTTTTTCCTTTGCCCTTTTAAAAGAGAGGAGGCTTGGTTCAAATCACAGCTTTGCTATTTCCCAGATGTATGACCGGTCTTACTTAACCCCTTTGGAGCCTTAGTTTCTTCATCTGCAAAAGAGGAAATAAATATAATGAAATGCACTGTGGATGTAAAAGAATGAGAAAGCTGTTTATGCACTGATATAAAATTATCTCCAAAATATGTTAAGTGAAAGAAAAAAATCAATGCACAGAACAGTGTATATATTATGCTGCCGTACTTCAAAAAGGCAGAAAAGGAAAACAGAAGTCCTTTTGCTCATATGTGCATAAAACATCACTTGAAGCACAAGAAACCATAATACTGGATACCAGAGGCAGAGACTAGGGTGGCTGGGGTCAGCAAAGGTACTATATTCATGGTACCTTTGAATTTGGAACCATGTGAATGTATATTACCCACTCAAAAAAATTTTTTTTTATTATTGTGCTTTAGGTGAATGTTTACAGCTCAGGTTAGTTTCTCATACAAAAATTTATACACATATTGTTATGTGACCCTAGTGCTATCCCTGTAATGTAACTGCACATTCCTCCTTTCCACCCCGGATTTCCCGTGTCCATTCAACCAGCTCCTGACCATCTCTGCCTTCTCATCTCGCCTCTGGACAGGGGGTGCCCATTTAGTCTCATGTATCTATTTGAGTTAAGAAGCACACTCTTCACAAGTATCATTTTATGTCCCATCGTCCAGACTAATCTTTGTCTGAAGAGTTGGCCTCAGGAATGGTTTTAGTTTTGGGCTAACCGAGAGTCCGGGGGTCATGTCTTCCGGGGTCCCTCCAGTTTCAGTCAGACCATTAAGTCTGGTCTTTTTACTAGAATTTGAGTTCTGCACCCCACTTTTCTCCTGCTCCGTCAGGGATTCTCTGTTGTGTTCCCTGTCAGGGCGGTCATTGGTGGTAGCCGGGCACCATCTAGTTCTTCTGGTCTCGGCCTGATGGAGTCTCTGGTTTATGTAGCGCCTTTTGTCTTTTGAGCTAATATTTTCCTTGTGTCTTTGGTGTTCTTCATTCTCCTTTGCTCCAGGTGTGAAAATTTTTTAATTAAAATTTGAAAAATATATAAAAGAGGGGGAGATAAATATACTCATTTCATAGAGATGTGGATAAGTCTAAATTAAATAGTGCACTTAATTAGCACAGTACCTGGCACATCGTAAGTGCATAAACATTGGCTGTTGTTAGAATACCAGCCATACCCACCAGCCCCCTATCTGGCTCCTTCACTATCTGTTCTCCCCACCATCATCCTACGCGCGCTTCCCTCGAGGGTGGTTGTCGTTATTAGCTGATGTCCAGTGGGCCACCGACTCATGGCGACCCTATGCACAACGGGATGGGGCTGTTGTGATCCATACGGCAGTCCGACCCTTTCTTGCCTCCGCAGGCTGATATACTGGCTGACCTTCGCCGTGGGCCGCTCCTTCCGAGGCTTTGGCTATGGCTTAACTTTCCTGCCGCTGCTGGCCATGCTGGTGTGGAACCTGTACTACATGTTCGTGGTGGAGCCCGAGCGCATGCTCACTGCCGCCGAGAGCCGCCTGGACTACCCGGACCACGCCCACTCCGCCTCAGACTACAGGCCCCGCCCCTGGGGCTGAGCCGCTCCGCCCTCTGGTCTCCCGGGCTAGCGGGGTGGGCTTGGCACACTTCTCTGAACGGGTTCAGGGGGCCTGGACTTTGCCCCAGCCCTGGTGCCTCGGAGGGATGAACCCCGCTACTGCCCCAACGGGGGTCCCATGCAATCAGAGCCTGCACCGTCCTCTGCTCTCCCCCGCCGGCACTGCGCTTCACCTTTGAAGCTAGGCACAGTCATGAGGGAGGGATTTAGTTTTCTTGCAGGGAAAGAGATGGCCAACCATGTCCTTTCAGGATGCTGAGGGCACGGGGCGCCGGGAGCGGGGAGGTTTCTTCCTGAGCAGCCTCCCATCACTGCCACACGAAGCTCACTAATGCTGGACTCTGACCCCTCCAGCGGATCCTGCCAAGTAGGTAGCCGAGCCACAGCCACACCTTTGACCATTTCTGTGGCAGCCGTCTAAGCAGAGGGCCTCAAGAAGACTGGAAATACTTCCCATGTCTGAGAACAGAGGCTAGACATGAGATCAGACAGGACTTTCAAGTTTGGTGAAACCTTTCCTAGAGGTCTGGGTTTGGGATGCTCCACAACCAGCCCTCATGGGCCCTTTAGCCTCAGCCAAGACTGTTCTAGTTGTCCCAGCCCAGAGCTGCTGCCTTCTCCCTTCTGACCTACTTAGGCTCCTGTGACTTCCCACCTCTAAACTGCCCAGTCACGCCTCTTGCATGGGAAAAGGAGCAGACAGGGAAATCTGCCTCCCAGGAGCACAGAAGTGACTGTGGTGTGTGTGCTGGTGTATCTGGTGGCTGGGGAGTGGTTGGAAGGCACGGTGGCTGATGTTAACCCAGTGTTTAAGTATGGGTGTGTATGTGTTGGGGGGGACAATAAATTACTACCACAGTCTTTGTTGGTTGTTCCTTTGTATTTGTCCCCCAGTCTCTAGCATCCCTTCCTTGATTCAGACTGTGCAGCAGAAACCTCCCAGCTCCATGTGGTAGAGGGTGGCTGGTCGGAGCCTCTGTCCCATGGAAAGGGGGAGAACAAGGCCCGGTGAGGAAATGGGGCCTTGAATAGAAATGTGCCTTCCACACCCATCTCTGAGCCTGCCTTTCCCTGGAACCAGCCCAAACCAGCCCAATTACACTCATATACTGAGACTGGACCTCTATTAAAAAAAAAAAAAATGTATTTCACCACCTCCAGGGCAGCCAGCCAGTTAGAAGGCCTCTCATTTAGGCCTGTAAGTCCCATCCAGGGGAAATTAGGTGGAGGGGAGGGAGGCAGGGGGGCAACATCAAGGGGACCCTCCCTCTTGCAATAACCCTGTCCTGGCCTCTTCTCCAGGGTATGAAAGAACCCCACCTGGGAGTCCCCACACTGTTAAGGCCTGGCTTTGAGGTTCTGCAGAAAAGCAAGAAGGCCTGCCTGGGAACACCGACCCTCCAACCTCCAGAGGCATGAGGCACAGCAAGGCAGGTCCAGTGACGTCCTTCCAGCTAAAAAGTGGGTCTCAATTTATGGGCTGGTACTCTGAGTACCGCTTGTGCCGCAGCAGCAGAATCAGGCCTCCCCCTAGCAGCATGAGCCCTGGAGCACCCAGGGCCACCGCCATGATGCCCAGGACTAGTGCGGACAAGGTGTCCACCGGAGGAGAGCCTACGCCCAGCAGCATCGACCTAGAGCAAGCAGGGTGAAAAAGAGAGTTAGCAGGCTGAGGACAGGACTGAGAGGCTCAGCTCTCCCCCAGCTCAGTCCCCCAAACCCCTCAGCCCAGGCCCTGGCTCTCACCAGCTGAAGTAGTAGTGGTCCCAGTAGCCGGGGCCTGTGGAAGCCCCAAATGTCAGATTGAAGGCACAGAAGTTGGTCTGGGACCCAAAGAAGGCCCGGACGATGGGTGACTGGGGGAGGGGGTATTCCAAGGTAGGGTGAAGTGGGGATACTTGGCAGGGCAGGGCTGACTCGCGGCCCCGCTGCTTCTGGGAGAAAGCCACTGGTCGCCACTGCATGAAGCCTGAGGGGAGGGCATCCCACAGCAGCTGGTCCAACTAGGGAGGACGACAAGGCAGAGTGAGGAGGATCGACCCTTTCTGCCCCTACCCTCTCCCAATCTCCATCAGTCACTGGTAGCAACAGGCAGTGTGCTAGGGGAAGCAGGAGTCTGAGTCCTAGGCCCGGTTCTAGAACCGACAGGCTGTGCGCTAGGGCTTCATCTCTGCTCTGTAGAGAGGAGGAGGTGGACTGGATGAACACCGAGTCCTTTCTAGCTCTGACATCCTGCAAGTCTGCACTCAGCTCCTTCCTCTGAGGCCTCTGCAGATCCCTACCTGCCAGAGCACAAGTCACACGGCACTGCCTTCAGCCTGTCTCCTCCACCGTGGGCAGAGACTGGGCACATTCATTAGCACAGTGCCCAGCACTTACAGGAGCTGTATAAGCGTTGCTGAATGTTAAACGGCTGAATGACTCCGAGGTCCTAATGGGGTGCCACCTACATTCCCCACCCATGTACCTCTCCACTGGAAGCCTGACCTGGAAGACAGCAGGTGTGTATTCATCGTCAATAGAAAGCTGCTCCTGCACTGAGGGGCAGTCAGGGCCCTGGCTCAAGGTGGCTACCTCCAGCCCAAACAGGGAGCGGTTTCCCCGGGGAGAGGCCCCACACAGGGCCACCTCCAGCTGGCAGGTGTCTGCTGTGTGCAGGAGGCGAGGGGGTTGGATTGGTCGGCCGGATCCTGAAAAGGCCTGGACCTAGAATGGAGGAGGCATAGGACATGTGGGAAGCAGATGAATGCCTGTACTTGAGGGCCATCCCCATCATGAAAACAAGCCTTGAATTCCTTCTGATTCCTCACATCCTTACCCTGAAGGCCAAGCTGCCGTTGGCAAAAGCGTTGGTAGGGTCGTGCATGGGGTGGCCTCGAAATGTGGCGCTCAGGGTGGCAGGATCCAATGAGTCAGTGATATTGTTCCAGGAAAACTCAGCCAAAGGGTACGGGGGATACGGTTTCCCTGGGAACTTTGCTGCCACATCGGACACATTCGTGCTGTCAAACTCAAACAGCTGGAGGACAGGGGTGGGACAGGACTGGACTAGCCTGGGTCCAGCTTTCTCCTGGGGCATCACCCACCCCACTCATTGGTCCCACCCCCAGTCTTCAGCTCCTCCCCCAGATTAGGATGAACCCTCTCCTCTGTGACTCTTCCCCTTGGTTCCCCCAACCTCCTCACCCTGGTAAAGACAAGGGCAGAAGAAAACTGGATGCTGTCCTTGGGGAGTACCATCAGGCCCTCATCAGGCTCAGGGGACAGCAGGCAGCTCCAGTTGACCACCAGGGAGCTGTGGGGGGTGTTGGTGGCCACCAGCAGGACTGCTGGAGGCCCCAAGCTGCTCCACACATAGTGCAGCGTGGAGTTGGTGCCCACTGCCCGGATATGTAGCAAGTTCTGGGGGGACCCCAGCCAGCCAGGGATGACCTCCAGAGATACCTGGAACAAGGAGCAGTGTAAATGAGGGAGGGTCGAGGGAACGGGATCAGGTAGAAACACAGGGCAAAGAAGAAGCTTGGGGGAGGGGGACTTGGGAAATGCTGGGGAAGGGTGGGACCTCGGGGACCTAGGCAAGAGGCTTGGGTGAGGGAGCTAGGGGAATCGTGGGGGAGGGGGCAGAGGTGAGTTGGAGGAATTGAGGGTACAGCCAGAACTGCCCTGACCCTGGGGGGAGATCAGGGCACAGAGCTATGAGGAAGGAAAAAATCCAACACTGGCCTGGACCTGGTTCAGCCAGAGCTGAGTCAGAGCCCAGACTTCACTTGAAGACAGGAAGCCCTCACATCCACCCTACTCCACAATTTCTTCCTTTACCCCGGCTACCTCCCCTCTCCCCAGATGGAAGACTCCTTCCCTTTGCAGCCAGGCCCCCACCTCTCAATTGCCCCATGTTCCAGCCACCCCGCAAAGGTAGCATTTCCTGAAACCTCTGCAGCTCCTCGCCACGGAGCCCTCACCTGGCGGGTCTCCTCTCCCAGCAGACCAAACGGGGCTGCAGACAGAAGCAGGCTCAGGAGAAGCATGGGGCTGGGGGCGCAGCGCCCCCAAGCCCACCTGGGCTCCCCACAGCCGCACATGCAGCACAGCTTCCGAACCCGCACCGGAAAGTCAAGTGACTTGGATTCAGCTGATCACTTTAAAGGGCGGAGCCACTATACCAGTTCTTAAAGAGACCGCCTCCCTTAACCCAGGTTTCAGCTTGAATTAGAATACAATTAGAATGATTGCGAGTTCGCCTTCCCTGACTGGGCTGGCAAGCGAGACATCCCAGATTAGATATGTGGATGTACTCCTATCCTCTCCAACCCAGCTGGTCCCACTGAACAGTTGCCTATAGTGGGCATGTCTGGATTCAAGATCCACATGGGATTCCAATAAAATTCCATGGGAGAGGTAGCGCACCCCAGAGGGCACTTTTTGTCTGTCTAATATTTACTGGGCTCCCAAGTATGCAGGTTCCTGTCCAGGAAGAATTAACAATTTTATTGTGGAGAAAATATACCTAAAAAAATAGGATATGACAGCAACACATGTATTTGTCAAAAGAGGAAGGAGTTCACATCCGGCTGAAGGAATGCACACGTTTTGTTGTGTTTGTTTTTTTGCTTGCTTTAAAATTAAAATTTGACTAATATATGTACAAAATTCAATAGGTACCAGAGAGTATCATTTTTATTCTCCAGCAGCCTGGTTACTCCTCCAACAGAAAAATTACCAGTTTCTTACGTATCCTTCCAAAGATATTCTAGGCATACTAAAGAATATGCATATGAAATACTGCACAATGATGGCACCCAAACCCTGTTTTGCAGTTTTGCTTTTTCAATTAATGTATTGAGGACTGTTCCATATCAATACACTTGGAGCTACCTTATTCTCCACGTTGATTGCAGGGAGATGTTCTAGGGATATATCTAACCAGAACCTCGTTGATTGTTTCCATTATTTTGCTATGGCAAACAATGGTAGAAGAAATAGCCCTCCTTGTATATACAGCATTTCATGTATTTGTACCCAAACCCATAGGAAAGCTACCCAGGAGCAGCACTACTGTATCAAATGGCTCTCTATATGAGGTTTACCAACTGAAACTCAGATAGTGCTTTTTTTTTTTAATTCTTATAGTTTAAGTGAAAGTTTACAATTCAAGTCAGTATCTCATTCAAAAATTCATACATACACAGTTATGTGACCCCAATTGCTCCCCCTGTATTGCGACAGAACACTCCTCCTTTCCACCCAATTTCCTGCATCCATTCAATAAGCTCCTAACACTCTCTGCCTTCTCATGTCACCTCCAGACAGAAGCAGCCCGTTTAGTCTCATGTATCTACTTCGAGCTAAGAAGCACACTCTTCACGAGTATCATTTTATGTCCCACAGTCCAGTCCAATCTTTGTCTGAAGAGTTGGCCTTGGCAATTGTTTTAGTTCTGGGTTGACAGAGAGTCCGGGGGCCATGCTTTCCAGGGTTCCTCCAGTCTCAGTCAGACCATTAAGTCCGGTCTTCTTAATAGAATTTGAGTTCTGCACCCCACCTTTCTCCTCCATCAGGGACTTTCTGTTGTGTTCCCTGTCAAGGCAGTCATTGGTGGTAGTCGGGCACCACCTAGGTCTTCTGGTCTCAGACTGATGAAGTCTCTGGTTTATGTGGCCCTTTCTATTGGGCTAATACTTTGTGTCTTTGGTGTTCTTCATTCTCCTTTACGCCAGGTGGTTGGGACCAGTTGATGCATCTTAGATGGCTGCTTGCTAGCTTCTAAGACCCCAGACATCACTCACCAAAGTAGGATGTAGAACATTTTCTTAATAAACTTTGTTATGCCAGTTGACCTAGATGTCCCCTGAAAGAGTGGTCCCCAGACCCCCACCCCTGCTACTCTGTCCCTCAAAGTGTTTGATTGTATTCAGGAAACTTCTTAGCTTTGGTTTAGTCCAGTTGTGCTGACTTCCCCTGTAGTGTGTGCTGTCCTTCACCTCACCTAAGATAATTCTTGTCTACTGTCTAGTTAGTGAATAACCCCCACCCTCCCTCCCCACCCTCGTAACTATCAAAGAATATTTTCTTTTGCATTTAAACCTTTTCTTGAGTTCTTATAATAGTGGTCTTATACAATATTTGTCCTTTTGTGATTGACTAAATTCCCTCAGCATAATGCCCTCCAAATTCCTCCATGTTATGTTTCACTGGTTCATCGTTGTTCTTTATTGTTGCATAGTATTCCTTTGGGTGAATATATACCATAATTTGTTTATCCATTCATCCATTGATGGGCACCTAGATTGTTTTAATCTTTTTGCTATCGTGAACAGTGCTGCAATGAACATGGGTGTGCATATTTATCTATTCGTGTGATGGCTCTTATTTCTCTAGGATATATTCCAAGGAGTGGGATTGCTGGATCGTATGATACTTCTATGACTAGCTTTTTAAGAAAGCGCCAAATCGATTCCCAAAGTTGTTGTGCCATTTTACTTTCCCACCAACAGGGTATAGGTGTTCCAGTCTCTCCAAAACCTCTCCAACATTTATTATTTTGTTTTTTGGATTAATGCTAGCCTCGTTGGGGTGAGATGGTATCTCATTGTAGTTTTGATTTGCATTTCTCTAATGGCTAATGATCGTGGGCATTTCTTCACGTGTCTGTTAGCTGCCTCAATGTCTTCCTTGGCGAAGTGCCTGTTCATACCCTTTGCCCATTTTTCAATTGGGTTATTTGTCTTGTTGAGGTTTTGCAGGTCTTGTAGATTTTGCAGATTAGACACTGATCGGATTTGCTGTAGCCAAAATTTTTTTCCCAGTCTGTAGGTTGTCTTTTGACTCTTCTGGTCAAGTGTTTTGATGAGCTTAAGTGTTTGATTTTTAGGAGTCCCCAGTTATCTAGTCTCTCTTCTGGTGCTTGTGTGTTGTTATTTATGGTTCCTATTCTGTTCATGCTATGTATTATGATTCCTAGCGTTGTCCCTATTTTTTCTTTCATGATCTTCACCGTTATCAATTTTATATTGAGGTCTTTGATCCATTTTGAGTTAGTTTTTGTGCATGGTGTGAGGTATGGATCTTGTTTCAGTTTTTTGCAGATGGATATCCAGTTAT
>NW_004444149.1:860795-884101 GCF_000243295.1 Trichechus manatus latirostris | reverse complement strand
TCTGTAAGCCTTCACCTGAAGTACAATAAAATATTTAAAAAAAAAAAAAAAAAAGAGACTGCCTTTTCCCCAATTAACGGACTTCTGGCCTTTGTCAAATAGGTGGACGAATTTACGTATGGATTCTCAACTCTGTTCCATTGGCCTATGTATCTGTTGTACCAGTACCAGGCTGTTTTGACTACCATGGCGGTATAATAGGTTCTAAAATCAGGTGGTGTGAGGCCTCCCACTATGTTCTTCTTCTTGAGTAATGCTTTACTTATCCGGGGCCCCTTCCCTTTCCATTTGGTGATTTGTTTCTCCATCTCATTAAAAAATGTCAGACCATGCTTTTGCAAGCCCATTTCCCCACGCCTTCGAAAGTGTTTTACCAACGTATTTTGTATTTCTTTTGAATAAAGTTAAGCATCTCATATTTTGCAGAGGCATTCATTTTTGCTTCCCTGGGAGCTATTTATAGCCTTTGCCTATTTTTCTATAGGCTTTTTCTTAATCACCACGTTCTATAAGTTCTTTGAAGAAACTGTGTTGTTGCAAACAATCCCCTTGTCTTTTTTTTGGCCATGCAAATTATGTAGGTATATTTTCCCCCTACTCTTTTTTTTCAATCCTTTTTTCACCTTGTGCTCTTATGGTTTTATTTTTTTATGTATGTATTTTAATTTTTCAGCTGCTTGAAACTAAATTCTGCCGTAAAGAGCAAAGTAGGGATCCAACTTCATTTTCTTCCCCAAATGGCTACACTGGGACTCTGAAAAAGTTCCCCTATTTTTCTTGAGGAAAAAAGTATTTTTATCTTCTGAGGCTATCAGCTCTGAGAAATGATAAGAACAAAAACAAGAGCCTTGGCCGACTGAGTAGCCAGTTTGGGTAGTCAGGAATTCAAGCTTCCCCCACCATCCAAACAATTCTGCTTTATGTGGGGAAAATAGGACTTGACTGAATCTAGGAGTTTGACAGCAGGAAAGACCATCAACAGTCAGGAAGACGGCAAAACTGTGCTCATGAGTAAGTCTAGTATATAGAGTTCATGCAAGACAGTAGACAAAAGTCACCTGGGTGGCCTTTGAACACTATGTTAGACTTTGAGAACAGAGGGGCTTTGAAAGCTAGACTGAAGAATAGATGGATCTGACGTGCCAGTGAGATTTCCATAGGTTCACAAGTAAAAGGCATTGCAGGTACTTTTAATGACTGCAAGGAAGTCTACTGTGTACAATTAACCAAGTGCTTAACCATCAAAACGAAAACCAGACTGGATTTAGGAGAGTTTAAGAGACAAATGGGAGTAAAGAATCCACAGGGTACAACTAGCTTCCTCCCTCCATAATTTCTCAGGTCTGATGAACAGATTTCTTCAAGATTTTTTTTTTGAGGACAAATCATCATCTCTCTTTAAGGACTTGAAGCTCTGAGGGAACTAACACTGCAAGTAAAGAGGCAGGGATTTCAGCAAAAGGCTGGTGGGCTCATTCAGGGCCCCTTATAAAGGCTTTGGACTGGGCTAAGAAGGAAGCTAAAAATTGGTTGCTGAACAGACCATAAAGGGTCTCCAGCAACCCTCACAAGCCCTTTCCCAACTCACGCCTACACTGTCAGTATAGCAGACTGCCTGCATATGAATTCTGGTCTGACACTTAACAGCTCGTGACACTTAAGACACTTTCTATCTATGCTTTAGATCCCTTGCCATAAACTGAGATACCGCCTTCCTTAGAAGGTTGCTGTTAGGACTGAATGAGTTGACATGAGGAGTGAACAGAAAGTCTGCAACACACCGGGTGCTATGTCCTAGCTATTATATCTACCTAGTAGTTCAATTTAATGTGACTAAGCCCCAGGTCAGGGAGGAGCTAAAAAAGGCTGAAGGTATGAATCATAAGGACAAAAGGGAGAGGGGAAGGCCCAGAAGCTAAGAGAAAGGACCCTGAAGAAATCAAAGGCTGGCCCCGCCCAGCCTCACTACTCAGATGTTTTTCCCCTGGATAAAAACAAAGCCTAAAATGAGAGTTAAATCTTTTGTTCCTGCTAGTAAGGTAAAAAGAGGTCCTACTTTGGCAATACTGTGGCATGAGAATAAGCCAGCAAGTCAGAATGTAGTCTGGAATCACAGAGAACACTGAGAGCACGCCAGGTAAGCTAGAAGGATTCTGAAAGCTACAGAATACAATACAAAACTGAGATGCTTCACAGACAAACCCTCTACATACAACTACAGCTGGGAACACCCATCGTCTGGACAGGTTCCTCCTGTTCTCTGGGTGGTGAACGTAAAGTGGTGCTCTTAAGCTTTGTATCCTTTTATCTTCAAAAGGATCTTCCCAACCAAGATCTACTGAGAAGCCTGAAGAATAGCCAGCCCTTCAAGAAGGCAAATAAAGACAACTAACGACCTCACTCCCATCTCCCTTCGTCCTCAGTGAGGTTTTCTGTCTCTCCCCTTTTTGCCAGGAGGTAGAGATACGACCCAAGGTTGAAAAACACGTAACAACAGTCTCAAATGACTTAGATTTAATCATCGGAAGCAAACTAAATGGAAAGCTTACAATAGAGAAGAATTACATGTCAGTGCCTTTTGCAAACTGAGCTGGGACAGAAAGGGCCTGGGGGCTGCCCCTCAACTTGATCCCTTGCAAAGAAAGACGTCCACAGTGGCCCTGGCACTCTGGCTCTGTGCGTTGAGGCTGCCTGCCCACTGCTCACTCCTGACCAGCATCAGGAGCCCCTCCTTGCTGCTTCTGGTCATCACCCTTCTTTTTGTGGCCTGAGACGATGTCATCAATCCGCAGCAGCAGGACTGCCGTCTAGGAGAAAAACCATAGGGCCCAAGAGGTCAGCAGAGAAGGCAAGGACATTTGTTTTCTTTTAGACGTGCCACCTAGCTCCACCCACAGAATTGCCATTTTATCTGAAATCAATCTTTCTAGAATCTTAAAGGTAAAATGTGGCTCTCTCTAAGCAAAAGGATGAAGCTTATGCTGTGTTACCCTTGCTTTTTCTATGAGCTAAAGAAAATGAGGGTGATGCAATTTCTTGGGAGATCACTGGGAAGAATACTCTTAATTTAGGTGATATTCTTGCCTTCACTACTCCCGCCCTTAAAGAGTGGACTGAACACACTAGTTTCCGCACAGTATAGTGGAAACGTTCTCCTGTCTGCTGCCCTGGCAGAGGAGGAAACAGCAGGGTGTGTGCCTCACCTCCACTGCAGTCTTATACGTTTGTAGTTTCACAGCCAGCGGCTCCCAGATGCCCAGCTCCTTCATGTCCACCAAGGTACCCATCTCACCATTCACGCCCCAAGTCTCACAGTTCTCCTGGGTGTGCTTGGCCTGCAGGTCAAACAAGCAGAAGTAGCTAAAGGGGGGAAAATACTGGGAAAAAGCAAACTGGCAGTGATAACAGGATTGTTAAGGGACAAGGGAAAATCGTAATGATAGTAAGTAAGTCAAAAATTAGGAGAGAACAGAAACTTTAAAGGAACAAGCTTATTGTAAGAACTTGGATAGAAAGAAGGGAACCATCCCCTTAGACCAGACAGACAGCTTTCCCTATCCCATCAAGAGACCAGCATGGAGAGGAACTCACCCGAAGGGAGGTAAGTAGACGGATGGTGCTGGCCCCACAGTTCTGGATAAGGGTACGAGGGATGACCTCTAAGGCCTGGGCAACAGCCCTGTATGGCCACTGCTCCACACCAGTCATGGCCTTGGATTTTTCTGTCAGTGCATGGGCCACAGCCATCTCAGAGGCCCCACCCCCTGGCACCAGCTGAGGGTCCAGAAGGACGTTGCGACACACTTGCATAGCATCCTGGAGGTTGCGTTCTACTTCCTTGGGGAAGCAAACAGACAATATGAAGACAAAGCTTGATGACTCAGGGACAAATCAGAGGCACCAAAGGATTTCCTGCTTGCCAGGGACAGTAAACCAAGGAGCAAGGTTAAGAAAGGTCCCTAATCTCTACTGGCCAGGGCAGATACTATTTAGCTGGGAAGAATGTATAACTCATACGACTGCAAAAGGTGAAGTGGGGTGTGTGAAATTAGGCTTTCTTCCATCATACTAGAGTTATACCCTACCGTGGAGCCCTGGTGGCGCAGTGGTTAAGAGCTCAGGCTGCTCATCAAAAGGTCAGGAGTTGGAATCCACCAGCTGCTCCTTGGAAACCCTATGGGGCAGTTCTACTCTGTCTTACAGGGTCGCTATGAGTTGGAATTGGTGCCCCAGCAACAGGGTAGGCTTTTTTGGTTATACCCTATTGCCCACGTGCCCTCCCCGGTGTTCTTTAGGAGGCTGCATGGTGTAGCGCAAACACTCCCCTACTTATTACTAGCTGAGTGTCTTTGGGCAAGTTACTTAACTTCATTGAGAAAATAAAAAGACTTATAATTTTAACATAAAAAATAAAAAAGTAATAGAGATATTTGTGGCTACAGGTCCAACTTAAACAGTAAACAGGCCAATAGGATCTTAGGCCCTCTGGTGAACTCTGAAGAAGTGGAATGACCTACTTCATCTGGTCACACTTCCATGGCTAACTCACCGAAAGAATCTCTTTGCTGGCCCCCCGGAGAAGAATGGTGCAGGCCTTGGGGTCTTTGCACTCTGTGATAAATGTGAAGTACTCATCCCCGATTTTCTTGATTTCCAACAGGCCTGCTCCTATCCCAACATCCTCCTCCCTCAGTTCCTCTGGTCGGCTGGCTATCCGGGCCCCACAGGCTCTATGTGGGGTGGGGGGTGAAGAAGTAGATTATTTCAGATACTTGTACTCACCTCCCTTGTCCCTAAGGTCTGTGGCTAGGGATAAGGGCAAAAGAGATTGCTAGAAACATTTCTACATCACTTCAGAGGTCCTGGCTGCCTGGTAAAAAAGTCTTTCAAACCTATATAAGTAATGTTTCCTTAAACAAATACAGCTTTATTAATAAATGTGTATATACCTAAGGCAACTACTACAACCAGATATACTTTAATTCAAAACATACTTTGTGGTTATTAAAACCTGTCCTGGGAAGATAAGTTTTCATGCACACTTAACGTTTATATACCATATACAGTCATTTCTAGATATAACCTGTCCTGTACTGCCCAGTTAGGTCTCCAAGCCAGTAATACAGCTGCACTAAAGAAGATACAAAAGGTCAAGCAAGAAGAAAGGTGAGTAAGTGCCTAAGGATGTGCATGACTCAACTTTATTGCATTTAGGACTCATTTTTTATTTGTCATTCCTTCCCCCACTCATGGGCATGCAGGGCCAACTATGCAAATATATGTATGCACAGTCTGTTCGGAGCAAACAGAAGTATAATATTCAGTTTGGATTTGTGATATATTATGTCAGAAAATACCAGAGTTAACCTCCTTTTTATAAACTAGTTTTAAAAATCGATGGTTGCCTCAATATGGATGAAATTGAAAACATTATACCAAGTGAAGTAAATCAGCTGCAAAAGGACAAATAGTGTATGATCTCACTTATATAAAATAGGCAAACATATAAACCAAAGATCATTAGTAGTTACATGTGGAATCGCGAGTCAGAACTGACTCGATGACAATGGGTTTGGTTTTACAGGGGGTGTGTTTTACTTAGGGGACACTGAATTTATGTTAATGGGGATAGAATAATTTCAAAAAGGATAGTAACAATGGTTGTACAACATGAAGAATATAATCATGTCACTGAATTACATTATGTAGAAATTGCTGAATCGGCAAAATGTCTTCTTGCATATATTTTCACCACAATTAATTTAAAAAAAAAAGATGGTATCTGTGAAAAAACATTGTGCAGATATAGGAATGCAATCTAAAGTTGCACTAGCAAATGGCAAGGATCCAAATCAAGGAAACTGATTTTTCTTCTATATTCCGAGCCAGTCAGTACAGACTATTCTGGAAACCTCATTAAGAGAGAGTTCACTCAGAATCATCATAACAATAGAGAAAAGAACTCTTTTACAAACAGTTATTTTAGGTATAATGGACACCTAGCAAGGTAGTGATCACAGATGTAGCAGCATAAGCTGTGCACTGCTGACGAGGGACAATACAGAAGAGGCTCAGGCAGTGGACAGCTAACTGTTGGGCTAGAGGACTTCAGGAGGGCAGGAAGGCAGACAGCCAAAGCCAGGTGATCTCCACCTGTAACCAATCTGACTGGACTCTTTATAAAACCTTTTCAAGTAACAATGCTAATGACTATACTATAGAACTACAAAATGGAAACACAGGGGAAGGAGGAACCTTCTTTTAACCTGGCCTACTCACCTAGCAATGCGATTATTGTCTGTCTTCCGGACTCTGCGAATGGCTGTGATATTGGCCCGCATGAGGTAGTGCTGAGCTAAGTCTGCAAATCCAAGAGTAGAGGTGTCAGGCTGGAAGAAAGAACTCTGAGTTCTGGCCTGTTTTCATCCTCAACGTACCCTAACAATCACACATTTATTATGTTCGGTCTATGCCAATATACAGGGGAAAAAAACCAAAAGCTACCCATCCTCTTCTACCTCAAAGGTAGGTTGGAAAAATGGATGGAGTACTACCTGAGATGCCCTTTTCTGTGATGACCACATCGGGCTTTAGTTGGATAATGTCCTCACACAGCTGCTGGATGTACTCTTCTTCCATTTGGAGGATTCGAGTGAAGTCTTCCTCTCGTGTGATCTCAATGTCAGTCTGGGTGGTGAAGAAAAGTAGCTCTGATTTAAAAATTCCTGGACTGGTGTGGCTCCTCAAGATCATTCCAACTACCACATTCCCTCTGCCCAGTCCTCTCACAAATCCCAGAGTGTAAGTTAGAATAATATTAAGCTGTGACCTCACACCTCTGTAAACCATTTTAGGTCTAGCTATCATCTAGTTTGGAGCCCTGGTGGCGCAGTGGTTAAGAGCTCAGCTGCTAACCAAAAGGTCAACAGTTCAAATCCACCAGGCGCTCCTTGGAAACCCTATGGGGCAGTTCTACTCTGTCCTACAGGGTCGCTCTGAGTTGCAACTGACTCACGGCCACATGTTCTATGGGTCGCTTAAAAAGACAGTTTTCAATGGCTCAGTTACAGTCCTTGTATGGATACACTAGTATTCACTTAATCATACCTTTAATGTTGGACATTTAGAGTATTTCCATGTTTTTGTTAGAATAATGTTACAATGAAAATCCAGATTTTCAAGTCTTTGCACATCTAATAATTCCCTTAATTAAACAGGTTTTTTTTTTTTTGATCACCTAGTTTAACTACTCCATTTCATCATAAAGCAACTAGAACTCAGTCAGTCACAAGCCAATTAGTGGAGATTTGGCCTAGAAAGGTCTCTGGCTACCCAGTTCAGTGTTACTTCTGTCCTGCCAGCGTGTATGGTGATTCTAGGTCTCAATTTTTCCCACTAATAAAGTTCGATTCTTGTTGCCAATCATTGTTTCTTGCTGTTAGGTGCTGTCAAGTCAATTCAGACTTGTAGTAACCTTATACGACAGAGTATAACTGCCACATGGGGATTCCTAGGGAATAATTTTTATGGGAGCAGATCACGAGGTCTTTTCTCCCATGGAGTGGATGGTGGGTTTGAACCACTGACTTTTCAGTTAGCAGCCGAGCACTTAACCATTGTGCCACCAGGGCTCCATAATCCTTGTTTGCTAAGAGCCTATTACTTGGGTTAATCTGAAGATGAAGCCTGTGAGTCTCCTGTCCTCTGGAAATTCTCCGTTACCACTTTTCAAAGTTGAATTAACTTCTACCCTATGTTCTCCTGATGCACTGGGGAAGGAGGCAGCGTGGTGTGGAATTGAGGCAAAACAGGCTGGGTTCAAATACCGATTTGTCTTCCCGAGGCAAGTAACCTAACCTCTCTGAGCTTCAGATCTCTCACCGGTAAAATGGAGTCAATACCAACTACTTTAAAGAGTTGTAAGGAGCGGAGATAATGTATGTAAAGAGCAGTAACTGGCAAAGAGTAAGCATGCACTTAACATACGTTTATTTACTTTGCCGTATTAAGAGTCAGATTCTCACGTCCACTTTAAGGAATGGAGCCAGGAATCTTACCTGGCTTTCTCCTTTCTTGTATTCCAGAGAAGAATCCAGCAGCACAATGCGAGGATTCTTGATGTAGCGCCGCATTCGTGGATGGGTCACATCCTTGTTAATCATGACTCCGCGTAAGACACAGGAATCTTCAATGATGCCCCCAGGTATCTGAGCAAAAGGAGACCCACTTTAACCCACAACCAAGAAGAGACAATTTCTCAATCTCTTTTCCACGTGTTTATTTTCCAAGTACCTTTCTCCATGAAGCTCAAACACACAAATATGGCTGCAATCACATTTTTTTTCCCTCTAGGAAGCACATCAATCTTGGATCATGACATCCAATTTGAAGGTCAGCTAAGACCCAAAGAAATTCAGTGACTTGACAAAAGATTTAAAAGAGCTCAGATCTCTTCTACTTCCTTATAGATATGCCCATAGAATTTTATGGCTGGGGCACCATCTACTGGCCACAAGCTATTACTGCTACTTTTTATTCTGGGGCTTATTAAAGCCTTTTGCCCTAAAATTTGGTGATTGCAGTCAGGTACACAAGATGAGATTACCACCACACTGTACAGCTTTCTTAGGCTCATATCCTGACCAATAGTGACTGACACATGTACAAATGCACAAACATGGAAACACCAGTAAGTCGATCCCCAGCCCTTGTAAATATTGTGTAAGGACAGCAGGGAAGGTAACAAAACCATTTCTGAATTCCTCCTTGGTACCCTCTTTTAAGTTTTTGTTTTCCAGGCAGCAAGTATGGTGGTTCTTCCTTGTTCTAACTAAAGAGATCTTGCTCTGATTTAAACCTATTTCCCCAAGTGGGATGATTTGTGCTAGACGGTGATTTGTCCCAAAAGCACACCCTGGAAGCATTTACCTTTTCCACCCTAGCGTATTTCTTGATGTCAATCTCCTTCCGACCGCTCTCCTCAAACTGTACTGTCTTGACAGCATCAAGCGCAATGCTGCAAGCCAAAGAGGACCACCGACTGATTGCTTTGGTAGTAATGGAGCTGTTGATGATGTTCAGCATCATATCACGGTTATTGATGTCGACAGGGGTACTGGAGAAAAAGAAACAAATAGTATGCTCAGCAGGCATCTTGGCTATTTAAAGACATCTCTCATCCGTATCTCAGTGACTATATAATGGACCAAGACGCAGAACTAGGGAAATCTGTTCCTTTGTGGGAAATTAAAATGAAAATTGAGAAGTAAACTTATCCTTCCCTCTTCCTTTCAAGGTTACAACTAATCTATCCCTGGAAGGTGTTTCAAATAAATGCCTCAGTAATCTGTTCCCATGTCCAACAACTCTCTACCCTTAAAACAGAGCTCACCCTAAAATAATTTGTTCTTTACCTTCTCCTTCAACCAAACTCTTCAACTTCTAAGACTTGGATAAGACACATTGTCTATGAAACCTTATCCCATAACTAGCCAATTCTGTGAATTCCTCTTGATAATCGCCATCAGTTTGTACTATCCATTTTGAACACCTGATTCTTTTCTGTCTAGCATCATGATACATGGTGCTGCATAGTGTTTTACTGTTCCTCTAGTCGCCCCCACAAGATCATAGATTTCTGCACAGAGAGACTACAGTAAAACCTGTGAAAGCTGGAAATGGTGTAAGGTGGAAGCCTGTCAGAGAAGGAAAACTCAATTTTCCACTAAAAGGAGCTACAGAAAAGCGGTGAAACTGCACCTTGTCAAAGGTGGAAAACTTGTGAGACCCTGAAAAACAAGAAGGCAGTTCTGCCGAGTTCGGCTCTCACACGTTGCACTGTATTTAAAACCATAAAAAGAAGAGACCTTGGATAACATCTAGTCCGAATTTTCACCTATTACTAAAATCTCTTTTGTAACAGTGTAGGACACACAAAATGCAATTAGTAAATAGCTGTTGAATCATGGACTTTATGGAAGAGGCAACAGTTCCAAAAGTATTATCTAAAATAAATGTACGTATAGCCTTGTTCGGAGGCAATTTTGCTTGATGAAAAAGAAAAAGAAAGCTTCCTAGTGGTTCAGCTCCACATTCAATAAAATCTTTGGACAGTTCTACAACCTTGCAGAGATTAGTCCCTAAAAATAATTTACATCAAACACTTCATCCCCTAAGAGTGCTAGACAGAGATATTACTGTACACTTTCTGTTTAACAAACAGCTTAATACAAAACTCACCAAATTACTAAAAACTTACGCACCGTATGATCTCACCATACAAAAAAATAGAACACTGCAGTTCTTTTAAACAAAAATCTTTATCAAAAACCCTCGTTTTTGTGACTTCCCATTATGTCATGATTTAATTAACATTCTCTGAAGTTAGAAGCTGTATATTTCCATATTCTCTTCCTTGCCTTATTAGCACTCAGCGAACACAGACTAACAGCAAGTTCTGTGATTATTAGATGGGATTCAAAGAGCATTTTCAGTCCCAGTCCTTGTGATTTTAATGGCGTAATGGCTGGCTATCATCCTGCACAGCACCTTATCACAGTACTGAATTAGCTATAAACACACATGATGGCAGGATATTATGATATTACAGGCTAATACCTAAGTCCTTAACATATTTCTCCCACTAGAATCTAAAACCTTGAAAGGCAGGCATAGTTTACTTACTACATATTTCCCATGGCAGTGCCTAACACGAAAGATGGCAGATACCATGCAACTGAAATATATTATGAAGAACTGCTCCTAGCTTTTTATATTTGTATTTGTATCTCTCGCCATTTTCTAAAACTTCTCTTCCCCTTTTCCCTCCCTTCATTTTGCTCTCCTCTATCTCCTTCTCACAAACTGACACCAGAGTGTGACATGCCTGGCCTTCCTTTACCATATAAGAACGGGTCAGTCTTCCAGGCCTCCCACATCTGACAGGCCCGTTTTCTGGCCTTCCCAGTACCTGATTTTCTTAAGGGTGCTGATCATATCATCTAATGCCTTGCGGTAAGCACTGATCACCACTGTTGGGTGCATCTGCTGCTCCAGGAAGTGTTCAGCCACAGACAGCATCTCCCCTGCTGAAAAAGGAGACAAACACCACACAGTCAACTTTTTAAAAGCGCCTGGATACAAGGTAACCTCACCATACCTCCAAAAATACACTACCTTTTTCTAAAACAGATTCTCCCCAAAAGACGTGCCATTTGACACTGCTAATACTCATCTGTCAATGTGCTGTACTAGAGTGGCTTCTGTGTTACTATGATACTGGGAACTATGCCACTGGTATCTCAAAAACCAGCAGGATTACCCATAGTGGACAGGTTTCAACAGAGCTTCCAGACTAAGACAAACTTGGAAGAAAGGCCTGGTGATCTACTTAAGAAAATTAGCCAATTAAAATCTTACGGATTATCAAAAAAGTGAAAAGTCAAACTACAAACTGGGAGAAAATTTTGGGGAATCATATATCTGATGATGATCTAATACCCAAAATACATTTAAAAAAACTCCTACAACTTAATAACAAAAAGACAAACAACTCAATCAAAAAATGGGTATAGGACTTGAACATTTTACGAAAGAAGATATTCAAATGGCTAACAAGCACATGAAAAAATACTTCTGTAACTATTAGAGAGATGTAAATCAAAACTACAATGAGATACCACCTCACCCCTATTAGAAAAGCAATGATTAAAAAAAAACAGAAAACAACAGGTGTTGTTGAAGTTGTGGAGAAACTGGAGCCCTCAGCCATTGCTGGTGGGAAAAATAGTACAGCTACTGTGGAAAAGAGTTTCAAAAAGTTGAACCTAGAACTACCATAAACCAAAAAAAGCAAACTCATTGCCATCAAGTTGGTATCGACTCACAGCGACCCTATAGGACACAGTAGAACCGCCCCATAGGAGTTCCAAGGGGCGACTGGTGGATTCGAACTGCCGATCTTTTGGTTAGCAGCCAAGTTCTTAACCACTACGCGACCAGAACTACCATAAGACCTGGCAATCCCAAGCCTAGGTACGTACCCAGAAGAAGTAAATGCAGGAATGCAAACAGAAACCTGTACAACAATGTTCACTGCAGCACTTTTCAAAACAGCTGAAGTGTGGAAACAACCAAAATGTCTATTAACCAAGGAACGGATAAACAAAATGTGGTACATACACACAATGGAATCCACTCAGCTATAAAGAGAAACAGTCCTCATGCATGCCACAACTGAACCTTGAAAACATCATGCTGAGTGAAGCTGTTAAAGGACAAACACTGTATGCTCTCACTTACATGAAATACGCAGAGACCAAAGATTATTAGTGGTTACCACTGTTGGCAGTGAGGGGGAAAGGGGAGCTTTTGCTTAGGAGGCATTGAGTTTATGTTAAAGGTGGTGGAATCATTTGGTAAAGGATAGTGAGGATGGTTGCACAACTTCAAGAATGTAATCAACGTCACTGACTTGAACATGTAGAAATTGTTGAGATGGTGTATGTTTTATTACGTTTTCATCACTCACTCACTCACACACACTCACACACTCACACACACACGATTTTGTCCAATATACTGCTGGAAGATGAACCCCCATGATGGAAGGCACTACACAACAGCTGCAGCAATGAACTTAAGCACACCAACAATGACGAAGATGGTGCAGGACAACGTTTTGTTCTGTCATATATAAGGCTGCTGAGTTGGAGCCGACTTATACAACTAATAATACTATTCTAAATTTTATACTTTGTACAAGCCACTCCGTTAAGAAAACACCCTTATCTGACCTATTTTAAATGGTCAAAGACTGATGCTTAAATTTACTTGTGCTCTTAATATTTCTAACTAAATAACTGTTACCAGGTTTTAAAAAAGGCAAAAACTTCTCACAAGACTCAAAAATAGAAAAACATATGAAGAGAAGCTGACATGCTTGTTATTACCTTAGCACCTAAGGATGTAGCCAAATTGCTGGTACTTAAAAAAAAAAAAAAAAAAAAAAAAAAAGAGAGAAAAAACTTTACAACTAGAAGAATATCCACAAAAATGTACAAAACTTGCCCTCTGGATAATGAATTAGTGGTAAAAATGTCCCCTTTCGGTCTTAAAAGCCTGTGAGTAGCCAGCTAAGATACTCCACTGGTCTCACCCCTTTGGGAGAAAGGGAGAATGAAAAAAACTAAGATACAAGGGAAAGATTAGCCCACAGGACTAACGGACCACGACCACCACGGCCTCCACCAGACTGAGTCCACTACAATTAGATGGTGCCCAGCTACAATCACCAACTACTCTGACAGGGATCACAATAGAGGGTCCCAGACAGAGCTGGAGAAAAATGCAGAACAAAATTCTAACTCAAAAAAAGACCAGACTTTACCGGCCTGACACAGACTGGGAAGACCCTGAGAGTATGGTCCCTCGACCCCTTTAGCTCAGTAACGAAGTCACTCCCAAGATTCACCTTTTAGCCAAAGATTAGACAGGCCCATAAAACAGAATGAGACTAAAGGGGCACATCAGCCCAGAGACAAGGACTAGAAGGCAGGAGGGGACAGGAGAGCTGGTAATAGGGAACCTAAGGTCGAGAAGGGAGAGTGTTGACATGTCCTGGGGTTGTTAACCAGTGTCATAAAATAACATGTATACTAACTTTTCAATGAGATGCTAGTTTGTTCTATAAATCTTCATCTAAAGTACAATTGAGAAATATATATACAACTAAAAAAAAGTCCCCTTTCTTTTAAAATTTGTCACACACACGTTTGTTTCTAAAAAAAAAAAATAGTAAGAGGAATGTAAAAATCCTTTTTGTCAAAAAAGCCTTTTGCACAAATTGCTTGTACTACCTGCACTGACACATTTTAAATCTACACCAATGCAGCACGTGCCCAAATGTTTAAATTCAATACTTTATCCCAATTCCTCAGTAACCGTCATGCATATTAAAGGACAACTGACAAATATTTTAAAAAATACTTAAGTAAGATGACTTAGAAAAGGATATGCCCTGTTAAAGAATAGTCAGAAGAGTAACATATAAGAAAGATATCTTTAGGGGTGACCAAGTTTTGTTTAAGTGCCTTAAAAATCTGATACCTAGACTCATGGATACCTCATGGGTATCTAATGTCGCCAGGACATTCAACTACATGACATTATTAAATTCTGTCTGACATCTACACCTCAAATTTTACAAAGGAAAGAAAAGAAAAAAAGGTGAGAATGAGAACTCTTTTCTCCTGTTTCAATCTCTTAGGTAAAGGATGCCTGCCGTTCAAGTGTTTCTTTGAAGTGCAGATCTAGCCACATGTAATTCTGAGTCTTGCAAAAGAACTGGATCTAAAGATGTGACTGGTGATTCAGCCAAATTTCCATCCAACTCACCATTCTCAAAAGGCAATATACAAATAATTTAAAATGCTGCTTTTTAAAAAAAGATGCTACTATAATTTTGTTGTAGAGACCCTATCATCTTAGGCACATGGCCTAACACTATAAATTGACATCTATTAACTTAATTCTTCTCATTCTCTAATAATACGTTGCTGCAATTAGATTTTTTCAAATGAATGCCTTTATTATAAAAATTTTGCCATTAACTTGAAATTTATACAACGAATAATTAACTTTTCAACAAAATAAGCAAAATTTTCAGAAGAGAGTGATCCTTTATGATCCTATAGGAAATGAAACGATTAGTCACTAAAATTAAAAATGATTTTATTCAACCAGATTTGCACAGCTTATTCTATACCACCATGTTTTACACTCACTTGGGGAAAATAACGTAGAAAATCAGCAACAAGTTATCTGTTGTTGTTAGGTGCCGTCGAGCCAGTTCCGACTCACAGGGACCGTATGTACAACAGAATGAAACACTGCCCATTCCTGTGCCGTCCTCACAATCACTGCTATGTTTGAGTCCATTGTTGCAGCCACTGTGTCAATCCTATTGTAATTAGTGGACTGGTAACAGAATTTCCTTCTTAAAACATGACATGTATTTCTAGCAAAAATGTTCACATTTCAATCCAATTTTCCTTATCAAGTTCCCACTGTCCTCTTACCAAGAATAATTACCGATGTGGTCCCATCTCCAACCTCTTCATCTTGGGTCCTGCTAATTTCTATCATAGACTTGGCTGCTGGATGCTGGACTTGAATCTGAAAGAAAAACATATGCTCCCACTGAATCGACAGTACTCGAGGGCCTCCTGACCCTTCTACTTGGACTAACTCTTGAGCTTCTTGCTTCCATACTTACTCCCTTTCCTTTATTTCTTTACTACACCATAAAAGATTAAAATATCTAAGTAAGCCTTGTTGCCAAGCCCCTTTCTTTTTGGGAAAATATGTTACGCTAACTCAACTATTAAAGCCTCTTGAGGACAGAACTATTATCTTTTAGCACCATCTACATACCTCTATACAGTTCCTACGTATTTATAAGACTGTTAGAAAGCAAAATGAAAAGTCACACCTCTCGAAGAATGGCATTGCCATCATTGGTCATTACGATGCCTCCCATTGGGTCCAAAAGCATCTAGTAAGACAAAAGCAAAAGTTATATTTGACTGTCTCAGATAACAGAAACGGAGAACTTGTAGTCTAAGACCGTTAATAAGAGATTAACCTACCTTCATCATGGACTTAGGTCCCAAACATGTTCGGATGATATCTGCAATAGTCTAATGGACAGAAAGCATAAAACGTGTAAGCACCAATCAGAAGCCAGTGTGAATGTGCTGGTGGGGCGGGGGGAAGCATTAGGGGGAAGGGGACACGAGCAATGCACAGAGTCAGTGTTTTAATTTGAACGATGACGCTTCTAAACTAAGGTTGGCAACAACTTTAGACATAGCACGCTGTGTCGCTAGCTCCTCCCCCACCTCCTGGGGACTGCTTTCAGGATAGATACAGAAAGAAATGACTTTTCACAAGAAAAAAGGGAGAATGCCTCCTAGAGCTCCAGTCTCCCAGCAGTCCAGACAACTGCAAGCTCCTGTCTTAGAATTCTTTTCCATGACAGTGGCTTCCACACCACTCAGGTCTGGAGCCACTCCAGTCTTTCATTCAAAAGACTGAATACCTATCCAGGATCTACAGTGAGCACTAGAATACAAAAGAGGATGAATACATAGTCTCGCCGCTCAAGTAACTCAGACTAGTATGGGAGACGAACACAAACAAAACATCATAAAATAATATACAGCAATAGAACTATGCACAGGTTAATACGAGAAAACTATCGTGCCTAACTCAGTTGGTGCTAGGACTCCCCGCCCCCTGCAACCAGGGAAGTCAACTTTTCCTCAGCCTAATCACACTCTCAAGTCTAGATGCATAGGATACTTACCACTACAAAGCAATACTAGCAAAAAAAAGCTGGAGGCAAACTACTATAATCTAAACACTTAAAAGATAAGCTACCTTGGCGGCATTGATGTTTCCAGACTGAACTTTCCTTCCAGATTCACGCTTTGTGTTCTGGCCTGAAACAGAAACAAACAAATAAAATCCAAAGGGCAACAGCCCAGGATTACTCCAGTGCACATAAGCTATTTAATCCTGGACCCCTGAAAATAAACTAAACATACCAGCTTCATGGGTGTATACATAGATCAAAACTTATCAAACTGTACCCTTTAATATGTGCAGCTTATTGTATATTGACTATACCTCAAAAATAAAATCATGGAAGTAACATATGTATGGCTATTTACCTCTTTATTTACGTCAACCCCTGGTATACTAGGAAATAACCCATAAGCTTCAAATCTCTGGACTCCTGGTCATCACTTTCCCTCTAACCTTACATTCATGTATTTATAGCAAGGATCCATAACCAGCGATTCACGAACGAGCCTCAGTGGGACAGTGAACACTGAGATTATATGAGAAAGTGGGAGATCTTGCATTGTTTTCAGGGGAGGGGATCCATAGCTATCATCAGAACCTCAAAAGGCTGATGACCGTAAGAAAGTACGAATCGCTGCTTTACGAAGGGAAAGTTTGTTGTTGTTATTGTTAGGCGCCGTCGAGTTGGTTCCAATCCACAGTGACCCTGTGTACAACAGAATGAAACACTGTCTGGTCCTGTGCCATCCTCAGAATCCTTGCTATGCTTAAGCCTACTGTTAGAGCCACTGTGTCAACCCATCTCGTCCAGGGTCTTCCTCTTTTTCACTGACCCTCCACTTTACCAAACACGATGTCCTTCTCCAGGGTCTGGTCCCTCCTGATAACATGTCCAAAGTACTTGAGACGAAGTCTTGCCATCCTTGCTAAGGAGCATTCTAGCTGTACTTCTTCCAAGACAGATTTGTTTGTTCTTCTGGCAGTCCATGGTATAGCCAATATTCTTCACCAAAGAAAGAGTTTGGGGATTCATACCTTCCTGCTTGTCAGGGGACTGTACTCTGACAGTCCTTGTATAATTATTGATGGTGTTCCCTTTCACTCTTAAAAGTGTCCCAGTTTGCAAGATAAATTCTATGGTTACCTCATGCCTGGAGGTAGTGAGGATGCCTCCGTAACCTACTCACTATACTAAGAACCGACTACGTATTTTAACACGGAGTCTGATTGGTTACAGCCACTAATACCAGGGATTAATTCAGATGAAAAGGGCTTGCACAAATGCACCACTCACCCCAGGGCCCTCTTAATGGAGATAAGACCAGGCAATGGTTGTAACTAACACAACATAATGCAATTTTTCTCCCCTCTCCAAATTATACATTCCCCTACCATCAGAATCAATAAATCTTTCTTTCCATCCAAACCAACAAACGCGTTGCTGTGAGTCGATTCAGACTCATAGGGACCCTATAGGACAGAGGAGAACTGCCCCATATGGTTTCCAAGGAGCGGCTGGTGGATTCGAACTGCTAACCTTTAGGTTAGCAGCCAAACGCTTAAGCACTGCGCCACCAGGGCTCCTCTTTCAATCCAGTCCCATCAAATCTAAACACTCACAACCCTCAGAGTTTACATTCCCGTCTCAGGCAGTGGTTAAAAACCTGCATGGATCTACAATCCATCAGAAAATAAAGGTTTTTTTCAGGGTTAAGCAAGTTTCTTTCCTAAAAACAGTTATCTCCTAGCTATAGAGAAAATGAATAAAAACTCTGAACAGCATTCTGTATACAGAAGATGTAAAGGGAGGGGAAATGGCTTGTCAGGCATCTTAGCTGGTCCTGCAGATGGGGTACAGAATGGGGTACCCACAATGGAAACATATTCGGGGAAGACAAAGAAGGTGATGCTCATTAGAAAGAAATTAGGAGGATTCCCAAGAGGAAAGAGAGCCAGTCCTGTAGTTTTGGGAAAAATCAGGTGGTTAGTGGGAAAGATTACAATGCAGGGGTCACTGAGGGAATGATTACATTTGAAGACCAGTGAGGAAAGCAGGGATACTTAAGAACAGGGGTTACTGAATGGAAATTCAAGAGGGACTGTTACTAGAACGTGACCAAGGAAACCGCTATTTGCCAGACCCTCTTTTGAACAACTTACCTACTTATTTAATTCTCACAATTATACGAGAAAATGTTAACCTCATAATACCGATGGAAACACTTATATTGGGTAATTTGCCCAAGGCCACACCGCTACGAAAGGTTAGATCAAAAATAGAAAGCTAGGCCTATTAAAAACCTTTATTCATTCAGCTACAACACACAGAAAAGCGTGCAAGGGGATTAAGGAAGGGAGCACGGGCGGGGGGTGAGAAGCAGGGCAGGGAGTGGGAAGAAGCCTCCTGGGGCGAGTACACACAAAGGGACTCGGCGAGGGAAAGGGTCAGTTTGCGTTTGTAAAAAGAGTGGTATGAGTCAAGGTAAGGGAGGAAATCCAAAGAAGGGGCTTCCTAACGGAGAACGATGACTGGGAGGCTCAGTGGCCGGGCCAGGGCAGGACGGGGCGGGGGCAACACTGAAAAGTGTGGAGGGATAGGGGCGAAAAGGGAGCCCTTCCCCTGCTTCCCCCGAACTCACTGAGCACGAGCACGGGACGATGGCCCATCATGGCGGCGCGATGCAGAGCCGGGTACCCTAAGCTGGGGGAACCGGCAGAACCTTCTGGAGAGAACCACCGACAATCCCAGAAAACGCTGCCTGCTTAAGGCTTACAGCTAAACCCGCTACCCTCCGGGCCGCCACCAGTCACCGCACTCACTTCCTTGACTGGCACTAAAACAGACCAATTGTCGTTCTTAGCCCCGCCCCCTACGCAAGAACGTCTGGGCAAGCTAGATAGAGAGAGCGCGATGATGGAAATGGGAGGGCACAGGCGCTTGCGCAGTAAGGTGGCCGCTCCCGGCCGCGTGCGGCTCGAAGCTCAGCGCAAGCGCCAAAGCTCGGGCTAGTCGGCATCCCACTGCGCATGAGCATCAACTCCTGGGGAGGGTGCTCGGGTAGAGGCTTTGGATTAACGCCTCAGGTGAGGTCATTAAGCTGTGTCTTGTGCCTCGGCTCCTCTCGGACGGTGAAGGTCAAGGAAGGGGTTACAGTGTCCACTCTTGTTCCGGTCTTAGCAAGAAGGAGAAAGAGAAGGGCGGGACTTAAGCCGGCCGCTGAGGGGAGGCCTAGCAGTTTGTAGCGGTTGAGATGGGAATGGTAGTCCTGCAGAGGTGGGCGGTAACGATCCTTTCTGCAGGGCACGCTGGGAGTTGTGGATCATCGCCTCTGGACTCTTAGCTGTGCGTGGAGCTTTCCCTTAGGCGAATGCTTTCTACTGAAGCTGTGAATGGTATCAGAAGGTGATGGCTTACGTTTTCCCCGTTACCTAAAACATTTCCTCAGGTATTCTCTCTAGCGCTTTGAGGTTTTCTTTCTCCTCGACCATTTTCCTCCCCTTCCCTCCAGTTTTCATCCACTGAGCTGCTGGTCCATTAGAGATGACAGGAGCCGGAGTTTTTAAGTTGCCGCACAGGACAGAAAGGACTGATGTTGCAGACATTAAGTATGGAGAGAACACCGTATTAAGGCAGAGGGTAATTGGTGCTGCCTTCTATGGGGATTTTGTGGTCCATTCTTAGATTAAGGTTTGGGTTTGGTGAAATTACTATTTCCTCCAGAAGAAAAACCAAACCCGTTGACATCAAGGCTATTCCGACTCATAGAGGAAGCAATAATAATAGAAACAACTGTTTTCCAAACTAGTGAAGGAACTGTGAGAGTGGGAACAATTCAAGAGCGCTAGATTGTTTGGAACCACTCAGCAGCTCTGCTGGAGAAAGACCTGGTGATCTGCTTTCGTAAAGATTACAACCAAGAAAACCTTACGGAGCAGTTTTACTCTATAACACATGAAATCTTTATGAATTGAAATCGACTTGATGACACTTAACAGGTTATCAATAAGTCACTTATATTTGGCCATGAACAGTCTAAGACTTGCTGAAGAGAGCTTATGGAATTGTCAGTAATGAAAATAATAGTGTGGGTTGTTGATCATGTGATGCTATGATTCTTTCCCAGGCACCACACTTGCTGGTATTCAGATGGAGCAACTCACTAGTCAGCCTCCTAACGAAAAAGATGAAAAAGGTGTGTGTCAGAAGCCCCACTTCCCTTACCTTAAAAACCACACCTTCTAATTGCTCAGCATTTGGGAAAATGAGTCTAGTTGTATGTTCGTTTTTCCCTGTTACTTGGTTAATTGGAAAGTATTTGTATGGGTTCTGCATTTCCCACTAAATGGGAACATTGCTGTATTCCCAGTGCCTGGAACTGGATCTGATATAGTAGATTCTCCATTATTATTTGTTGAAACAATTTATTATTCTTCCTTTGTATTTTCTCTTAATACAACAAGACTTTGTGTACGGGGATCCCAGAAGACATGGCATTGAACAGATACTCAGTTTGAGTGGGACAGTCCTCTGGGAGCCAGGGAAATACCTGAGGCAGTCTGACTCCAGAGTCTGTCCACTTGACTGTAGGTAGAATAGATTACTTTATCTGAGCGGCCTACTTTGCCCTAGCATAGACATAAATTAACGCGCTCTTTTCACAGAGTGTATAATGCAGTGGTAAAAAACATGACTTTAGGGTCTACAGGCCCAGCGTTGCCACGTATTAATTGTGGAATCTTAAGCACATTCCTTAACCTATTTAAGTTTCCTAAAATAACGTGGGGATAATGCTACCTACCTGACTAGGTTATTGTGAGAAATATGTAAGATAATGTACGTAAAGCATGTTTTTATTTTCTCTGTCCTGCCTCCTTTCCTGCTCCCCAACCTCATCCTCTGTTGTTTATTGTCTAGTCAGAAATACGGTTCTCTAGTATAGATTATATGTAAAGCATTCTTTAAACCTTACAACCCAGTAGAAAATGCATCTTCAGATACACAGGAAGGGCTCAAATTATTTAGAAGTGCGTTTGCATAGAAATTAGCAAATGAACAAATTGTCAAATGGTGAGAAGAATCTTGAGGCTTGAGTTGCAGCTTTTAATCTCCTTACCACTCTATGAGCCATCAAATGATTGCTGACTCTGGGGCAGGATGGAGGAGAAGATGGAGGACCTACTATGTGGTTGGTGTTAGGTGCAGTCGAGTCAGTTCCAACTCATAGCAATCACATACAACAGAACGAGACACTGCCTGGTCCTGCACCATCTTCACAGTCGTTGCTATGTTTGAGCCCATTGTTGCAGCCACTGTGTCAGTCCATCTCCTTGAGTGTCATCCTCTGTTTTGCTGACCCTCTACTTTGCCAAGTATGATGTCTTTCTCCAGGGACTGGTCCCTCCTGATAACATGTCCAAAGTAGAGAAGACAAAGCCTCACCCTCTTTGCCTCTGAGGAGCATTCTGGCTATACATCCAAGACAGTCCATGGTATATTCAATACTCTTCACCAACACCATAATTCAAATACATCAGTTCTTCTTTGGTCTTTGTAAAAACGGCCTGGGGGTGGCATCTGACCTCCTCCAACCTCACAAGGGGGAAGGAGAACCAAGATCAACAGCCCAAGGCTGATTCCTATGAGGTGGTGGTCAAACATGCCTCCTCTCTCCGCCATCTTTCCCAATTCTGACACCAACCGTCCCTGCCACGGCACTCTCTGCTTCTCTGCTGGGTTTGATAATTCATTGCAATGGCCACACAAAACTCAGACCATACTCATGATTATGGGGTTTATTAGGGAAGTAACAGGTTACAATTCAGGCTCAGGAACACTCAAGGATACAGTTTTTCCATCAGGACAGCCTCTTCCCAGCCATGCTAACAGGCACGCCTCTCCCTAACCCTCAGTCTCTGCCCAAAGGCACTTAGCTTTCTCGCTCAATGGGCCGGGAAGCCTGTTGCGCTGTCTCCTGCTGGTCTCTCCTTCCTTGATGGTGGCGGTATCTTCTCCCTTCTTCCTCTGGAGTGGCTCATTTCAAGCACAGCAGGATGTCAAAACCAACCAATCCCTTTGGTGGGCTACAGTTACCCTATCACACAGTCCCACCCAGTCACTTGGGTGGGAGTTACAAGACCATGGCTAGAAAGGCCACACACAAAAATGATCTATCATGACTTCTGGCAAAATGGCACTCTAGGCAGAAGCACCACGCCATCCCTCCACAGCAAAGATCCGAAAAACTAAGCTGAACAGAGAAAACAACAATCCTGAAACCCTAAAACATCAAATGAAGAGATAAAGAACTCAGCCAAGCACCAAATGGAGTGAAAAAACTGACAGAGAACGGAGAGCGAAGAGAGATTCATGCAGAGGTCCCCTATTAGCTAATGCAGTGCAGATCCGCCGTCTTGGACTCCTATCGGAGACCAGCAAACGGGGTACGAGAAAGCAGCTTCACAGAACTTCCAGTGGGAGACAAAACAACTAGTAATTTGCCATATACGCTTTCCCACCCCCCACCCTTCTTCACCCCGACTCGGCCTCCTCTGCTTCCCGAGGCCACAATCGCTTGTCCGGGAAGCACCGGCTGCTTGGATTCCACCCACCCAAATGGACCGGCTCTCTGAGTGCCATTTGTTGGCTGCTGGTGTTGCTTTTTTCCGCTTCTTTTGATTTCTTCCTTACCTCTCACCACCTCCCCCTCCTTTCGCTCAAATACTTGGCTCCATACGCCATCTTTCCTTCTTCCTGAGGGGCTGCGGAGCTCCGGTAATTTGTGATATACGCTTTCCCAACCCCTACCCTTCTTCACCCACATTCGGCCTCCTCTGCTTCCTGCGGACACAGTCTCTTGTCTGGGAAGCACCGGCTGCTTGGATTCCACCAGCCTGCACTAGCTGGCTCTCTGAGTGCCATTTGTTGGCTGCTGGTGTTG
>NW_004444149.1:846167-853703 GCF_000243295.1 Trichechus manatus latirostris | reverse complement strand
CCATTGTCATAGGGCAACATGTGTACTAACTGTTAAATGAGAAACTATTTTGTTCTGTTAGCCTTCATCTAAAGTGAGAATAGCAGCACAATTGGAAGAGCATGGTCGATGTCACTGAACTGTGCATGTAGAAATTTTTGAAATGGTGTGTCTTTGGCTATGTATATTTTCACCAAAAAAAGAGGGGGTCAAGAAGGGAGAGGGTTGACATGTTGTGGGTTTGTTGATCAATATCATAGAGCAATATGTGTACTACTGTTTCATGAGAAACTATTTGTTCTGTAGGCCTTCACCTGAAGTACAATTTAAAAAGTAAAAAAAAAAAAGATCTATCACACTGCCGTCTTCCTTATTCATTGTCCAGCTTTCACATGCATATGAGGTGACTGAAAATACCATGGCTTGGGTCAGGCGCACCTTAGTCCTCAAAGTGACGTCTTTGCTTTTTAACACTTTAAAGAGTTGTTGTAAGAGTTATGTTGTAGTATCACTAGTTTTGATTTGTCTCCCTAACTACTCAAGAAACTATGTCTTCTTACGTGTCTGTTGTATGCCCTAGCATATAGCCCAGCAGTAAACATGGAGCGCATCTCAATAAGAACTTGCAAGATGTAAGCAAATTAGATTTTAGCTACTGCCCCACCCCCCCCGCCTGGTTTCCCTGATCCCACTCTGATTTATTTTGGTCTTATGTATCTTTCTTTAAAGATGTTTAGGGCAGGGCCTTGGGTCTTTCGTAGATCAGGTACAGGGATCTAATTAGAAAGGCCATTCCTTGTTGGAATGAGTTCTGATTTAGTGAACTCTGATTTTGTTCCAGCCAAAGAGGAATTTAGTGCTGCACCCCTCTGCCGAGCCAAACCCTCCCCCAGCTATATTCATCTTCAGGCAAGTTCCCAAGCAGACACTTTCTCGAACATCCAGACACCAAAGCTACCCTCAGGTGAGGATGCCGGGAGGGTTTCCAAAATGGACTCAGCAGTGGGAAGGGGTGGCGTGGAGGGAGGTGACCTGGGCTTTCTCCTGTTGGTCTCGTTGCCAGCTCTGTGCCAAGGCACCTCCAGATTTTTCATTGGCAGCTTGTTGATTGTTCAGTTCTTTCAATTTCCATTTTCTTCCTGGGTCTACCAATTTCTTATTATTTTGTTGTTTATTAACACCTTTGCTAGGCTAAACAGAAGTGAAATGAAAATCTTAATGCTTGCTACCCATTGTCGTTGAGTCGATTCCAACTCATAGCAACCCTATAGGGCAGGGTAGAACTGCCCCATAGAGTTTCCAAGGAGCATCTGGTGGATTCGAACTGCCGACCTTTCTGGTTAGCAGCCATAGCACTTAACCACTACACCACCAGGGTTTCCTAATGCTTGCTAACAACGTTCATGAAAGGTGGTCAGGGAAGGAAATAATGATTATTAGCTCAGACTCAGTTTCTTTGAATTTCAGTTATTCATCCTTCCCTTGGGGAATTCATTGGGTATTTAGCATCCCTGTGGGGAGCTCAACAGGGCCCTAATCAGTCACAACCCCTGTTTTTGAGGACCTCAGGATCTAACAAAGAGGTTAGAACCAGTAAATATACAGACAAGAGCTAATTACCAAGGCTAACTAAGAGCTGGCTATGCATAATGTGTTTGAAAACATTAGAAAAAACGGTCTGATGCAGCAAGAATAGTTGAAGTTAGACAACAAGAAGAACTTAGGTCACTGCTAATGAGACACTCTGTTTACCTACAAGAAAGAAAAGCTGAGGTATCTCCTGCATTCTTAAGAGGGAGGTTAGGCCTCACTCCCAGACCATTTCATTCACTCATCAAATATTTATTGAACACTTATATGTGCCAGGCACTCTTCTAGGTGCTGGGGATACAGCAGGGAACAAAGACAAAAATCTCTGCCTTTCTGGAGCTTATATCCTAGAAAGGTTGACTTAGAAAAAAAGTAAATAAGTAATTACAAAATATGTCATATGATTCTAACTATTACGGGAAAAATAAAGCAACGGAGAAGGGTAATAAGGTCCAGTGATTGGTTTCAGATTCAAATAGGGTGGCCAGGTAGGCCTCACTAAGAAGGTGACAGACAGCTCAGCAAAGGTATGTCTGGGTTGGCTTGTGCCTGGAGAGATTAGAGGGGTCATTTTATTATAGCCCTTCCAATCTCAGTACAATTACGAGGTCTCTCCCCTTTGCACCTCCATTGCTCTTCCTTCAGGAGTTAACCACAAGCCCAAGGAATGCATAGGACTCCTAGAATGTATGTATGCCAACCTCCGGATTCAGACCCAGCTTGCCCAACAACAGATGGCCATTCTGGAAAATTTACAAGCGTCCATGACACAACTGGTTCCTGGGAGAGAAAGCAAGACCTCTCTCCCAGCTGTGTCTCGTAATCTGTTCTTAAATCACCTGCCCCATTTCAGTAAATGAATTGTGGAACAAAGTTATTGTATATACTGCTCCCTCTCTCTTCCCAGTAAACCCTTGGTGGAATCTGGGCATATATTCTACATGTGGTTAGTTTATTCACAAGTTCACTGTAAGTGCTCATTAAGTGCAAAGCATTATACGAGGCACTTGGGGATACATGTTACAGAAGAGACAGTTGTGGGGGATTTACTGTCTAACAAAGCAGATAAAACAGATAATTCACTGCAAAATTTAGTGGTGCTCTGAGGCGGAATGAGAGTTCAGAAAGAACATTGGAGGTCTGTGAGATACAACTGGACCAGTCTTCGGATCTTGCTGGAGGAAGTAGCTTTATGATGATATTTGAAGAAGAGGGGGATTGGTTGGTATGGACAAATGGAGTCAAGTAGTTACCTGTCAGGTGGAAAGCTTGGACAAAGACCTAGAAGTAGGAGAATAAGCCATCAGAAATGAGGGGAACAGAGAAATGATGGCAGCTTTCCCCACACCAGAATATGGGGCAGGAGGAGGGATGAGGTAGAATGGAGGAAGAGCTGAAAACAAACAGGGCAGCTCTCCCTGGAGACTATCTCTGATAGCAACTATCGGAAGCTCTGATTTTATTGGAAGCACTGGAGAGCCACTGGCAGCTTGCAAGTAGCAGTGAAGTACACGTAAGAGTGGAAACACCATGGGCAGAACATTTTTGGGTGGAGAGAGACTGAAAGCTGAGAGGCCTGCATAAAGTAATGACAGTAATCTGATGTAAAATTACCATGGTCTGAATAAAGAATTTAGAAATGGAGACAGGGGATGGGTAAATCTGAGCAGAGATGGAGGAATCTTGAGCTTGAAACACCAAGAGTCAGCAGTCTTTAAGTTGGGAAGTCAGTTTAGTTTTAATGAGGGTCAGGTCCAGCCCTAAGTTTTCAGTATTTGAAAAGGAGACAGCTGAGGTTGGCTTAGCCATTTGAGCCACATTAGGTCATCACTTTCTCTGACAGGTTTATTGGCAAATTACTCTTGAGACTGGGTCCTATTTCCACAGACCAAGTTAGGCCTTGTTTTCCTGTGGAATGAGGAGAAGATGACAGGAGAGTTAGGCTTGAGTACGAGGTGAGGAGGAAGTGAGAAAGCAGTGATTGGGAGGAGGACTTCAAACTGGCCTTCAGCTCTGAAGGTTTTTCAGAGACCTGCTTATTCTGTACCGTTAAAAAGGACAGAGCAACAAATAGGCTGACAGTGAAGCTTGAGGAATTGGAGCCTGGCAGTCAGGAAGAAATTCTGATTAGGCTGTTGCCCATAGAGAAAGAGAAGGAGGTTATTAAAATAATTTTCAAGGAGGGAGACTCTCATGTGTGGGCTAGTTTGGATGCAAGAGGAAGGGTGAGATATCTGGAAGTTTGTTTCAGTCTCATCGTTTCATCATTCTCATCAAAACACAATTTTTGAATAAAATCTGAACTAGGCCTCCTCTTCCTTTGGCTAGTGATTTCTTCATTCACATTTAAATGTAAAAAGTCATGCTTACTGAAAATGCCTAGACAGTGACCAACTCAACAGTAACAAATACCCTTGGTACTCAGATTATGGTGTCTAACTATCATTTTTCAATAAAAGGAAGTAGAGATCCTTGAAGAAATGGCTGTTTGCAGCTCTCAGGCAGGAAAAATACAAAATGTGCCTAGAATATATCCTGTTAGATAGGAGTACTGTCAGAGCTGTCAAAGCCTGCTAGGATTATATCCAAAGAACTCAGGAGTTAACCCAAATAAGGCATGCTTTAAGTATAAAGACACATTTGGGTGAAAGTAAATGCATGGAAGAAGATACCATGGGAATAGTAAAAGAAGAAAGCTGGAGTGGCTGTATCAGATAAAACTGACTTCAAGACAAATCGTCCTGCCACAGATAAAGAGGGACATCTCATAACAATCAAAAGGGTAGGATAAACTCTTATATTAATGTTGTGTGCTGTTGAGTTGATTCTGACTCATAGCGACCCTATAGGACAGAGTAGAACTGCCCTATAGGGTTTCCTAGGCTGAAATTTTTACAGGAGCAGATCACCAGGTCTTTTCTTCCAAGGAGCCACTGGTGGGTTCTAACTGTCGACCTTTTAGTTAGCAGCTGAGTGCTTAACCATTGTGCCACGGGGCTTTATATTCATAGAATGGGATAACATTCAGCAATAAAAAGGAACAAGCTATTGATACATGCAGCAACATGATTCAGTCTCAAAAATGTTAAGCTGAGTGAAGTAAGCCTTACACAAAAGAGCACACCTTGTATCAGTCCATTTACTTGAAGCTCTACAACAAGCAATATTAATCTATGGTGGAAAAAACCTAAAAACAACGGTTGTCTCTTGGCATGGGGTGGGAGTGGAGACTGGGAAGGTACAGAGAACTTTCTAGGGTGATCTATATCTTGATACAGGGGTTTGGATTACACAAGTATATGCATGCATTTGTCAAAATTCATCAGATGGTACACTTAAGAGTTGTACATTTGACTGGATGTAAATTTTACAAAAAAAAACTATAAGCAAATACTGAACTCTAGTTAATAATATGCCTAGAGAAATGTTTAGGGGTAAAGTATACTGATGTCTCCAACTTGGTATAATGCATCAAAAAATAAGATGTGTTACTGGATAGATGGAGGGATTGACAGTTTCATGACAAAACAAAGAGAATAAAATATTAACCATAGAATTTTGTTAGTGGGTATACATGAGTTTTTACAGGAAAAAATTAGACTTGTCTGTATGCTTGAAATTTTTTATATGAAAAACGCTGAGAACAAGAGTCCTTTAAAGATACAGAAACATACACAGAAGATGTCTTGGGTTTGCCTCAAAATAACCTGGGTGGAAGGGAATGGGCTGGGGTATGGATGAAATAAAATTGGTCATATATGGCTACTTAAGGTCCCGGGGTTGCACAAACGGTTTGTGCTGAGCTACTAACCAAAAAGTTGGTGGTTTGAACCCACCCAGTGGCACCTTGGAGGAAAGGTGTGACGATCTATTTGTAAAAAGATTATAGCCAAGAGGTGGGGCCAAGATGGCGGAGTAGTTAGATGCTTCTGGTAGACCCTTTTACAACAAAGACCCAAAAAAACAAGTCTATCGATTATATATGGCAATCTGGGAGCCCTGAACAGGGCAGAGTTGAGGAACTGGACTGAGTGGCAGGGGGAGGGAGACAGTTTGGAAGCAACGAGGATTTGCCAGACCTGACCTGGTGAGAGCCTGAGCCCTTCAGGCCTGATCAGCTCGGGGGTGAGTGGTGAGGCAGGCAAGCGGCGGTGCTCGGGAGGCACGTTTTCCACACTGGGAGAGACCCAGCGCCAGAGAGTCTACACGGCCACCCAGAATCAGTGAGAAGCAGCCCTGGATCAGCGAAAGATAAGTACTTGCGTACAGCCTACTGCGCGGATCAAAAACACCCCTCTTAGGGAAAAACCTCTCTCCCATTTACCTCCCTGCTCCCTGCTCTGTACTGGGTCCCGGACTGGTGTCAGCAATCGCTGAGTTCCCTGGGCCAGAAGTAGGATCTGTCACATGCCCGGAGCCGTTCTCCCTGCCTTGGAGAGTTAACAAATTAACAAACAAGGGAAAAAATAAACTACCAGCTCCCCTAAGCCAGGAACCCAGGGTAGGCACAGCTCCTTTGCCTCGGCACAGGCATAAGGGTTCCATGGACTTTGAGTGCCTTTCCCCCTGCATAGACTTGGGTGGGCCCATCTCAACAGCGTAGGCCCTCATTACCTCAGTACAACACGGTATATACCGGAAGTCTAACTTCAACTGTTTCAGCTGTGAAGTGGCAGGTTCTTGACATTTGACACTGCTCTGCCCATTAAGCAGGGTCTTCACCTACCCACATCAGGGGCCTGAGGACTGGTGGCTCCATCCACACCACCTAGCCACCTGCAATAGGGGCCCATGAATAAGAGGTGCCCCTGAGTCCTTACAGCCAACAGCATTAGGTGCTCACAGTCCAGCTGCAAAGTCCAGCCACCTGCGCGCTGTAGGGAACAGGGACAAACCTTCCTCCTGGACACGCAGGGGCGGCCGTCAGCCTCCTGCCTTGCTCAGAGCACATCCCCCCGCTGCAGCCAGATGCCTGTACCTGCACCAATCACCCATGCCTGTCTAGGACTGTAAGTGAGAGCCTGCACCACACGCTTGGTGGCTATGTACCTGGGCACCTGAGCTGAATCCATACAGGAGGAGCGGGCGGACTCCTGAGCTCACATATGTAGTAACAGATCTAATCACCCAGTGACAGGACATTAGAGCTTCAAAGGTGCCAATAATCAAGCTAGCTCATACGAGCAGCCTATTTGGACATATCAAGACAAAACAAGAAGCTAGGACACAGTAAGCAAACAAAATAAATAAAATAACTTATTGATGACTCGGAAACAACTGTCAATATCAAATCACATAAAGAGGCAATCCACGATGACTTCAACAAGCTCCCAAAATAAAGAATCTAGAAATTTTCCAGAGGAGGAAAATTTCTTGGAATTACCGGAGGTAGAATACAAAAGACTAATACACAGGACTCTTCAAGAAGTTAGGAAGGAAATTAAGCAAAATGCAGAACACACAATAGAGGAAATTAAAAAGATTAGAGAAGGGCATTATAACAAATTTAACAGGCTGCAAAAATCTGTAGACAGCAATCAGATATCCAGAAGATTAACGATAAAATTTCAGAATTAGACAACTCAATAGAAAGTCATAGGAGCAGAATTGAGGCAATGGAAGTCAGAATTAGTGAGATTGAAGATAAAGCACTTAACACCAACTTATTTGAGAAAAAATCAGATAAAATGATTAAAAAATGAAGAAACTCTAAGAATTATGAGGGACTCTATCAAGAAGAATAACCTATGAGTGATTGGGGTACCAGAACCGGGGTGGGGGGAATAATAGAAAATACAGAATTGTTGAAGATTTGTTGGCAGAAAACTTCCCTGATATCGTGAAAGATGACAAGATATCTATCTAAGATGCTCATCGAACCCCACATAAGGTAGATCCCAAAAGAAAGTCACCAAGACATATTATAATCAAAATTGCCAAAACCAAAGATAAAGAGAGAATTTGAAG
>NW_004444149.1:844431-845929 GCF_000243295.1 Trichechus manatus latirostris | reverse complement strand
AAACACAAAAGGGAGTCCTCTGGTTAGAAAATCAGTAACATCAGATAACAACCCAAGACTAGAACACAGGACAGAGCCACCAGATACCAACCCAGGTAGGGAAGTCACAAAAGTAAATCAAAGCTAAAACACTGAAAATAGGGAAACAGATGTCAGTATGTAAAAGATGACAACAGTAAAACAAAAAAGAGGGACTAAAAAATGTAGACATAGATTTTTTATAGGGAGAGAGAGTCAAGGCAGTATAAAATAAAAGACTGGTTTAAACTTAGAAAAATAGGGGTAAATGTTAAGGTAACCACAAAGGAAAGTAACAATCCTACAAGTCAAAATAAAAAACTAGAAAAATATAAAGACTCAGCAGACACAAAATCAACAACAATGAAAAAGATGAAAAGAAAATAAAGAAAAATGACTCAGCACAGAAAATTAAGTGGAACAGAGAAACTGTGAACACACAAAGACATCAGAATGACAGCACTAAACTCATACCTATCAATAATTATGCTAAATGTAAATGTACTAAATGAACCAATAAAGAGACAGAGAGTGGCAGATTGGATAAAAAAACACAATCCGTCTATATGCTGTCTACAAGAGACACACCTTAGACTTAAAGACACAAACTAAAACTCAAAGGATGGAAAAAATATCAAGCAAACAGGACTCAAAAAAGAGCAGGAGTGGCAATATTAATCTCTGACAAAATAACCTTTAAAGGAAAATCCACCACAAAGGATAGGGAAGGATACTATATAAAGATGAAAAGGTTAATAGACCAGGAGGACGTAACTATAATAAATACTTACGCACCCACCCTATGACAGGGCTCCAAAATACATAAAACAAACTCTAACAGCACTGACAAAAGAGGTAGACAGCTCCACAATAGTAGTAGGAGACTTCAACATGCCACTTTTGGTGAAGGATAGAACATCCAGAAAGAAGCGCAGCAAAGACACGGAAGAGCTTAATGCTACAATCAACCAACTTGATCTCATAGACATATACCAAACACTCCACCCAACAGCAGCCAAGTGTACCTTCTTTTGCAACGCATACGGAACATTCTCCAGAATAGACCACATATTAGGCCATAAAGCAAAATCCCAAAGCATCAAAATATTACAAAGCATCTTTTCTGACCATAAAGCCATAAAAGTAGAAATCAACAACAGAAAAAGCAAGGAAAGAAACACGTGGAAGCTGAACAACACCTTTTTCAAAAACTACTGGGTTATAGAAGAAATTAAGGAGGGAATAAAGAAATTCATAGAATCAACGAGAATGAAAACATTCTACCAGAACCTTTGGGACACAGCAAAAGCCGTGCTCAGAGGTAGGTTGATAGCAATAAATGCACACATCCAAAAAGAAGAAAGGGCCATAATCAAAACATTAACCCTACCACTGAAACAAGTAGAAAGAGAGCAGCGAAAGAAGCCCTCATTCGCCAGAAGAAAGGAAATAATAAGAATTAGAGCAGAATTAAATGAAA
>NW_004444149.1:810189-842325 GCF_000243295.1 Trichechus manatus latirostris | reverse complement strand
ATGCAGGGATGGTTCAACATTAGAAAAACAATCAATATAATCCATCACATAAATAAAACAAAAGATAAGAACCACATGATCTTATCAATCGATGCAGAAAGGCATTTAACAAAATCCAACACCCATTCATGATTAAAAAAAAAAAACTCTCAACAGAATAGGAATAGAAGGGAAATTCCTCAAATATAATTAAGGGCATTTATACAGATACATCATCCTAAATGGAGAGACTTTGAAAGCATTCCGCTTGAGAACGGAAATCAGACAAGGATGCTCTTTATCACCACTCTTATTCAACATTGTGCTGGAGGTCCTAGCCAGAGCATTTAGACTAGAAAAAGAAAGAAAGGGCATCCAGATTGGTAGGGAAGAAGTCAAAGTATCTCTATTTGCAGATAATATGATCTTATACCCAGAAAACCCCAAAGAATCCACAAGGAAACTACTAGAACTAATAGAATATTTCAGCAAAGTTTCAGGATACAAGATAAATATACAAAAATCAGTTGGATTTTTTACACCAACAAAGAGAACCTCGAAGAGGAAATCATCAAATCAATACCATTTACAATAGCCCCCAAGAAGATAAAATACTTAGGGATAAATCTAACCAGAGACGTAAAAGACCTATGTAATGAAAACTACAAGACACTACTGCAGGAAACCAAAAGACACCTGCATACGTGGAAAAACATACCTTGCTCATGAATAGGTAGACTCAACATAGTGAAAATGTCAATTCTAGCCAAAGCGATCTACAGATACAATGTGATCCCAATCCAAATTCCAATGGCATTTTTTAATGAGATGGAGAAGCAAATCACCAACTTCATATGGAAAGGGAAGAGACCCCGAGTAAGTAAAGCATTACTTAAGAAGAACAAAGTGGGAGTCCTCACACTACCTGATTTTAGAACCTACTATACAGCCACGGTAGTCAAAACAGCCTGGTACTTGTACAACAACAGATACATAGACCAATGGAACATAATTGAGAATCCAGAGATAAATTCATCCTCCTGTGAGCAGCTGATATTTGACAAAGGCCCAAAGTCTGTTAATTGGGGAAAAGGCAGTCTCTCTAACAAATGGTGCTGGCATAACTGGATAGCCACCTGCAGAAAACTGAAACAAGACCCATACCTCACACCATGCACAAAAACTAACTCAAAATGGATCAAAGACTTAAATATAAAATCAAAAATGATAAAGATCATGGAAGAAAAAATGGAGACAATACTGGGAGCCGTAATACATGGCATAAACAGAATAGGAACCATAAGTAACAATGCACAAACTCCAGATAAGAAACGAGATAACTGGGAGCTCCTAAAAATCAAACACTTACGCTCATCAAAACACTTCACCAAAAGAGTAAAAAGACAACCTACAGACTGGGAAAAAATTTTTAGCTAAGACAAATCTGATCAGCGTCTAATCTCTGAAATCTACAAGATAACTGCAAAACCTCAACAACAAAAAGACAAATAACCCAATTAAAAAATGGGCAAAGTATATGAACAGGCACTTCACTAAAGAAGATATTCAGGTGGCTAACAGACACATGAAGAAATGCTCACAATCATTAGCCATTAGAGAAATGCAGATCAAAACTACAGTGAGATATCATCTCACCCCAACAAGGCTAACATTAATCCAAAAAACACAAAATAATAAATGCTGGAGAGGTTGTGGAGAGACTGGAACACTTATATACTGGTTGGTGGGAATGTAAAATGTTACAACCACTTTGGAAATCGATTTGACACATCCTTAGAAAGCTAGAAATAGAAGTACCATATGATCCAGCTATCCCTCTCCTTGGAATATAACCTAGAGAAATAAGAGCCATCACATGAATAGATATATGCACACCCATGTTCATTGCAGCATTGTTCACAATAGCAAAAAGTTGGAAACAACCTAGGTGCCCATCAATGGATGAATGAATAAACAAATTGTGGTATATCCACACAGTCGAATACTACAGAACGATAAAGAACAATGATGAAGCAGTGAAACATCTTATAACATGGAGGAAGCTGGAAGTCATTATGCTGAGTGAATTTAATCAGTTACAGAAGGACAAATATTGTATAAGACCACTATTATAAGAACTCAGGAAGAGGTTTAAACACAGAAGAAAACATTCTTTGATGGTTATGAGGGTGTGGAGGGAGGGTGAGGGTTATTTACTAACTAGATAGTAGGTAAGAATTATCTTAGGTGAAGGGAAGGACAGCACACACTACAGGGGAAGTCAGCACAACTGGACTAAACCAAAGCTAAGAAGTTTCCTGAATACAGTCAAACACTTTGAGGGACAGAGTAGCAGGGGTAGGGGTCTGGAACCATGCTTTCAGGGGACATCTAGGTCAATTGGCATAACAAAGTTTATTAAGAAAATGTTCTACATCCTACTTTGGTGAGTGGCATCTGGGGTCTTAAAAGCTTGGCAAGCAGCCATCTAAGATGCATCAATTGGTCCCAACCACCTGGCGTAAAGGAGAATGAAGACCACCAAAGACACAAGGAAAGTATTAGCCTAAGACACAGAAAGGGCCACATAAACCGGAGATTTCATCAGCCTGAGACCAGAACTAGATGGTGCCCAGCTACCACCAATGACCGCCCTGATAGGGAACACAACAGAAAGTCCCAGATGGAGCAGGAGAAAGGTGGGGTACAGAACTCAAATTCTAGTAAGAAAACCAGACTTAATGGTCTGACTGAGACTGGAGGAACCCCGGAAAGCATGGCCCCTGGATTCTTTATCAGACCAGAACTAAAACAATTTCTGAGGCCAACTCTTCAAACAGGGATTGGACTGGACTGTGGGACATAAACTGATACTCGTGAGGAGTGTGCCTCTTAGCTCAAGTAGATACAAGAGACTAATGGGCAGCTTCTGTCTGGAGGTGAGATGGGAAGGCAGAAAGGGGTTAGGAGCTGGTTGTATGGACGTGGGGAATCAGGTGGAAAGGAGGAGTGTGCTGTCACAATATGGGGAGAGCAGTTAGGGTCACATAACAATGTATGTATAAATTTTTGTATGGGAAAAAATAAAAAAAAGATTACAACCAATAAAACTCTGTGGAGCTCAGTTGTACTCTGTAACACATGGGTTTATATGGTTAATTGTTCTATCTGGGTGATAATTTATCTATTTTTATGTATGTTTGAAAATTTCCATAATGAAAAGTTTAGTTTTTTTTTTAAATCACAGACATTTAAAAAGTTTAAAACAATGCAAAAAGATAAAAGAGCAAAAGTCTCTCCCGAAACCCCAGACCCTATCCCCAAATAAATCTTTGTGTATTCTTCCTGAAAGCAGTATTTATACCAGCATATAGTTGAATATATACTCACCTTGTTATCGATTGAATTGTGTCCTCCCAAAATGTGTGTCAACTTGGCTAGGCCATGATTCCCAGTATTGTGTGATTGCCCACCATTTTGTCATCTGATGTGATATTCCTATTTGTTGTAAATCCTGTCTCTGTGGTGTTGATGAGATGGGATTAGTGGCAGTTATGTTAATGAGGCAGGACTCAATCTACAAGATTGGATTGTGTCTTGAGCCAGTCTCTTTTGAGATACAAAAGAGAGAAGTGAGCAGAGAGATAGGGGGACCTCATACCACCAAGAAAGCAGTGCTGGGAGCAGAGTGTGTCCTTTGGGCCCGGGATTCCTGTGCAGATAAGCTCTTTGACCAGGGGAAGATTGATGGCAAGGACCTTCCTCCAGAGCCAGCGGAGAGGCAAAGCCTTCCCCTGGAGCTGATGCCCTAAATTTGGACTTGTAGCCTGCTAGACCGTGAGAGAATAAATCTCTCTTTGTTAAAACCATCCACTTGTGGTACTTCTATTATAGCAGCACTGGATGACTAAGATACACCTATATTCTTTTTTTCTAATTTACACAAATGATGATGTATTAGTTTCCTATTGCTGCTCTAACAAATTACCATAAATTTAGTGGCTTAAAACAACACAAATTTATTGTTACAAGTTCGACAAAGGTCTCACTGGGCTAAAATCAAGGTGTCAGCAGGGCTGTGTTCCTTTTGGAGGGTGTAGGGGAGAATCCATTTCCTTGCCTTTTCCAGCTTCTAGAGGCCCCCTTCCTCCATGTTCAAAGCCAGCAACATTGCATCTCTCTATGCATTTCTTCATCGTCAGAGCTCCCTCTCACTTTCTTCTCCTTCCTTTTCCACTTTTTAGGGCCTTTACATTCCCACCCAGATAATCCAGGATTGTTGTTGTGTGCTATCAAGTTGATTTTGACTTGTAGAGACCCTGTAGGACAGCGTAGAACTGCCCCATAGTGTTTCCAAGGAGCGGTTGGTGGATTTGAACTGCTGACCTTTTGGTTAGCAGCTGAGCTGTTAACCACTGCGCCACCAGGGCAGTTGTTAGCAACCTTAATTCTATCTACAATCTTAATCTCCCTTCGCTGCATAACCTAACATATTGATAGGTTCTGGGGATTAGGGTGAGGACATCTTTGGTGTGAGAGATTATTCTGCCGACCGCAGGCAGGTGGTATACTAGATACATGATTCTGCATTTTGCTTTTTTCCACTTAATACAAGTTGGTGATCATTACAAATCTGTGTATACAGATTTACCTCCTTCTTTGAGACTGCACATAGTATTTTGTTGCAGGATATGACAGAATTTATTTAACCAGCTCCCTATTAATGGACATTTATATTGTTTCCAGTTTACGAAGAAAGAAAAAAGCTTCAATAAACATCCTTGATTTGTATTTGTAGGTAGAAGTACTTGTGACATAGGTTATATTCAGCAATTGTTTATTTAAAAACATGTTTTACATGCATTGCTACATTCTTTATGATTAGATAATCCTGAAAATGTTAACATTTGTTGTTCCTTTTTCATCATTCATTCAACTAACATTTATTGGGTGACTCCCATGTGCCAGGCACTGATCTTGGAGCTGGGGATAGAGCAATGGACAAAACAAACAGAGTTCCTGCCTCATGGGGTTTTCATTTTAGTGGGGGGAGACTGACCATAAGAAAACAAGTAAATATATAGTATGTGTCCTGAGTTGAATAGTGTCCCCTGAAAATTCATGTCTACCCAGATGCTGTGGTGGTGACCTTATATGGAAATAGGGTCTTTGCAGAGGTAATCAAGTTAAGATGAGGTCATAACTGGATTGGGGTGGGCCCTAATACAACGACTGAATTCCTTATAAAAAGAGGGAAACTTGAACACAGATACACATGGGAGAAGGCCATGTGAAGACAGGCAGAGACTGGAGGGAGGCATCTACAAGACGAGGCATGCCAAGGATTGCCAGCAACCGCCAGCAGCTAGAAGAGGCAAGGAAGGGTTCCTCCCTAGAGCCCCTGGAGGGAACCTGGCCCTTTTCTAGCCTCCAGAACTGTGAGAGAATGAGTCTCTGCTATTCTAAGTCATCCAGCTCGTGGTACTTTGTCACAGCAGCCTTGGGAAACTAATACAGAATGTCAGATGTGATATCAACTATGAGGAAAAATAACACAGTACAGTAGCTCTCAAATGGGGTTGGGGCCCCTGAGGTCTCCTAAAACCCCTTATTAGGGGATCTGCAAGGTCAAAACTATTTTCATAATTAATATTAAGACTTTTTTTGCCTTCACTCTCATTCTCTTGCAAGTATACATTGGGAGTTTTCCAGAGGCTACATGGCATGTGATATAATAGATTGGAAACAGAAGTGGATAGGATAAGCCACTTGTTTTCTCTTAAGCCAGACATTAAAGAGATTTATAAAAATGTAAAATAGCTAATACCAGTATGTCATGTTGACCCTTCTGTGAGCCATGCTGAGTTTTTTTTTTTTTAACCTTGCTTTACAGAGAATTTAGAACATGTACCTAAATAAAAAGAATAGTATATGAACCCCCATCTATCCATAACTCAGCCTTAACAACCATGGTCATTTCTGTCCCATCCACACCCCTACCCATTTCCCCTGTCCATATTATTTTGTAAAAAATTCCAGGTGTTATATAATTTTACTGTAAATATTTTAGTATTATCTTTAAAATATAAGGAGTCCTTTACAAAAGAATAATGACTTAGCAGTACGCATTTAAGTTTCCTCAGTGTCGTTTTGTAGCTTGATAGCTCATTGCTTGTGATCACAGAATAATACTCCATTGTGGATGTACTACATTTTGTTTATCCATTCACCTATTGAAGGACATCTTGTTTGCTTCCAGTTTTTGGCAGTTATGAGTAAAGCTGCTAAACACTTGTATGCAGGTTTTAATGCGAACATACATTTTCAACTCATTCAGGTAAATCCCTAGGATCATGATTGCTGGATCGAATAGTAAACTTACGTTCAGCTTTGGAAAAAACCACCAGACGGTCTTCCAAAGTGGCTGTGCTGTATTACTTTCCCACCAACGGTGAATGAGAGTCTGAAAGCTAGTCTGAGAAAGCTACATACGGTATGATTCCGACTACAGGACATTCTGGAAGAGGCAAAACTGTAGAGATAGCAAAAAGATCAGTGGTCGCCAGGGGTACAGGGTGGCACGGGGATGACATGGTGCACAGGGCACTTCTAGGTCAGTGAAACTATTCTGTATGAGACTGTAATGCACACATGACATGCATTTGTCAAAACCAATGGACGGTACAACACAGAGTGAACCCTAGTGTAAACCATGGACTGTAGTTAATAATAATGTATCCATCTTGGCTCATCAATTGTAACAAATGTACAACACAAATGCAAGATGTTAATAGGAGAAACTGTGCAGGGGGAGAGGGGAGGGGTGTTAGGGAACTTTCTGTACTTTCTTGGAGAAGAAATTGCAGTTACTAACAATTTCATTCTACTTGGATCAACAATCAACGCCCATAGAAGCAGCAGTCAAGAAATCAAATAACGTATTACATTGGGCAAATATGCTACCAAAGACCTCTTTAAAGTTTTAAAAAGCAAAGATGTCATTGATGACTAAGGTGAGAATTTGCATTTCTAACAAGTTCCCAAAACCAAACCCACTGCCTTCAAGTCTGTCCAACTCGCCATGCTGATGCTGTTGGTTAGGGACCAGTTCTGAGAACCATTAGTAGACCAGTGGTTCTCAAAATTTATTATATGTAAGAATCACTTGGCAGGGGCGGGGATCTTGTTAAAATGTAGATTCTGATTCAGTACATCTGGGGTGGGAATGCAAATTCTCAGCAGGGGTTCGAACAGAAACAAACCGGTTCCAGGCCCTGATCCAAACCTACTAATTTGCTCCCTCTGTCACCTGCTTTAGGATGAGCAGCAGCTGCTGGAGTTGCGAGCTGGGAAGGGAGGAGGTCTTGGGGGAGAGAGGAAGCGGTGCGATGACTTCACTCTGCCGCCAGGTGGCTGGCCGCCTCAGGGAGCTGGGCCCAGCGGAAAAGCAGGAGGGAGAGGAACCAGGAGGGAGAGGCAGGCGGGAACCTCCAGGAGGGAGATCAGGGTAAGCCTCCCAAGAATCTTGGGAGCCGCTTCACTTGGATGGAGTCAAGGTCGTAACCCCTTTCAGCCAAACATTTCATTCAGGAATTAGAAGCAGAGATCCTGCTATACCCAACTTGATGAGGGGGGGTGTCACTGAAGCAAAGTACGTGCCACCCTTGCCTCAAGGTGCCCCAGTCCAGAGAAGGAGGTGGAGGTATAAATCCTAGTGGGGGGTCCAGTGCTGTAATTCAGGGAAAACAAAGCATGGAGCCCAAAGGAAGGGACAGTGTCCTAAAGGAATCATACTTGAGGTGGGTGGCTCCTCCTTCAAGGAGGAGTCTTAGGAGAAAAAAGAACATGCAGATAACAGCATGAACGAAAGTACAGAGTCTGGAAAGCGAATCAGCATGGAGAGAGAAACAGGCTGTATTTGGAAGAGGTCTTCTCAGTTCCCTGCTGGAGATGGGCCTGCCAGCTGGCTTTGAAGAAGCGGTTTGGTGGCTGAGGGTGTGGAGGAAGAGAGGATGAAAATCTTGTCTGAACAGCGAAGAGTGGGGGTGGAGGAAGACCTTGGCTCTTCAGCATCTGTAGTAATGGGAACTCCAAGAGACGCTCTAGGCCAATGATGGAAGAAGGACACGGGACCTGACTGTACAGTTCCGTATCTGTTCCAGTTGCTTCATTCATTCATTCCACAAGCATTCACTGAGTATCGACCTCCGTCTGGCATTGTACTAGGCACCAAAAAAACCAAACCAAACCCGTTGCCGTGGAGTCGATTCCAACTCATAGTAAACCTGTACGACAGGGTAGAACTGCCCCATGGGGTTTCCTAGGAGCCGCTGGTGGATTTGAACTGCCGACCTTTTGTTTAGCAGCCATAACTCTTAACCACTGCACCACCAGGACTCTGTGCTAGGCACCAGACAGAGGTAAGTTAGACAGGCCTCTGCCCTTGAGGGGCTCACAGTCTGTCCAGGGAGAAAGATGTATAAAACATTTATTACAATACTATATAGTAATAAAATAGCAGTAGTTCTGTTTACTGCTTATTCTGTGCTGAGTGCTTCACACACAGCATCTTTTTTATTTTTTTTTGTTTATTGTAGTTTAAATGAAGTTTACATTTCAAGTTGGTCTCCCATACAAAAATTTATACATACATTGTTATGTGACTCTAATTGCTCTCCCCATACTGTGACAGCACACTCCTCCTTTCCACCCAATTCCCCATGTCCATTCAACCAGCTCCTAACACTCTCTGCCTTCCCATCTCACCTCCAGACAGAAGCTGCCAGTTTAGTCTCTTGTATCTACTTGAGCTAAGAGGCATACAGTCCAGTCCAGTCACAGTCTGAAGAGTTGGCCTCGGAAATTGTTTTAGTTTTGGGCTGATAGAGAATCCAGGGGCTATGCTTTCTGGGGTTCCTCCAGTCTCAGTCAGACCATTAAGTCTCGTCTTCTTACTAGAATTTGAGTTCTGCACCCCACTTTTCTCCTGCTCCTTCCGGGACTCTCTGTTGTGTTCCCTGTCAGGGCGGTCATTGGTGGTAGCCGAGCACCATCTAGTTCTGCTGGTCTCAGGCTGATGAAGTCTATGGTCTATGTAGCCCTTTCTGTCTCTTGGGCTAATACTTTCCTTGTGTCTTTGGTGTTCTTCATTCTCCTTTGCTCCAGGTGGTTGAGACCAATTGATGCATCTTAGATGGCCACTTGTAAGCTTTTGAGACCCCAGACGCCACTCACCAAAGTAGGATGTAGAACATTTTCTTAATAAACTTTGTTATGCCAGTTGACCTAGATGTCCCCTGAAAGCATGGTCCCCAGAACCATACCCCTGCTACTCTGTCCCTCAAAGTGTTTGATTGTATTCAGGAAACTTCTTAGCTTTGGTTTAGTCCAGTTGTGCTGACTTCCCCTGTAGCACACACAGCATCTTAGAGTCACAACCAGCTGGTCAACCTGGTCCTGGTATCCCCACTTTAACAAACAGAGAAATTGAGGCTCAGAGAGATTAAATAATTAGTTCAAGAGCATCCAGTTCATTGGGCCATAGCCAGGATTCAACTCCAGCTCTGCCTGGCTCCCAAACCATGCTTTTTCTACTGTACCATAAGCTCCTACCTGAGGAGTATAAGCCGGGGGAGGAGGTCGGAGGAGTCGGCACCGGGGGCAGATTCACTGAGGCACTGAGGAGACTTGGAGAGTGAGTGGGAGGCAGGTGGGGAAGGCGGAATGCAAGCTCATGAAAGGGCATGGGAGAAGGTTCAGGGGCATCAGAGGCCTGGCACCTTGCGTTCCAGGAAAAGCTGGCAGCCTCACCTATCCAGGGGCAGTCTGAACCCTCAGCCCCTCGCTGAGAATCTCCATGGCAACGGGCTTACTCAGGTCTTTGGAAGTCTTTATTTCCTGAATTGGCCCCGTTTTCTTTCTCTCTGAGAGGTGAGCTGGCTGTTTCCGAGGCTTCCTCCCCTCCCTGACTGCTCGCTCTCTCCACCCTAGCTGTCCAGCTCCCAGAGCCCCCAGAGGCTTGCTTATTCCCACAGTTCCTTACTGTTTGGAAGTTACTTTCCTCTGTAGCTGATGGTGTATATGCTTCAAGGAATAGAAATATTTCCTGAGTACTTTCAATTCCACTGCATCTTCCTACGTGGTGTGTTAGACGCATCGTTTAGGATTTGGAGAGGCTTTGGGAGATTTAAGCCATTATTCCCGAATCCATCACTAGGGTTTAAAGATTGTAGTCCCATAGCTCATGCCACCATATGTAAACTGCTCGGAATACATTTTCCTCCAACACTTCTGCTGCCTAGTCTTCATTACTTTCATGTGTTTGGTAAATAGGCTCACGAACAATGGTTTTAATAAATCTGAGCATTTTGCCAGCTCAGAAAGCATTTCTCGGCTACTCTCTACATGACAGCAGAGAACACAGGCACTATTGTATTTTTCATTGTATTTTTCATTCTAATATTTTCTTTGCATCTGGTTACTTGCAGGACTACTCATTTCTCCTAGTCCGTTAGCTAGTTGCTAAAACTTCTCCCATCATTAAAAAAAGAAAAAAAATTCTTTGACCCCACTTTCCCCTCCATCTACTGCCCCATTTCTCTCTTGCCCGTACAGCAGAACTTCTCATAAGAGATGATTATGTTCACTGTTCTCCCTTCTCTCCTCCCATTTTCCCTTGAACCCACTTCCATGAGGCTTTCGTCACTGCCTGTCCGCTGTAACAGCTGGTGCCAAGGTCTCCGGGTCCACTACCTGTCAAACCCAATGGGCAGCTCCCAGTCCTCACTCTCTAAGCAGTATTTGACATGGCTGATCGCCCTCTTCTCGAAATACTTGTTTCACGTGGGCTTCCATGACTCCACCCTCTCCCAGCTGTCCTCCTACCTCACTGGCTGCTTCTTCTTGGTCTCCTTTGCTGTGTCCTCTTCTCTTCCTGATCTCTGTTCTTTACTGTCTGTTACTCGCGTTCAAATTGATTTCATCCAATCTCATGACTCTAAAACCAGTCCTACACTGATGACCCCCAAATTTCTATCTCCAGCCCAGATCTCTCCCCCAAATCCCAGACTCATGTATCTGACTGCCTACTCAGCATCTCCCTATGGGCGTCTGTCTTAGTCATCTAGTGCTGCTACAACAGAAATACCACAAGTGGATGGCTTTAACAAAGAGAAATTTATTTCCTTACAGTAAAGTAGGCTAAAAGTCCACATTCAGGGTGTCAGCTCCAGGGGAAGGCTTTCTCTCTCTCGGCCTTCTCATCAGCATTCCCCTGGACTAGGAGCTTCTTTGCATGGGGACCCTGGTCCAAAGGACGCGCTCTGCTCCTGGCACTACTTTCTTGATGGTATGAGGTCCCTGTCTCACTGCTCACTTCTCTCTTTTATATCTCAAGAGATTGCCTCAGGACACAATCCAGTCTTGTAGATCAGGTCCTGCCTTACTAACACAACTGCCACCCATCCTCCCTCATTAACATCATAGAGGCAGGATTTACAACATACAGGAAAATCACACATTACCAGGAATCATGGCCTAGCCAAATTGATACACACATTTTTTGGGGGACATAATTCAAACCATGACAGCATCTATCGAACATCTCAAACTATATATCTCCAAATGGAACTCCTGATTGCCCCCGAGACCTGCCCCTGTCTCAGTGCTCCCAGCTCTGCAAATGGCACCACCATTCTGCCAGTGGCTCAGATCAAAAACCTGGATGCCATTTTTGACTGCTTCTGACAAAACTTTTTTCTTTTTTTTATTGTACTTTAGATGAAGGTTTACAGAACAAATAGTTTCTCATTAAACAGTACACATACTGTTTTATGACAATGGTTAACAACCCCATGACATGTCAACACTGTCCCTTCTCAACCTTGGGTTTCCTATTACCAGCTTTCCTGTCCCCTCCTGCTTTCTAGTCCTTGTCCCTGGACTGGTGTGCCCCATTAGTCTCATTTTGTTTGTGGGTCTGTCTAGTCTTTGGCTGAATGGTGAGCCTCGGGAGTGACTTCATTACTAAGCTAAAAGGGTATCTGGGGGCCATATTCTCGGGGTTTCTCCAGTCTCTGTCAGGTCAGTAAGTCTGTTTTTTTTTTTTTGTGAGTGAGAATTTTGTTCTACGTTTTTCTCCAGTTCTGTCCGGGACCCTCTGTTGTGATCCTGGTTCTGACAAAACTTGTTTTCAGGGTAGATACTGTCATTTTTATTTTACAGATGAAGAAGCTTCGCAAACAAAAGTAATCTGAGTCTGACAAACTTTTTGCTGTTGTTAGGTGCTGTCGAGTCAATTTTGACTCATAGCGACCCCTTGTGACAGAGTAGAACCTGCTCCCATAGGGCTTTCCAGACTGTAATCTTTATAGGAGCAGATCACCAGGTCTTCCTTCCATGGAGTCACTGGGTGGGTCGAACCACCAACCTTTTGGTTAGCAGCTGAGTGTTTGACCATTACACCACCAGGGCTCCTTGACAAGCTTTTACATGGAGGTCAATATGGTGAACTTCTGTGAAAAAAAGTCATACTTAATTTTTGCCACAGTATGTGTGTAAACATAGCAATATTTTGCATGGTGCTACAGTGACTGTGGTTTTCGGGGAAAGCTGAGGTCTGGGGTTTATCCACCACCAGAAAGGGGAGTGAGGAGCTCTCTAGTATAGTCTTTTTTCTGTTTTCATACCAGAGGGCTCGTACAAAAAGGAATCCCCCTTACCCACTGTCTTCATCATCTAGTGCTGCTATAACAGAAATACCACAAGTGGATGGCATTCACAAAGAGAAGTTTATTTTCTCACAGTCTAGTAGGCTACAAGTCCAAATTCAGGGCATCAGCTCCAGGCGAAGGCTTTCTCTGTTGGCTCTGGAGGAAAGTCCTTGTCACCAATCTTCTCCTGGTCGAGGAGCTTGTCAGCTCAGGGACCCCAGGTCCAAAGGAGGCACTATTTTCCTAGCTCTTGTTTCTTGGTGGTATAAGGTCCCCACTCTCTGCTTGCTTCCCTTTCCTTTCATCTCGTGTAAGATAAAAGGTGGTGCAGGCCACACTCCAGGGAAACTCCCTTTACATTGGATCAGGGGTGTGACCTTAGTAAGGGTGTTACAATCCCACCCAAATCCTCTTTAACAAAATTACAGTCACAAAATGGAGGACAGCCACACAATACTGGGAATCATGGCCTACCCAAGTTGACACATATTTTTTGGGGGACACAGTTCAATCCATGAGACCCAGTTGTGAAGTTTGACCAGGTCTCAATTTAAGTATCACTTCCTCTGGGAAGCTTTCCCTGACTACCCCATCATAGGTTAAGAGCTACTTCCAAGCGTCCCCAGAGGACCTGAGTCTGCCCCGTGGTTGTTCTCTGCAGTGTGATTGTCGGATTATTCATTTACATCTCCCAGATGAAGCCTTCGCCCAGGGCAGGGGCTATACCTTGTTCCATTGGATCTCCAGTACCTAGCACAGTGCCTGGCACACGGCAGGTGCTCAGCATATGCTTTTGAGTGAAGGAAGGCTCTGCCTTCTGAATCTCCTCTCTTTAAGAGTTGTTGTTTCACTGAGGCTGCTGGTCTGACAGTCCTTCTTGAGTGTGCCTGTCCTAGGCCCCTAGCCCCTCTGCCCGCCCCTACAGGACATGCATTGAGACTGTGCCTGCCCCTCCATCTGTTCCTGTCCTCAGAGACACCATGCGCCCCATAATGTTAGAGCCAGCGACTCATCTGCCCTCTCTGCACAGCTATCAGGTGGTGCATTGGTTAAGTGCTTGGCTGCTAACCGAAAGGTCTGCAGTTGGAACCCCCAGCTGCTCTGTGGGAGAACGATGTGGCAATCTGCTGCTGTAAGATTTACAGCAGTTCCGCTCTGTCCTGTAGGGTCTGTTTTTTGTTTTGCTCAGCCATCAGAACAATAATGATCACCACATTTGTTGAATGCTTATGAAAATGGCAGCACTCTACATTGATGTTTGGACTCCTCATGACAGTTCCACAAAGGAAATAGTATTACTCCCATAGATAAGGAAACTGAGGCTTAAAGAGGGCTCAATCACTTGTCCAAGGTCACACAATAAAGATGTGTTGAGTGAATGAATGATCAAATGAACAAGTGTGTTAATGACTCTGGTGTTTTGCTACTTTTCTCTTTGGTCCTCTATAAACACTGGGGTGGCTCAGTGGAGCTAGTAGGAGCTAAGTGGCTTTGGGTATTCCTGGGCTAGGAGAGCAGGGAATAGGGAGGACATAGCCCCGGTAGAGAGCAGCTCCGAGCAGCCCAGAGTTACTCAGTAACCTCAGACACTTGGTCCCCATGATCGACCTGGTCAGGCTGGGCCAGGGCAGGCAGGAGACACTGTTCCCCTTGGTCACCTTCAGCACTCAGCTAGTCCCAGCTGGAAAACTAAAGATAGAAGGTCAAAGATTGGGTGGAACTCAGGCAAGGCAGAATGGAAGCGAGTGATGGAGTCAGACCCTCCTCAGAGGAGGCCTGAGGTGAAGGTGGGGAGAGACCAAGCCCCCCGTTCCATCAGAGCTGCCTGGGGTGGAGGAGGCAGGAGGGAGGGCAAGGGCCCTGCCATCACATGGCATTCCAAAAGAAAACCATGGACTGATCTTCTCCAAAGTGCTCGGTGGGTGGTGGAACAGGGACACCCCCACAGGTAGGGTCTGGGCCAGGAGAGAGCTCAAAAGAGGAGGCCTGGGCTGGGGAGACCTCAGATTGGGAGGGCTGTCAGGGTCTTGTTCTCTTCGGGCAAGGGCTGATACCAGCTGGTACTCAGTAGTCAAAATATAGAGATACTCCCATACAGGTTGGTAAAAAGCTGCCACCCCAAGGTCTCCAGGTATACCCGCCTGAGGCTGGCCAGGTTATCCTGGACCTTCAAAGGGACCTCCTAGGCCTCTCCACAATCCAGCGACTCAAGAATTAACACCTGCCAGGGCAAGGGGTCTCCAGAACCTGCTCCAGCACTGTTAGCTGTGCTGATTAGACACTCAGGTTGTATCCCCTGGTTGGCATGAGGTGACTAGTTGTTGACTGAATGAAGACATAAATGAGCAACAGAGGGGAGGGAGACCCAGAGACCCAGAGGAATTCGGAAAGGAGGGACAACAGGTGAGATGGACATGGGGGAAGCTGGCAGATGCTGGGAAGGCTCACCCACTCCTCCTTGCTCTCTCTGTTCTGCAGCTTTCAAAGGCTCCCACCGCCCAGGACCTCCCCAGTCCCTGCCTGGGAAGCCCAGAGCATACAGCCCACTCCCAGACAGGTCTCAGGAAGCAGGCTGCATCTTTGGGGCAGAATGCCGGGCCAGGGAGGAACCTTCAGACACCGAATTGTCCAAGAATCATTATCCACAGGCTGCTGACCAGGCATGTTCCCTTCCCTTCCACCACAGCGGGAGGAGCTAGAAAACAACCTTCCTGCTGACCAGGTAGTGATGGGGAGTCTCTGGGATAGGGGCCACTGAGGGCCAGAGAGCCTGCTGGGCCAGCTGTGAGCAGTACTATCCAGAAGCTGCCCCTGCCCCTCCCCCCACGCCCACATGGCTGGGCACTTAGGTCAGGAAAGCCGGACACCTAAATCCACCTGACCCCAAGAACTCATGCTGGGCCAGCGGCTTGGGCCCATGAAGGGGGGTGGGAAGGAGGTGAACTGAGGAAGGAGCAGGAGAGGAGGAGAGGAGGGTCAGGGACTTCACCCCTGTCACCCCTGTCACTGCCCACTCCTGGGAGGGGGCTAGCCTGGTTCTTAGGAAGTGCTCCAGCCTACATCCACTCTAGGGAGTGAGTGGAATAAGCCTTGGCCACATCCCCTGAGGGTGGCAGCTCTTCTCTCAGGCCAGGGTCTGAGGCATCTTTGCAAATACCCACCAGCCTCTCCCATACAACAGCCCCCTCAGACAGGTTGTGATGGGTGGGCAGGGGTGCAGACACAGGACCTGCCCCCCTGCCAGCCCCCCTGAGACTGGCCTTCAGCTGTTCTTCTCTGAAGCCGCCTGTGGACCGCAGGTGGAGATCCTGGGATTAGAACTGTCAGAATCAACGATGCAGCTGCTGGGTCCCACCCACTGAGAGCCCTCCAGTGACCCAGCACCCACTGGGTAGTGGCCACGTGCTCCCCAACCTCCAGCCTCCGTTCCTGAACACCCTGGATGCTCACATCACCAGGCTGCTGCCTGGGGTCCCAGGGCGGTGCACATGATGTGTGCTTGGCGGTTTGAACTCACCCAGCAGTACCGCAGAAGAAAGGCCTGGCAGTCTGCTTCCATAAAGGTCACAGCCAAGACACTATAGAGCCGTTCTACCCTGTAACACATGGGTCAGAATCAACAGGTATTTCCATCTTCACTTGCCCAGCTCCTATGCTGTGCTTCCAGACTTCCCTCAGACATTGCCGCCCCAGGAAGCAGTGCTCTGTCTCCTTCCCCTCCCTGTGGGCTCAGCAGCACCTGCTGTTGGGCCCCCACAGCCTCCGTGCTTCCTCCATCACAGCATTTACCCCAATGGCAATTAAACTCCCTTTGAGGGTCTGTTTCCCAACTGGACTTGCTCTTGGGGGGAGGGGCCGCCTAGTTCATGGCCACAGCTTAGATGACAGTAAGTGCCCAATAAACACCTGTCGGTCTACGGACCCCAGGGGATGCGAATCTTGTTAGTGTAACAAGGGGACTCCTGATTCGGAGCTGGGAAGGCCTGCCTTTGATCTAGCCTCCGTCTCTCCAGCTGCAGAGGTGGCCCAGGCCCTCTCAGACCCACACTGGGTTGTGCAGAGAACTCAGGAGTCAGTGTGCCCCCTGCGCAGCCTGCCCAACTGTGGTAGGGGTAGCAGATTGCGAGTGGGGAGGTGGAGAAGGCTGGGGGACAGGTAAGGGACTCCACTGCCCAGCTCAGACATCCTGAGCCTGGTTAATCATCAATGCCTGGAGAGCCATCTGTTTATCTCGGCTCTCCATTTCGGCTTTTTTCAGTAGGGAAAAGATTGAGCAACCCCCCCAACTCCCTGTCATGTTAACCCTGCAGGGCCCAGGCTGGGACCTTTAAAGGCTGCTTATTTCTGGGGAGACACTCTAAACTGACAGCACGCATGAGGGGGCGGGTCCTCTCCATCTCCCCGCTACTGGTCGCGCAGCTGCGCCCCAGCAGGGCAGAACACAGGGCGCCTTTCCAGGGTCATTTCTAAGAACCTGCCCCAACCGGAAGAGCGCCAGGGTCAGCTAGGCCAAGCGAGACTGGACCTGAGGGTCTGAGCACCCGCCCCCCCCGACAGTCCTTGCCCTACCTCACGCCGCGGGCCCAGGCTCCCGCCCGCGCGGCCCCCACCCCCAGCCCACCCGGGACCCTGAGAGGCGATGTGGGAGGAGGCGGGTTGGCGTAGCAGAGGGGTAAGCCTCCGTGTGGGGCGGGGCCTCCGCGTGGGCGGGGCCTCCGTGTGGGGCGGGGCCTCCGCGTGGGCGGGGCCTCCGCGTGGGCGGGGCCCAGTGCCAGTGAAACCGGTCCGGCCCGCCCCGCGCCTGTCCGCCCCGCGCTCATCCAGAGCCCGAGCCTCAGCCGACGACTCTCACCTTTGCCCCATGGCCGGGTCTTCCCGCTGCGCCGCAAGCCGGCGCCTGCAGCTGCCCCTGCTGTGCCTCGTCTTCCAGGGCGCCACCGCCGTTCTCTTTGCGGTCTTTGTCCGCTACAACCAGGAAACCGACCCTGCCCTCTGGCACTGGGGCAACCACAGTAACGTGGACAATGAATTTTACTTTCGCTACCCAAGTGAGTGCGGGTGAGGGCGGGCGGGGAGCAAAGACCCCAGGTTCCCCACCGTCTGGGGAGGGGCGCTTGGGTGCCCGGATCTACCCCTAGGTGGGCGACTCTGCTCCAAAGAAGGGGGAGTGGCAGGAGGCAGCCTAGTGGCATTCCCTTCTCTCTGAGAAATGAAGAGGCCCGGGTTTATAATAACAAGCCTCCTTTCCTAGCGTCTGCCACGTGCCAGGTACTGTGTGGAGGGCGGCCCATGCCTTATCTCATTCAGTCTATGAGGTAGACAGATGGGGAAACTGAGGCTCAGAAGGTCAAGTGGCTTGCACAGTATCACGCACTCAGAAGTGGGGAAGCTTGGATATGAACCCAGATCTAAAGCCCCAGCTTTAACCTCTCCCTCCTTCCACTTTCGGTTGCTAATTGGGCTTTGTAGGGCTTCTCCAGCGACCTTGCCTTTCCCAGAGACTCCACCCCACCATAGGCAAGAGAATCCTGCTGGGTAGGGGAGTGAACGGCTGGGCGCCACGCGGAGGCGGAGGCGGTAATGGCAGGTGTTAGCTATGAAGCCCTCACACCTGTAGGTAGCCAAGACTGGTGGGGCCCAGGCACTTCTTCCCCATCTCCCAAAGCTGGCCCTTCCAGAATCAGAAAATGATGCAACCACCTGCCTCCAAACCATTCACAGAGCTACACCCTCCAGCTCTGAGAGGGTGCCATGGCAGGATCATTAGCCCATTTCACAGCAGAGGAAGCTGAAGCCAGAGGAATTGTGATATGCTCACGATAACCCAGCATGTGAGTAGCAGAGCTGGAACACCACAGCTCAGCTGCCTGCTGACAAGGCCTAGGAAAGGAAGGGTTAACCCTTTGTCCTTGGCTGGGGACACAGCTTCAAGATTGGGGGCCCAGCCTTGTGACTCAGGTCCTAGGTGGTTGGGACCAAGGACACCAGACCTCCCAGATTTCTGTCATCACAAATGCTTGGGCAGTTCTTCTCTCGGCCTCAGTTTTCCCCATCCTGGCAATGGGGAGAAGGATGCCTCAGTTTCATGGCCCAGGGTGTTAGAGTCTCCTATAAAATATCCCAGACTGTTATTACCCTAATTTCTATATGCAGACCTGGTGGCAGGCTGTCTCCATCCCACCCCACCCCAGCCCCAACAACATGGAACTCACAGTGCTGGGGAGATGAGGGCAAGGTGGAGACTTGGAGTTGGGCATGAAGTGCTAGACCCCCAGCCATCCTCACCAGAGGAGACTACATCTCCTCCTCCCTGTCTTTCACCCTCAGCCCTGGCCAGAAAAGGTGGGCCATGGAAGCTGGGGCTCAGAGTTGGCAGGGTGGATTCTTTGGGGCATGCATTTGTCCAGAGAGGTAGGAAGTTGGGAGAGAACAGTCCAGAGGCAGAGAGAAATAAGCTCTTTCCCAAGGGTCTGACCTGGCTGCTTGCCATGACCCCACTCGCTTCTCCCATGGGCCTCACTCAGGGCATCCCGCCTGCTGCGATGGTGGGCCCTCCTCAGACAGACACACAGCTTCCCATCCCTGCATTGCAATGAGGGATGCCCTAGGTCTCAATCCCGGTCGGTTTAGGACCCTGCTCTGGGCAGGTTGGGGAGGAGGGAGGTGTGAGGTCCCTGGAACCTGGGGCTTTGATGAGCCGATCCTCACCTGTCCCTGTGTTCAGCTGAAGGTCAGGGCCAGAGGGAGTGGAGCCACGGCCCTTTGATGCGGGAGATGAAAGAGTTCTGAGGCTGGCATTGAGCTGCAGGGCTGACCGATGCCAAGGGTGTGGTTGCTCTGAGGGTCTGTCTGTCATCCATCTGGTCCACCCCTCTCAGATGCAGAAAGAGGGCCAGGGAGGTCATGTGACCTGACCAAGGCCACACAGCAAGTTGGCAACAGGCCAGAACCAAGTCTCTTAACTCCCCATCTGCAGCCTCTTATTCCACAAAGCAAGTGATGGGAAATAAGACAGAGGGGAAAAGACCCAGGGGTACAGGGGCCACAGAAGCAAACATGGGAAGGGTTCTAAGAAAAAAGATAGGGATGGGTCCTTTTTTATACATCTCGGAGACCTTACTTGCAGGGAGAGAGATTTAGGATCGATGGCATCGAGATCTTCTTGGAAGAGGTGCAGGATGGAGGATATGATCTGGACCAGAGTGCTTTGTGGCCTCTCTTTTAGGAGACTGTGGTCCTATTTGCCGTCTTAGGGGCAGGTGGGGGTGAAGTGGGGGAGGGTAAGATGATGTCTCCAGCTCTCCTCTCCCTTCTCCCCACTCCTCGTATTTTGTATGCCCATTTTATAGATGAGGGAACTGAGGCTCAGGGAGGTCAAGTGGCTCCCCAAGGTTACACAGTCAGAAGGGGAAAGAGCTGGAATTCAAGACCAGATCTGTCAGACACTAAAGCCCCAGCTTTAACCACTCCCTCATCCCACAGTCCTGTCTTGTCCAGGGTCATCCAGCAGGACTGGGGCGGGGGGTGGTCAGGGTGGGAAGGAGGGCAATAGGTGGCTCTAGAAGGCTTTCATCTTTTCTCTAACCAGAGGTGTGTGGATTTGGTGGGGTGAATGGGGTGGGTGGGTGTCAGGTATCAGGATCCCCTGAGGGAATGCTGAGAGGTCATCTTCTCCATCCGCCTGACTCCAGTTGGAGTAATCTTTCACCCATCTCACCCACCACAACCCTAGGAGACGTCCCCTGGGAAAGGAGATTTCTTTTTTTGTACTTTAGACGAAGGTTTACAGAACAAATAGTTTCTCATTAAACAGTTAGTACACATATTGTTTTATGACGATGGTTAACAACCCCACGACATGTCAACACTGGCCCTTCTCAACCTTGGTTCCCTATCACCAGCTTTTCTGTCCCCTCCTGCCTTCTAGTCCTTGTCCCTGGGCTGTTCTGCCCCATTAGTCTCATTTTGTTATATGGGGCTGTCTAATCTTTGGCTGAATGGTGAACCTCGGGAGTGACTTCATTACTGAGCTAAAAAGGTGTCCAGGGGCCATACTCTTGGGGTTTCTCCAGTCTCTGTCAGGCCAGTAAGTCTGCTCTTTTTTGTGAGTTAGAATTTCTTCTACATTTTTCTCCACCTCTGTCTGGGAGCCTCTATTGTGACCCCTGTCAGAGCGGTCAGTGGTGGTAGCTGAGCACCATCCAGTTGTACTGGACTCAGTCTGGTGGAGGCCGTGGTAGTTGTGGTCCATTAGTCCTTTGGACTGATCTTTCGGTTGTATCTTGTTTTCTTCATTCTCCCTTGATCCCGCAGGGGTGAGACCAGTGGAGTATCTTAGATGGCTGCTCACAGAGGAGATTTCTTGATGTTTAGATCCCACTTGAAAAGTCAAGGGGTTGAGTTTTGATTCCAAACAAACCCGGAGCGGGGGATGTAAATATTATTGCCATTTACTACAAGTTCAAGTTTCAGCACGTGAAGGGCACAGAGCCCTGTGACCTGGCCTCCCGCTGGTGTCTTGCTGTCCTTGGGCACAAGAACAGACATGGCATCCCCTTTATTGTTTGCGCAAGGAGAAAAGAAGTCAGTCAGCAAGCCTAAAAGAAATTAGGCTGCAGGCTGAGTTCTAAATGATGCCTGTCCCTTCCTATTAGGTTTCTAAGATCCCAGAGGGAAGGGACATCTGAGTGATTCTGGGAGAAGCAGGGCTGGAGAAGCGGGGCAGTGCTGGGGACATGTAGTGAGGCTGGTGGCTCTCCAGACCCTCGCTCCCGGCTCCCTTCGGCTGCTGGCTGGCAGCTGAGCTGCAGACCTCTGATTCCAGCACACACTCAACCTTCTGCTAGAGGCTTGCAAATCCATTTCCTATCAGTCCATACACGACACAAAGACACATAAAAGTTTGCTTCTCTCAAAGTTATTTACTGCATTCTAAAGTTCAATAATAATTTTTGGCTTGTCAGTACTTCTTCAGGTTAAACAAAAAAAGTGACCATAATTTTTTTTTCTTTATGGTCTGCCTCTTTCTACAAGAGATTTGAGGTTATTTACAACAAAAATATGTGTATAAGAAAAGCAGAGACAACACAAATACGAATGTTCTAAGGGCCTGTATTTGTTACAGTTGAGGTTCCAGTGTAGCTCTGAGCTTCCAGGCAGCCAAGAAAAAGAGGGAAATATGATCAGTTATGTTGTTCTCATTGGAACCGAGAAGCCTTGCACATGCAATTAATTGTCTGCCATCTGCACTCCGTGAGGGCAGGGACTGAGGGTGCCTTGATGACAGCTACATTCCCAGAGTCTGATCCACGGGTGCTCAGTACACATCTGTCACACGAATGAAGGAAGGCAGATTGTTCCCAGCACTAAGTGCCACGAGGAATTTCTCACATGGAGCTATGCGGGGGCGGGTAGGGTGATGGTGGACCCTGTTTCTCAATAACATTTACGACAAACGCAATAAGAGCGCTCGTGATACTTTTTCTCTAGTGTCTCTTGATTAAACCTAAGATATAGTGTGAGTTTACTATATTCATCGACCCGAGCTGGGTTCAAACCCAAGCCCCCCCGTTTCTGACTGCGTCGTCCTGAGCAAGCCGCTTAACCTCTCTGAACCACGGGACCACATGGGTTCGCTAAATACTACACCAGGTTTGGCTTCAAACCCTAGTTGCGCGTAGATGGGGGTACAGAACAAACCTCTGCCAGAGCAAACTATTTGTAGGTATCTCGTTACTGTATATTGTTATTATTAGCTTCGTTGTGTGTTGTTTTGTTTTTTAATGTAGAGTGGTACAGAATAGAAAACAAATAAAAAAGGCCTCAGATCTCTTTGTCTAGAAATCCCACTGACACTTTAAAAAATTCAACTAATTTATCTATAAAGTTAAAATATTCAAACTCTAGAAAGGCATAAACTGAAAAGTAAAACCCTCCCTCCCACCACTGATACATTGTCCATTTCCAGGGGACACCATTTGGATCCAAGTAGAGCAACACAGCAGCCCTGCCCCCTCCTTTCCATTCCTTTTCCCTGGGGTAATCGGTCATCTCTATTAATAGTTTAAAGCTATTTTGTAAGTAACTAAAAAACAAAATGAACGAAACCTCAAAATGGAGAGGTATAGACTCTGAAGTATGAGGGATGGCAGTTAGACATCAGGAAGGACCTTCCAACAGAAAGGCAAAGTGGCAAGCCTGAAGGGGAAGAGAATTTTGAGCACAGAGGGGCCAGGACTCCCGCAGGAAAGAGCCCAGGTTGGAATTTTAGCTAGTCAGTTGTAAGAGACCCAGGGATAAGGCAAACGAGTTGTTGTTCGTTGCCGTTGGGTCGATTTCAACTCATGGCAACCCCATATGTTACAGAGTAGAACTGCTGTATAAAGTTTCTTGGTTGTAATCTTAGCGGAAGCAGATAGCCAGGCCTTTTCTTCTGCAGTACCGCTGAGTGGGTTCAAACTACCAACTTTTGGGTCAGCAGTCGAGAGCAAACCGTTTGCCCTACCTTATGAGTTGTTGTTAGGTGTTGTCAAGTCAATTTTTGACTCGTAGCAACCCAATGTGATAGAGTAGAACCTTCCCATGGGGTGTTCTAGGCTGTAATCTTTACAGGAGCAGATCACCAGGTCTTTTCTCTTGCAGAGCTGCTGCGTAGGTTTGAGCTGTCAACCTTTTGGTTAGCAGTTGAGTACTTAATCATTGTGCCACCAAAGGAGTAGGGATAGAGAATAGAGCAGAAGAAGGCGCTACTCCCTCGCTCTGACGTGGGACCAGTGGGGATGGTCTGGGTCCCACCGCCCCAAGCTGGCTGGTCCACGCAGGTGGCCCAGGGCTGGGAGGCCCTGCCATGCCTGGGGAGTTTTATAGGCTCAGCTCCAGCCTCGAGGCGGCCCTGGCTGGTGAGAGCTGGGGGCGCTAGCAGGGTGGCTGGTTGGTTTATGGATCATGACCGAGGCAGCCCCCACATGCCGCCATGTGCCCCTGCCCCCTGCAGGCTTCCAGGATGTACACGTCATGGTCTTCGTGGGCTTCGGCTTCCTCATGGCCTTTCTGCAGCGCTATGGCTTCAGCAGCGTGGGCTTCACCTTCCTCCTGGCTGCCTTTGCCCTGCAGTGGTCCACACTTGTCCAGGGCTTCCTCCACTCCTTCCATGGCGGCAACATCCACGTTGGCATGGAGAGGTGGGCCGCCAGGTCTACCCGGGAGCCCCCGACCAAGGGACCTCGCTCAAGCCCTGTCCTTCAAGTCTGCTCCCTGGCCCGTGTTTGCCCCACCCATCCGTTTCTCTTAGGTGCCCTGCCTGTTCTCTTTGCTTCATTTTGTCTCCATCCTTGACCCACACACTCATCCCTACCTCCCCATTTCTTTAGGGCTGCCATTACCAAGGGCTGTTAGGAGGATGGATAGCTCAGTGGAAAAGGACAGGACTTAGAGGAACTCTTGGTTCCAGTTCTGCTTCTTCCATCTCTGTGGGTTATGGTAGCCAAATCACAATCTCCCTAAACCTCGGTTTCCTTCCTCACGTACCAAAAGGTTGAGGTGACCTCTACCTGCCTCCTGGGGAAGAGCTTTGGTACGTGGTACATGCAGGCCAAGCAAACCCTGTGGAGCAGTTCCACTCTGCCGGAATTGACTCAACGGCAACGGGTTTGGCTTTGGTTTACATGTAGGCTGGTTGCCCACCGTCCCCTCCCCCGCAGTGTTACCCTGTTCCAGGCCTGGCAGAGCCTCTCCCTACCTCCTCTCCTCCGCCCCCTGCAGCATGATCAACGCTGACTTCTGTGCTGGGGCAGTGCTTATCTCCTTCGGAGCTATATTGGGAAGGACCGGGCCCACCCAGCTGCTGCTCATGGCCCTGCTGGAGGTGGTGCTGTTTGGCGTCAACGAGTTTGTGCTCCTCAGTCTCCTGGGGGTGAGAGCCTGGACAGTGATGGGGTCGGGGGAGGCCAGCGCCAGGCTCTGAGCTGGGAGGGCGTGGGCAGGGGGCTGCCCCTCCACCTCAGCTCCACCTGCCCAGGTGAGGGACGCAGGAGGCTCCATGACTATCCACACCTTTGGTGCCTACTTCGGGCTGGTCCTCTCGCGGGCCCTCTACAGGCCCCGGCTGGAGAAGAGCAAGCACCGTCAGGGTTCCGTCTACCACTCTGACCTCTTCGCCATGATTGGTGAGGTCTGCTGAGGCGCGTGTGTGGGGTGGGGGGCAACGGCTCCAGATGCCCCTGACCAGGGCCAGGGAGGACTATCTCCAGTCAGAGTCTCAGGGGGCCGCCCACAGTCCTTGGATGAAGCCCCTACGTTCTGGCTGAGAACCCTCTTCCCACTCGGATTCTGCAGCAAGCACCCAGGACTCTGTGCTCACCCTTCCCAACAGCTTTGTGACAGGTTCTTAGAACTCAGCCTGGGGTGTGCGTGTCCCTGCAGAGCAAACCTCACCTGGAGCTGCCGCCCACCCCTAAGGCCATGTTCTCCCAGGCTCCTGCCGAAGATTCCCCAGAAGCCCTGCATTTTCAGGTGGCTGGTGGGGGCTGGGTCACCGCTGAAAGCAGAAGGGTCTGCCCTGGGAACGTTGTCACCACCTCCACGTTGGCCTCTGCTCCTTTCTGTACCTTCACAGACTGCAGTCAGGAAAGGGAATCAACGTTTCATTTATTTGTAGATGGTACTGAACAGTGATTGAAGGGCCTGCCCTTGCATTCAAGGGCAAGGCAGGTTTTGTATTTCTTGCCTGCCTCCTGGGTTTGTTGTAAAAGAGAACATGTGGAACCCTAGGTCGGCTAAGGCCTCCCTGCACTTTGTGACCCAGATAAGGTTGGCTTGAAGTCCCAAGGCATCCCCAAGATTTCCTGTCATTCCCCAAGGCTTCTTCTGCCTCTCTGCTCCTGTTTTGTGGTGTGTGTGTGTGTGTCCCAGACAGGACACCCAGCCCTTCTTTGATTCCCCTCAAAACTCTCTACTCAAAGAGGATGCATCTGTGAGTGTGGTAGATTTTACTGAGGACTGTGGGCCACAGGAGAAGTCACACGGCACACCCAGCAGACCCCTCAGGACTGAGGCCGACCCTCGAGCCTCCCCGCCTCGCTGGCCCTACCCACCCCAGCCCCTTCCTCTCCTGTGCCCTTGTCCCCTCTTCTTCCTTCCTCCAGGATTGCTCTGGGAACCTCACATGGCCAGGCAGGGCATCTGGGGCTCCCAGCTCTTACCCTAAAACACTCAGGCCCAGCCCCATCCAGTGCTCAGCAGACAGGCCTTGTGCACACAGCAGGGGCCGCCCTGCCTAGGAGGTAGTTGAAGTTATAAAACAAAAATTTTCATGAAGTACCCAGGGTAGTACTCGGCAAGCAGTGGCCTTTACCTGTTTTCCTTCCCTTTTCTGATAATTAAAAAAAACCTCAATCTTCTGTGTCTTCACCAGTGCCCATCCATCGCTGCCATGTGCTGAGCACTTGGCCATGAGCTACACACTTTATATGCATCACCTCATTTCATCCACGCTCGGTGAGGTTGGTATGGTTACCTGCACTTTCCAGTTGAGGAAACTGAGGCTGCTGCAGGTGACTTGCCTGCAGTTACACAGCCTTACCTTGGTGGGGAGCCACTTACTTCCTCTCACTCTGCCTGTACGCCCACCACTCAGGGACCATCTTCCTGTGGCTCTTCTGGCCTAGCTTCAACTCTGCGCCCACAACACTGGGAGACGGGCCACGTCGGACAGCCCTCAACACCTACTACTCCTTGTCTGCAAGCACCCTCAGCACCTTCGCCCTGTCAGCCCTTGTCGGAGGGGATGGGCGGCTGGACATGGTATGGGGAGGAGGGCTTAAGAGAGGCTGAGGGATGGACTGGGACAGGGAGGGGAGGTCTAAGGCCCTGCAAGGAAGATTCTCCAGGGAACAGGTAAGGGCAGAGTGGGGGGGCTCCATCGGAGCTGGTGGTGGTGGGAACAGCATGGGAGGGAATGATACCATAGCAGGGGAGACAGAGGCTAGGTAATAGGACGCCCAGAGGCAGTGGGTGCCACTGCAGTGGGTGGGTTTGGTCTGAGTGTGGGTGTGATGACCTGAAAAGTCCTCCAATGCCTCGCTCTTCCCTGTTCCCTTAGGTCCACATCCAGAATGCAGCACTGGCTGGAGGGGTTGTGGTGGGGACTTCAGGTGAAATGATGCTGACACCCTTCGGGGCTCTGGCAGCTGGCTTCCTGGCAGGGACTGTCTCCACACTGGGATACAAGTTCTTCACGGTACAAATGCCTCTTGGGCCCTGGGAAGAACAGGGAGGCTTCAGCACCCTGCCTCCTACCTCTCCAACAGGCCCAGGATGGGGGCGAGATGGGGTACATGAGACTCATTATTGGTGCTCCATCCTCTAGCCCGTCCTTGAATCAAAATTCAAAATCCAGGACACGTGTGGTGTCCACAACCTTCACGGGATGCCGGGGATCCTGGGAGCCCTCCTCGGGGTCCTTGTGGCTGGCCTGGCCACCCACGAAGCTTACGGAGACGAGTGAGTTCCCCGACTCACCCTGCAGTCATTACCCCTAGAATGACCTTCCTCATGCTCCTCGGCCATTTGTAGACCAAGAAAAAAAAGCAGGGTCTATTTTCATTCCTTCATTTATTCCTTCATTCATGCACTCATCTGTATTCTGGGAGCTGAGGAAACTGGGGTGAACAGCATCAACCCAGGGCCTGTCCTGTCCTCGGTCAAGTGGTCATTGAACAAATGATTGCAGTAGCGTTGAGCGGTACTAAAGAGGAGAGGGTGAGCAACAGTGACCTTGAAACTGAGTCTCAAAAGGTGTGTGGGTGTCTGCTGGCAGGGGGCCTGGCTTGAGCAAAGGCTGGGAGAGAAGACTCAGCCTAGCAGGCTCCCTTGAGGCCTTTTGGCCACTGCGTGGCCAATGCACTGACCAGCCCTGGCCCCGCGCCCACCCCATCCCCCCTCCTCAGCCGCCCCCCTCCCAGGTCCCCTACAGCCTCATCTCCCCACAGCCTGGAGAGCGTGTTCCCACTCATTGCAGAGGGCGAGCGCAGTGCCACGTCTCAGGCTCTGCACCAGCTCCTTGGGCTGTTTGTCACACTGACGTTTGCCTCTGTGGGTGCGGGGCTTGGAGGTGAGTGCCCTTGGCGGGGGGTGCGGGGCTGACGGGAGCTCCAGGGAGGGGAGAAATCAGGAGGGCTTCTCTGGGGAAGAGGCGTTGGGTCCCCTCCTGCTGACATATATTCACTCACAGATACTTACTGAGTACCTACTTGTGCCAGGTGAGGGGTGGGGTTCAGGGGTGACCTTTTCCAGGTGAGCAGGACCAAGTGGGGACTTATTTCCTCCAGGTGCAAAGGGAGGCTGGGAGCTGGCCGGGGGCTGATGAGCTCTCTTTCCTGGGGTTCTGCGGCTGCGCTGTACTTCCCCCTCTGCGCACCAGAGGGCAGCACAACCTCAGGAAGGGGTCTGGGCGATCTGCCGCGCGGGCAGGGAGGAAAGGGACCTGCAGGGCTCACCCTAGACGGACGCACAAAAACCTTCCACAGAGGCAGATTGCCCACTGATCCTGGATCAGCCAGTCCTTCCTGGTGTCTGGCCTTAGTCCTTTTGGACTTCAAAATAAAATCTATGATTCAGTATCCACATCCTTCTGCTCCTAACTCAAGATTTTCCTTCTCTACCAAGGTTCAGTTCATTCATTCATTTACTCATACATTTATTCAATAAACGTTTTCTGCACCCCTCCTGTGTAGGAGGCTACAGAAAGCTCAGCAGCTGTGGTTCGTGACAGAATCACAGTTCGGTCCATTACTGACTGCAAACGTGAGCAAATTTAACTTCTCCAAAGTTTAAATTCTCCAAATTTAACTGGTCTGTGATATGGAGATAATCTCCCTTGCAAGGTTGCCATGATTACTCATAAAGGCAATACATATCCAGCACTTTGCACAGGGCCTCGCACATAATATGTGCTCAACAAATACAGCTGTGGTTTGCTTGTACTGGACATTATGTTGACTTCACGCCTCCCAGCCCCTCCGTGCCCTGTGGTACCGGCTGGCACCCTCTGCCATGGCTGCCAAGCCTCACACATACCCCCCCACCCAGGGCTCCTGCTGAAGCTGCCCTGCCTGGATTCCCCCCCAGACTCCCAGTGCTTCGAGGACCAGGTTTACTGGGAGGTGAGACACAGCTGCAATCCCTCATTTCCTCATGCCCACCCTCCCTTCCCTGCCTCCCCTCCTTCCTTGGAGTCTGCGCATTCTCCTCTGGGCCACAACCCTGGAACTGCCCCCTCACCTTCTCCCCCGCCCCCACCTTCCAGGTGCCAGGGGAGCATGAGGAAGAAGCCCAGGGACCTCTGAGGACAGAGGAGCCAGACACTCAGGCCTAGCCTGCTGACAGCACTGAGAGAAGCCTCTCCTATCAGAAGACATTGAGAAGTTCTTTTCTAGCTCTCGGCCCTTCTGTCGCAGAAGGGAGTCCATGGCCCGGCCAGAAGGAGCCTCCTTTCCATGGGTGGTGATGGAGGGAGGGGCAGAAGGAGGCCAGGGAGATGGGGGAGGGGCAGGGCTGTAATTGGGTGTGGCGGGAAGGGTCTCACCGGCTGTCCACACCCCCACAGCCTGCAAGTGTGGGGAGAAAGGGCCAAAAATTGGGCACCCAAGCACCTCTCTCCTTGAGAAAGCCACAGAGCCATCAGAGAGGCTGATCCACTGGTCCAGGGTCACACAGTGACGTGAAGTCTGAGCCAGGACCTGGCTCTCTGAGGGTGATAAACACCACCATTGTCACCAGGGACTCTGACTCCTCCTTTGCACGCTGAGAATATAGGAAGTTCCTTTTATCCTCTTAATTCATAATGTTAGGATCTTGGGGCTGGAAAGGACCTTTGTGGTGTCGTCCTACCTCCCAGGTGCATGGAGCTCCCTCTGGGATGTTCGACTTGCTGAATGGCTTGCATGCCTCCAGGGACAGGGAGCTCATTCTCTCCCAGAAAGCCTGCACACCTTATAAGACAATTTGGGCTGCTGGAGAGCTCTTCCTAGTCCAGAACTACTGCCCCTCTGACCTGCAATCTGGGGGGCATCTGGGCAGAGTAGGGGTGTAGGGGGATGTTTGTCACTAGCCCCTCGAAGCTGGGAGCAGCCGTCACACAGGCTCCACCTTATGTCTCTGTCCTGAGACTGGGGAATGAGGGGTAGGCAGGGTCGTATGGTGTGGGGATGAGGGTTGTGGCCAAGAAGGATGGGGACGGTTGGTCTAGGGCCTCTGTTGACTTGAGGTCGTTCTGACCACCAGAGGGCACTCCACACACAGCAGAGGAAGATGGAGCCTTCATGCCCCTCCCACACCCTCTACCAAGAATGCAAGCCCTTGCAGCCTAACCTCCTTCCTGTCTGCTTCAGCTGTGGTCTGCGTGCATTCATGCTACAAGCCTTTTATGAGCCTTCACCCCCCACTACATGCCAGGTGGGTGTTGGGTTTTCCGATCTCTCACCCAACAGAGAATTCGGCCCTCCAGTACACTGGAGCCCCCTCCTGACCCCTGCAGCACTGGGACCCCCTCTGCCTTCTTCCTGCCCTTCCCCCCCGTATTTGGCAGGAGCTGAGCATGAATGCAGACCCCCAAACCCAGATTCATGGAGACCTAGGAATGCAGGGAGAAAAAGTGGCTCTGGGACGGGTAAAGCCACCCATCAGGCTCCATCCTCAAGGAAGCTGTAGGGTCTGAGCTTGACAGGGTGAAGGCGGGCACAACGTTGGGGGACAAGCCCTCCATGGAAACCCCTCCCTGCCCACATGGCCTGACTCCACCACTCAGCTCCCATCCTTCCTCCACAGCCTCCACTGCCCATTGCTGCATGGGACAGGCATGTTGCGGGAAGATTCTTGACCTGAGATTACCAAGAGCTTCCAGGTCCCTGTCATCCCGTGGGAAAGAAGGGAAGGAGTTTGGAAGAGCTGAGGCCCCATCTCTCATTCCACCCCATGGGGCATCAGCTCCCAGCCCCGCACAAATCCAGGTGCAGCCTGGTGACCTCCCCTCACCTCAGAGATCCCCAAGCAGTCCTGGAACAGAGATCCAGGAAGAAGACTTGGGAAATGGGGACATTCCGGGATGGGGTGAGACCCTCCCTAGCCTAGCCCATTTTGGGTGGGGAAAGCTACGAATATTCACTTATTCCAACATTTTGTGACCTGACCCTCTACTGTTGATTCCTTCTTGATCACGTCCACATCTTCTCCTCCAGGCCTGAAAAAACCAGTAGCTCCAGCCCAGGCCCATCCTTGCTGGGAGAACCACCCAGCTCAAACCACCCATTTCAAACTAGGGAAGGGATAACTGAGCCCTCTCTAACCAGTAATAACCGGTTGCCGTGGAGTCAACCCTGACTTGTGGTGACTCCATATGTGTCAGAGTAGATCTGTGCTCCATAGGGTTTTCAGTGGCTGAGCTTTTGGAAGTAGATTGCTGGGCCTTTCTTTCGAGGCACCTCTGGGTGGACTTGAACCTCAAATCTCCTTTCAGGGACTCCCAAGCCCTCTCTAGGGGACAATCACCCAGCCAGCTTCTCCTAAGCAAGTTTTTTTCACTCTATGCTCCATAGAGAGTGCTGTTTAATTTGACGGAGTCATTGTTTGTGGTTTGGGCATGGGGCTGAGTGTTCATGTGGCTTTCAGGCAGGGAGCTCAGAGGGCAGGAAGGACAGGTATCCTGGGAGCCCCTCCCCCACCTTCACTGTATCCCCTGGCTCAGCACCATTTGCCCCCCACACTGTGGCCTGTCCATTCAGGCTGGGTCAACAGGGTGACAATAAGCAGGTCAAGAAGATGGCAGGGCCAGGGGCCAGAGGGGCTCCTTCCTCACCCCTTCAGTACAATGAGACCTGTGCCTCTCGGGGACAGCCCCTCTGATCACCACCTCAATGCAGGACAATTGGACACTTGCCGGCTCATGAACTCTGTCTGTCCAACCCCAATGACTGAGCTCTGGGGACAGTGATGGACGAGGACATTGGGCCCCTGCTCACCTCCCAGGACCCCGCTGACGGAAGAGATAGGCCGGGCTGGGGTCGGGGCTGAGGCCAGCAGAGCCCGAGGCTCTGAAGGAAAGGTCTCTGGGAGCGGCCACTGTTCTGGCTTGGCGCGCGTGTGTGTGGGCACAGTTTCCTGCCCGAGGGCACCTGGATAGGAAGTGTTAGGTCCCCAGGGGCCTCAGGGTCGCTTCTGGGCCTGTGTGGCCAGAGGCCTCGTGAGCCGTGAGCCGGGAGTTAGGAGCTGCTCCTCTGACCCCTGGAGGACCCGGGGCTCCGGACCGCGCAGCCTGGGAAAGGCCTCACATCCCGTCTATTGGGATTCACATCACGGCGCGCGGCGGCCCCAGCTCGGGGAGGAATTAGACACGGCGTGGGTGTCCAAAGTGGGGGGCGGTGGCTGTCCTGGGGCCGCCGGGTTCCCCCACCTC
>NW_004444149.1:806746-810036 GCF_000243295.1 Trichechus manatus latirostris | reverse complement strand
GCGCCGGCCCGTGCGCCCGCCGCCACCGCCGCCGCCGCGCGGGAACAATGCGGGCCAATGTCTCCGCGCGGCCGAGCCGGTTATGCAAATGCGCAACCGCCTGTGAGAATCCCCCTCCGCCGCCGCCGCCCCGGCTTCCACGGCCTGAAAGGGGCTGGCGGCCGGACCGGGTGGGGGTGGCGGTCACTGCATAGGGATGAGCTGTCGTCCTGGAGCAACCGGGACAGAGCGCCATTGTGTCTGCCGCCGCCGTCTGATCACCAGTCAAGTCCACCAGCCCGGGGAGGAAGGCGGAGGGTGACCGGAACCAGACCTTGGGCCGAGGACCGGTGGTCACCTGTCCCCTCCACTTGAACTTCTCTCCCCAAAGAGCCTTGACTTTGGGGTCAGACGTGGTGGGCCCGCGTCTCTGCCCCACGGCTCCCTGGCTGCGTGTTCCGCATCTGTCGGTTCATTTCTCTGAGCCTCTGCCTCCTGGAGGTTAAATCTGGTCGATGGTTGGTGACCTTCTCACCGACTTCCCCCAAGTATTGACCACTGTGCTCTCATAGGTGGGTCTGGGGTCAATTCCTTTCCAGAGCCCCGAGGGAAGTGCTTGTGGTATTCCCAGTGCGGGTTTCCCGGCAGAGACGCCCCAAGGGATCCTGTCCAACCTAGGAGCTTCCTGGCTTGGTCAGGCCTCCTTCCTGCCTGCTTCCCTCTGCCTTCCACTTCCTTCACCAGTTCAGGAGGCCCAGCTTTCACTGGGAGAAAGGCCAGCCGTGGCAGGACTAACTAAGCTTCTCCAGCCATGTGGTGGTGGGGGTTTGCCAATGTAAAGCCCTCCCCCAACAAATGAAAGAGGCATATCCCCCCACCCTCAACTCAGGAGCCTGTGTCCATCCAACAGGTTCCAACACTGGAGCAAAATAGCTGGACAGTGGGTAAGGGAGCTCTGTGCTGGGAGCCCTGGTGCCCAGTGGGTAAGAGCTTGGCTGCTAACCAAAAGGTCGGTGGTTCAAATCCACCAGCCGCCCCTTGGAAACCCCATGGGGCAGTTCTACTCTGTCCTATAGGATCCCTGTGAGTTGGAATCAACTCGACAGCACGTGGGTTAGTGGGTTTATGCTGGGAGCAGAGCCGTTCCCTTCGCTGAGAGCTTAGCCCGCTATGCTCGGGCACTTACCCGCTGTGTAAGTAAGGAGCTTGCGACTCAGCAAGGTGTAGGGCCTGAGTCCATCTTCTCTAAACTCCCACTGAGACATGTGACCACTGTCGCTTCAGGTGAGAAGCCATCTGGGAGATGATGTTTGGGCCCTTAAAGCAGTGATGCTTCTGGGATGCTGTCATGGTTTGGGGGTCAACTGGAACAATCACCCAAAATGAGAACTGTCAGAGGAAGTCCAGGTCTGAGAGAGTGTTGAATGAGCAGAGTTATTTGTAAGGCAGGCAGTCTTCCGGGAGAAAGTAGCCCTGTAGACGGTTTCAGAGGCCTCATTTCTCGTTTGGGCCAGCCTTCCACCTAAGATGGAGCTCTTCCCTTCTCTCCTGGCCTTTATGAGGATCCAGGTGCATCCTGCATGTCTACCCTGTTCTGGGGAGGTGGAGGTGGGGTGGGGGCAATGGGGCTTGGCCTCCTGGGTAGTATTCGGGAGACTATTAGATAGGAGAGTTGGGAGCAGGGCCCAGTGCTGGGAGTTGAGACATTTAATGGTCAGGGAGCAACCAGGAGTTTTGGAAGTGACCCTCCTGCAGCTCCTCACCCAGCGACTCTCCCATCCAGCTGTTTTCAGACAGTGTGCTTAGGACTGGAGGGGACCTCAGAGGTCTCTGGTCCAATTCAGAATCTCTCCAAAGCATCCTGACCTGGGGCTGCCGAGCCTTTAGGGAAACTCCTCCAGGGCCACCTTTGAAAGAAGCCAAACCCATGTCCTCAAACGTCTCCACATGTTGCTGGAGCCTTGGCCTGACTGAGCCCAAAGCATACTCATCGCTGCCACGCTCCCTCTCTCCAGGGCATTTGCAGATGGGAACCCTTATTTGGGAGCTCCCAGAAGAGGATTGACCAGTGCTCCCTTCTCTAAAGGCGGCCCTCTCCTTTGGCCTGAATGCTCCAGGCTCTTGGGGTCTGCTCTGGGCTGCTCTTCGGGTCCCCAGGGAGGACCAAAGCAAGCCCAGCCTTGGCTCTGAGGCTGAGAGGGGAAGCGAGCTTTGTTGTGGCTGGGCATGGTCTCGATTCTTAAACTCGCCTTTCCCACCCTGCTCTTCTTGGCAGGGGAGAACTCAGCTGGAGAAGCTGCCCCGCCTCAGTCCAGTGTCCCCTCCTTCCCAGTTCAGCCCCATCCATCTCCGTCTCCCCAGAGCTAGGAATGTGGCTCCAGGACACTGTGGGACTTGTTCCCAATCCCCTTCTAGCTCATTTCACTTGAACCTTTACAGACTTGCCACCATCCCACGGGCCACTGTCTGGGTTCTGGCTGTAAAGGCACAGACACAGGTCCCTCCCCCTCCTGCAATTCCTCACGCTTCATTTTGTCCCAACACCATTCTGAGGAGGCTGTGCAGTGGGGGGTCAAGGAGCCCTGGTGTGCAAGCCAGTGGGGGGTGGGGTCCCTGTCTCCCCATCTCTCTGCGCCCAGGCTGGCCTCTGCTGCTAGCCGGACCCGGCACTGTGCACTGTGTCTGCAGTATCACCCAGGCTGCAAGCCACCCATCCCCTCCCCCGCCCTTCCTGTCCACACCCCGCAAGCCTCGATTATTGGTGGCATTAGCACAGGCCTTCTTGTTGGCGGTTGCTAATTAATACCATTAATAAACGGGATTATTAATGCTGTAGCCGGCGGCAGCCTCCAGCATCTATCACCTGCACCATTGGCAAGGTGCTGCGTCCGCAGTGGCTTCTGCCTGCCTCCATCTTGGGAATGGCCACTCTGTTTGCCCACCTGCTTCGGCTGGCCTCAGGCCCTGTGAGGCCAAGCTTCCTGAACCTTTCAGGGAAATGGAGGGGCAACCTTCACTCCAGGGAGCCCCAAAACTGGAACCAGGGAAGCCAGGGGGGGTGTGCATGTGAGAGAGACTCTGTGAGCCCCCAGGATGCCAGGCGTCTTCCTTCCCCAGCATGGTTGGGGCTGGGTTGGGATGGAGCACAGGAAGGCTCTCGGGAGAGCTTGGGTGTGCACCCTACAGTGGACCTCTATCCTCCAGCAACTCAGAGCTCTCAGTGCCTTCCCGAGTCCCCACTCACCCACTTCAGTCGGTGATACAGTGTTTAAATGTCTCCTCCTGGGGTGGTTTTTCACTGCCATGAATTA
>NW_004444149.1:791204-806519 GCF_000243295.1 Trichechus manatus latirostris | reverse complement strand
TTCCCTGCCTCAGTCTCCCTGCAAACTTCCCTTCCCTGCCTAGCTCTCTCCTCCTTGGCCCCCAGCCTCAGGTCTTGGGCTACCAGAGCAGGAGGGGTGGCAAGGAGCGTTAGGCCCAGTTTGCCTCAGTTGGACCCAATCAGGGGCAGGAGAGCCTGAATGAACCCGTGGCTGAGACTTGGAGGAGGTGGGAGGGGGCCGGGCCGGCAGGGGTGGGGCCCTTGGGACACCTTCCAAAGAAGCCTGTGGGCTCTTAGCTGGCCTGTCTGGGCTTCCCCTCCACCCACTCATGCCTCAAAAAGTGGTCTAACACTTGTTATTTTTGATGATGGGAAAGGTAACACCAAATGTGGGTGAAGTGTGCACAGCTTGATCAAGGTAAATGATGTCACTAAGAAGTATACACAAAAAAAAGATGTTTTTGGTAAATGCTCGGACATATATAATTTTGCAACAACAGCAAAAATAACCAAAAAATATATGTGTGGTTATATATGTATGTATATATGCATATGTGCATAGGTATGTATATGTGTGTGCATATATAGATGTATCTATCCATATATACATGTATATGTGTAAATTCATATATATATAATAAAGCACATTGGGGGTACAGTTATGGATACTTCTCAGATATAGCCAAACACCTCGTGGGGTTGGTTTTCTGGGTTTGAAGCCTTAGAACCATAGTCTTGTGGGACACTTCAATCAGTCAATTGACATAATATAGTTCATAAAGCTTATGTTCTACATCCTAGTTTGGTGAGTAGCGTCTGGTGTCTTAAAAACTTGTGAGCAGTCATCTAAGATACAACTATTGGTCTCTACTCGTCTAGTGCAAAAGAGGAAGAAGGAAACAAACTCAGAGAAGAAGCTAGTCTACAGGGCTAAGAAATAGTCTACACGAACCATGACTTCATCTACCCTGAGACCAGAAGAACTAGATGGTGCCCAGCTACCACTACTGACTGTTCTGATAAGGGTCACAATAGATGGATCCTGGTGTTGTTGTTGTTAGGTGCCGTTGAGTTGGTTCTGACTCATAGCGACCCTATGTACCACAGAACGAAACACTGCCCGGTCCTGCACCATGCTCACAATCGTTGTTATGCTTGAGCCCATTGTTGCAGCCACTGTGTCAATCCATCTTGTTGAGAGTCTTCCTCTTTTCCGCTGACTCTGTACTTTACCAAGCGTGATGTCCTCCAGGGACTGATCCCTCCTGACAACATGTCCAAAGTATGTAAGACGTGGTCTCATCATCCTTGCTTCTAAGGAGCACTCTGGTTGTACTTCTTCCAAGATAGATTTGTTCGTTCTTTTGGCAGTCCACGGTATATTCAATATTCTTCACCAACACCACAATTCAAAGGTGTCAATTCTTCTTCGGTCTTCCTTATTTATTGTCCAGCTTTTGTATGCATATGATGCAATTGAAAATCCCATGGCTTGGGTCAGGCGCACCTTAGTCTTCAAGGTGACATCTTTGCTTTTCAACACTTTAAAGAGGTCTTTTGCAGCAGATTTGCCCAATGCAATGCGTCTTTTGATTTCTTGTGACTGCTGTTTCTATGGGTGTTGACTGTGGAGCCAAGTAAGATGATGAAATCCTTGACAACTTCAATCTTTCCTCATTTTATCATGATGTTGCTTTTTGGTCCAGCTGTGAGGATTTTTGTTTTCTTTATCTTGAGGTATAATCCATACTGAATGCTGTGGTCTTTGATCTTCATCAGTAAGTGCTTCATGTCTTCTTCAGTCTCAGCAAGCAAAGTTGTGTCATCTGCATAACGCAGGTTAGTGAATCTTTCTCCAATCCTGATGCCGCGTTCTTCTTCATATAGTCCCGCTTCTCGGATCCTGATAGAATGGGAGAAAAATGTGGAACAGAACTAAAATTTTTCAAAAGTCCTGTCTTAGTGGACTGGTTGAGACTAGAGGACTCCCTGAGACTATCACCCTGAGATACTCTTTAATCCTTGAACCAAAACTGTCCCGTGAGATCATCTTTTAGCTAAAAAACAGATTGGCTCATAAAATAAAGGTTATCACCCATGAATACTTCACTCCTTTAAAAAATCACCTATATGAGACCAAACGGTCAACAAGTACTCTAAAGCAAAGACGAGAAGCTAAGGGGGCAGGGAAACTAGATTACTGGAAATGGAACAACCAGAAGAGAAATGATGAGAATGGTGGCACATTCAAAAAGTATAACCAGCGCCACTAAACAATTAATGTAGAAATTGTGAAAGGGAACTTGATCTGCTGTGTAAACTTTCATCATAAACACAATAAACTATTATTTTTTTTAAAAAAAGAAGAAGTGTTGTGAGGCGGCCTAGGAGATCTTGGGAAGACAGCCTACCCCCCACACCTGCTTTCCCCCCATTCTTCTCCACCCCAACCTCAACGTCTGTCTTGACTTCTTCCTGCAGCTTTTGAAGGAAGGATCCACCAAGACTTTCGTCTCCCCCAACCCAGGAAAAAAGAAGAGGAAAAAAAAAAAGGTCCTGAAAAAAACCCCTACAACAAATTTAAAGTAGGAGAGATTGGTTGGAAGGCCTTTAATCCCTTAATCCCTCTCAGATGGGCCTTGAGACGCTAATGATTTTCCTAATTACTCCCTCCCATTTTCCCATCGCTCTGTAAGGACTTTGGAGAGGAGGGAAATTGTGAGTGAGTGGGTGTGGGATGAATGGCGAGCCCATCTCCCCCCAAATCCAGCCCAGAGTCCAGGCGGCTGAAGAGGTGGGGGAAGGGCCAGGAGCGCCCCAGCTGGGGGCTCGAGCTTCCCTGCGCCACTGGCACCCGTGTGCATGGCGGGCCTGGGACAAAGGGGCGGTCGGAGGGCTGCCTGAGAGGGCCAGGTGTGGGGCTGGGGTCCCCTCAGTGTGAATGGCCCATTATCCCGTCTTGAGGATGGGAGTTGAGGGTCTCTTTGCATCCCCCAGGAGAGGCCCCTCTGGGTGATAATCACCCTGGGAGGGAGGTGGAGGTGGTGATGAGGGTGTTTAAAGGGGTCCAGGCCTGCTCAGAGAACAGTCAGCCATTCAGGTCTTCAGTCCTTCTCTTGTCTCCACTAGCCTGGGATCCAGTGGCCCTTCCTTAGCTGGGGGGGTGGGAGTAGGGATAGCAAACATGGCCAAGCCCTGGGCTCAGGCCTCCTCCCCATCAGAGTGGCCTGTAGGGCTGAGTTCAGGGGTGACCTTCTCCTGGAAACTCCCCCCAGGCCTTGTTCCCAACTCCCACCTAGTCTTGGGGACCCTGGGGCCTTGTCTCACCTCTCCCAGATGCTGAGTTCCTCAGGAGCCAGACCTTGTCGTTCTACTTCTGCGAAGCACTCACAGGTCAGTTGGGGTGTTATCCATTACTTCCCTACAGCCTCCCCATGGGATAAGGGCATCCGCCCCATTTCACAGGTGACAAAACTGAGGTTCAGAGAGATTAAGAGACTGGCCTAAATTTCCCCAGCCAGTTAGGGGCAAAGCTAGGATTAGAGCCTGACCTTCTGAGTACCAGGCCTGACCTGACACAGGGCTTTTGCACTTGCTGCTTCTCTGCCTGGAATGCTTGCCTCCAGATGACCTCATGGCTGGCTTCCTCATCTCCTCTGGCTTTTGCTCAAATCACACCCTCCTTGGAAGGACACGATGACCGGGATTTTCTTCAAAATAACAAGAGAGAAAGTGGGTGGGAGTAGAGATGGAACCAGGTTGGCAGTTGTTGAAGCTGGATGACGCGTAGGTGGGGTTCATCACACCGTTCTGTTTATTTTTGTATCTATTTAAAAATGTCCACAATGAAAAATCGAACAGAATCAGATCTTCCCTAGCCACTTCATTTTAAGTGGCGATTCAGCACCCCAGCTCAGCCCTGCCTGTCCCGGTTCCCTGTTCTCTTTGTCCGTATCGTTTATCACCGTTGGACTTTCTACAGAGTTTATTTGGATTACTGTCATCTCCCGACTAGTATTACAAGGTCAGAGATCTGGGGTCTGTCTTGTGTATACCGTGCGCTGCCCCTGGCATGCAGAGCTGCACCCACACTTAGCAGGCCCTGGTACCTATGAGGAAAATGAAGGGCTGGGCTCTTTGCTGAGCCCCCGGAGCAGGGCGGCCTGTCGGCTTGGGGTTCTGGCCTGTGGGGTCCTTCAGCACCTGGAGCCACAGCCGGAGCGTCCTTCCCCATGCCCCCGGCCTGGGCTAAGCCCCTAAGTATCCCATTATGCACCATTCACTTCTCACTTTGTCGGGCTCACCCACAGCCGCCTGCGTCCCTTTGTCAGAGGGGCCTGGGAGTGTGAGGGGCTATTACCACAAGGCCTCATTATTCCCACCAGAGCAATAATGAGGAGTCCCTTCGCTGGACTAGCACGTTTACAGGGTCCCTCCCATCTAATAACTATAATAACAGCCACCATTTGTGAGCCCTTTCTGCATGCCCCGCGCTGTGCCAGGCACTTTACATACATTCTCTCATTTAATTCCCCCTAAAGCTCTGGGAAGTAGCTCCTGTTTGTCTCTGCATTTTTCAGATGCAGAAGCTAAGACTGGGTGACCAGAGCTTCGTTCTGCTCAGCTCAGCCATCTGGGAAAGGAAGAGCAGGGATGCACCCAAGTCCCAGGTGGGACACCCAAGGAAGAGCAGACAGCAGATTAGCAGGGGCCCAGGCTTGCCTGAGCAGAGAAGGGCAGGCAGCAGCCACCACCCTCTCCAGGCCAGGGCTCACACACACCCCTCGCTGAAGCAGGAGAGCGTCCGCCACTGTCCCTTCTCTCACAGGGCCAGATGCTGGCTCAGGGAGCTTCATCCAGTGACTTGCCCACATGCACACAGCTAGTGAGAATCTTGAGGAGCCTAACCTTGGAGACCCTGGGGCCTTCTCACTGCCCCCCAAACATTGAGTTCTTCTGGGGCTAGACCTGCCAACTAGATAGTCTGCCGGCAATGCAGTGTTGACACTGCCACGTTGCTCCACTTCTATGAAGCACTCAGGGGTATTATCATCCCCCCCACCGCTATTGCCTCCCTCTGGGATAAGGGCATCAGCCCCATTTCACAGATGACAAAACTGAGGTTCAGAGGGATTAAGAGACTTGTCTAAGTTTCCCCAGCCAGTTAGGGGCAAAGCTAGGATTAAAGCCCGACCTTCCAGGTGTTCTACCTGCAATGCCAACTGGATAGGGAGGTGGCAGGGGAGAGTGGGGGGCCAATATGCCATTGGGAAGCACCTGCTCTCCCCACCAATCCTGGAAGTCTCATGGAGGAGGTGGGCACATTACAGGGCACAGTGACCAGGCGCCAGCAGGGCCAAGAAGGGGAGGTGGAGAGAAGGACTGAAATCCCGCTGCTGCTTCTCAAACGAGGAGTCTCAGGGATTCTTTGAAGCTCTGGCCTTTGGGATTAAACACTGTTCTTCCCCAGGCCTTTATAAAAATGCAATAACTAATATTTTCGATTAAATTAAATTTACCTCTAAGTCATTTTATTTTCACATGGAACAAAACTTGAAAGACACAAAAGGATCTACTACACAGTCTCTGCCCCCTGGGCCCACCTCAGAGACAACCAAGGTCCCTGGTTTCTTGGGTATCTGCCTCAGGCATTTTATTTATGAAACTGAATGCCCACCACTCGCTCACCAGCCCATTCATTTGTTTCCTATATACGTGGTGAACACCCTCTCTGACTCTGGGTGGCAGAGGTAACCGACCCTCAAAAGCTCTGAGGAGCCCAGGGGATGGAGGGAGAGGAAGACCTCTATAAGGAGGGCCATGCACGTGGAAATTCTTAGAGCAGAAAATAAGCAGAAGGGACATCTTTCCAAGAAGAGGGAATAGCATGTGCAAAGGCTCTGGGTTTGTGGTGGGCTTTTCTGCATGAGAGACAGGAGAGGAGGCTGCACCTACTGGGTGGAGCTGAACTCCCGTAGCCCAAGGTCTTTGGGCTGCAACTTGCATGCTCTTGTGAGCCTGAGGTCTCTTGAGTCTAGAGAGGATTTGATCATCAATCCCGTCCTTGGCAGAAGGAAGTGTCTGGAAGGGGCTATAGCTGGTGAGTGAGACCCCTGGCATCTACTCTCTTGGGATCTGGGCTGAGCCCGCAGGACAAGTGTCTCCCCTCCAGTCTAGCCCTGAGCTGTCACCTCCAAAATAGCACCTACTTTTCAGTGTGGTTGTGAGCATTAAATATGTTTGTGAAATGCTAGTGCAGTGCTTGATGTACGGTGTATTTTCAATTAATGTTGGCTGTTGTAATGATTCCAATGTTCTGCTGTCCTCCTAACCATCCCCTGCATCCACGTCCCCTCTCTGGGCTGAGCCCGAGCCACCCTCTTTGCTCATTCCTGGTCCAGGCCTCCTCTGCCTCCAGTATGGTGCAGCCTCCATCTTGCTGCCTCCGGGAGGGCAGTAGGGGAGGACTCTCCCGAGCCTGCGAGTTTGTGAGCCAGGGCGCTGAAAGAAAAGAAAAAAAATTCCCCTCCTGGCCCCTCAACTCCTCCTCTTCTCCCCCACCCCCCTTAAAAAAACACCCCCACACTCATTACAGAGCCCCAGCAGCCAGGCCCTGGCTAAAGGCAGCAATTAGATCGTTAGCACCAGTCCCAACCCACCTGCTCAGCGCCCCTCAAACATGTTTTAATTATAATCCCTTAATCTCCCTCAGATGGCAGGGCTGGCTGTAAGGCTTTTGCCCTGCATAGCCTCTTCCCCTCCCTCTCTTCCCCCAATTAAGGGGTCCTATGGGCAGAGAGCCCCTTTCCCAGCTAAAGGCCTCTCAGGCTGGGAGGAGCAAGATCCTATGCCCTGTTGCCTTCTCTATGGCTGTGCTAGGCCCTCTGGAAGTCCCTTCATAGGCGTAGCTGGAACCCCTCGGGCTCTGTGCCTCCTGGCCTGGGCATAACTGCTGAGATGCCTGAAGACAGTTTGTCTTCCCCTTGGTCTCCCCTTGCTGGGGTTTCTCCTGTTCTCTGGGAAGCATCTTCCCCTGGCCCTTCCACAATGACTTCCATTTTCCTGTCAGCCTCCTCACCCCCACCCATGCCACCCTGTCAGGGAGGGCCAGCTGCCTCCTGCATCTCCTTCAAGGAGCCACCAGGTTCTGTCACAGATGGGATTGAGGCCAAAGCCCTGATGGGATGCCCCCCGGAGGCAGCCCTATACTGACCTCCAGCTGACCCCAGCAGAGACTGCCCTTCCAGCCCCTCAGGCCCACTCAGGCCCTGGCGCCCCCAGCCACAGAGGGGCTGGCTGAGTGTTGGGCTGGTCTCCATCCCTGGAGCTTTGGGCAGGACAGGGGCAGGGGGAGGGACCCGATGACCCAGCATGTGGCCCTGTCTGAAGCTAAGTGTGGATGAAGCTCTTTCCTGGGAAAGTTCTGTCACTAATTGACTTGCAAATGCCTTGTTTGTCCTCGGATTCATAATTAGTGCTAAGGATTTCTAGGGCCCCATCCTGGAGGCGCTTCTTTTTGGGGGCAGCTTGTTCCTCTCCCCTCTCTGAGGTTGGCCGGGCTGGGGGTGGGCAGCACTGGGCACTGGTGCCCAGCTGGCGTCCAGCGTTCCCACGGCTCTGGTGCCAGCATGTGAAAGGCGAGGTGCGGGGGGCGCGGGGGCCGGGGCTCCCCACCATCCTTCAGCCGGGAGCAGGGCCAAAGCCCTGAAGCTCCAGGAAACGGCAGAGCTGGGGAGCGGGCCGTGTCAGCGGGTGGGGGCCGGCTGGCACCCCCAAGGAAGGACAGCCCAGCTGGTTCTGGGGGCTGGCATTGGCGGAGCGTCCGGCAGGATGAATGGGCCAACAAGGGGCCTCTCTTCCCCACGGCCTCCCCACAAAGGCCTTGGCTGCGCCACTGGATGTGAGAGGCCAGGGGCCACCAGAGGCCATTTTTACACACACCCCCCCACATCCCCCAGCCCCTGTGCTTCCAGGAAGGGACCCTGGGCTGGGGGCCCATGGGCCTGGGTTCAGGCCCAGCTTGGCCTTGGATGTGCTGAGTGAGGGGGGCAACTCTCCTAGTCTCTCTGGGCCTCAGTTTCCCCAGGCCTCTCCTTGGGAGGTATCAGGCCTTGCCCCCAGGCACAGGCCCCCAGTCTCTAACTTCCTTTACCCTCCTCCTCAGGTCAGGAAGGACTGTTCCTGTCTGCTCCTGAGGAAGCAGCTGGAAGGTTCTGAGCTGGGGCTGCCTGCTGTGGACTCAGACAGGCCAGGGCCCTGACACTTAAACTGTGTGACCTGGACGGGTCTCTTGGCCTCTCTGCGCCTCGTATGTAAAAGGTCGGACAGGGTTATCACCGGAATCCAACAGGACGATGAGTAGAAGGGGCTCCATGTGGGGCACAGAGTGGGTGCTCAATCGAGTTTCCTTTCCTTCCTGCCTCCCCAGCCTCCCTCTCAAAGCTTCCAGGCTGCCTGTGGTTCCCTGTGACTGAGATGGTCTTTCCGTGATCCACCCCCAGCTATTTTTGCCTAGCTCTCCCATCGTTTCCTGTATTCCCCACTTCATTTCTAGCGCCTTCCCCAGAACTGGTCTTTTTCTTTAGTAAGTCCTTCCTGAAGTCTAACCTTCTATTATTGCAGGTTGCCTCTCCCCTGGCCTGGCCTCTTCCCAGGCTGCCCTGCAGCTGGGGCCCTGGGGGAAGTGGGAAGGGGGTGGGCTCTATGGTAACCCTGAGAAGAGAATGCCCCCTCTCCTTATCTGCATACAGACAGGCTTATTTGCATACAGACAGACCTCATCTGCATATGCTCAGTGGGACTCTCAGACCACATTCCAAAGTGTCCCGCCTGGACCCTCCCACCCACCTTAGTCCAGGCATCCTTGTCAAGGGAAGAGCCCCTCCCCCCACTTCTGTCCCTGTCTGGGTCTGGGTCTTTCTCCTTCCAGAAAGCAGCCCACCCTCTGTTGCTCCCCTCCCACCTGCTGTTGTCCTTGCGCCACTTCCCTGTGCCCAGAGGGTCCTTCCTCCTACCTCCTCGCGCCTGCCCAGGTCCTCCACCCAGGCGCTCCGGCCAAGGGAGGAGGCCACTGGTGGTAGCAGAGGGTTGCCCCAGCTGCCTCTCCCTGCCTGGTACCCACCAACACCCACGAAGATTGATTCTTGGACTCGGGGGTCCAAACAATAGCAGGGGGATGGGCGCGAGACCTGAGCAGCTTCCTCTGTACTGACCCCAGGCTAGGCCCTGTCTCCATTTGTCCCCTCTCCCCGGGGAGCGACCCCTAGGGCTGTGGCGGGTCCTGGCCAGGCTGGGCCGTGGGGAGGTCCCCAGAATGAGGGCTGGGAACCTCAGAAGCACTCTGGGCCTTTGGAGACTGGGCTCAGCCCCTTAAACACACCAGATTGGTATGCTAATGGAACCACCTCCTCTGGGCCACTGCCTGGCCTCCGGCAGCCCTCTCAGCCCCAGTCCCTATGGGAGACGCTGGGAATCCCTGGCATGCAGGTGGGTGGGATAGTCATTGCCATGCTGAGGACCCTGGACATAACCCTTCCCCTCTCTGCCCTCGGTTTTCTTGGTAAAATGAGGGGCTGAACTAGACCAAACCAAACCAAACCCAAACCCGTTGACATCAAGTCAATTGCAACTCATGGCAACCCTATAGGACAGAGTAGAACTGCCCCATAGGGTTTCCAGTCTAATCTTTATGGAAACAGACTGCCACTTCTTTCTCCCCTGGGAGTGGCTGGTGGGTTCGAACTGCCAATCTTTTGGTTAGCAGCCGAGCACTTAACCACTGCACCACCAGGGCTCCTTTTGAACTAGACCAGGTAGCTCTTGGAGACCTGGTGGTGCAGTGGTTAAGAGCTTGGCTGCGAACCAAAAATGTCGGCAGTTTGAATCCACCAGCCGCTCCTTGGAAACCCTACGGGGCAGTTCTACTCTGTCCTATAATGTGGCTATGAGTCAGAGTCAACTAGACGGGACGGGTACAGGTAGGTGGCTCTTACTGTGAGTGACTGGCCTTCCTGGTTCCAAGAAGCCCAGCCAGCATTCTGCATGCAGTTTCTGGGGAATGCAAGCATCCCTGGAGTCCATCTCGACCTCAGCTAGGATTCCTGGTCTAGAAGAGCTAAAACCACTGTGGTCAGTGTTTCAATGGGAGCGTGGGGTGGGTGGGTAGACACGTGTGTTTGGATGTACATGGAGTGTCTCAGGGAGGACACAGCAGCTGAGGTTGCCTCTTGGGAGAGGAGGTGGGTGTCTGGGGACAGGGGTGGGAAGAAGACATGCGTTTTCCCTAACAAAAGTTAGAATCATGCCACGTGTATTATCTAATTATTTTTATTTAGAAAAATTTTGGGATTCCCACTGTATTTCCGTGGAGAGATTGTGGTTAGATGGCAGAAAGGACTTCCTGTACGGTGGAGGAGCCCTTGAAAGGTGCTGGCAGTCTGGGCTGTGCCAGCGCTCCAGAAGGGGCTCTCTGGAGAGAGGGGGCCTGTCTTCTGGGGAGCATGTTGAATACAAGTGTGTTATGGGAGAAATGAGGTCAAGAGCACTGTGGGCCCCAGCTCCTTTTTCTTGCTGTGGCTCCCCTGCCCCCCAGGTTCCCTTCCTGCTCTTGTTATTGCTGGGAAGTCCTACCTGCTATCTAACCTGAATCCCTTCTGCTACTTATATGCATTCTCTTCTTTCTCCACTGAGGATGGACATGGAGGAGTGGGTGGCCTTGAGGGGCAGGGGTGCTCCCTCTCTGTGGTCTGTTCGAACCAACCACACACACACACACACACACACAAAAAAAAAAAAAAATAAAAAACCAGTTGCTGTTGAGTCAATTCCAACTCACAGTTACCCTACAGGACAGAACAGAACTGCCCAATAGGGTTTCCAAGGAGTAGCTGGTGGATTCGAACGGCCAACCTTTTGGTTAGCAGCCAAGCTCTTAGCTACTGTGCCACCAGAAGGGACGATTTCTGAGGAAGGGTCCCTTTGTGAAGTAAGAGACAGAGGGCCACCCAGTGACCCCCCCCAAAACAGGCAGTCTGAGGGAACAGCACTACCCTCTGCCATTCCCTTGGTCCTTGGGGTGGCACCTAGTGGAGGGTGCCTCCTCAGCTGGGAGCATCAGCCTGCTTTTCTGGGTTGGGACTGACCAGATCACAGGTAGAGCTCCCAGAAGCCTTGGGGTGGCTGAGAGGTGGAGGGAGCCGAGGAGAGGCTCTCTCCACTCCCTTCCCCACCAGGTGGAAGTCCTGACTTTTGTGAGGCTTTCTGTTCTCACATTGGCTTCTGCAGCACTGGTCTCTAACAGAGGGAGCCCAGCGTTGCCCACCTCTCATTCAGCCCCTCCTGCCCAACCTTGCCCAGGTACATCCACTACCACTGCTGTTATTCAATATTCAAGAGTCTTTATTAGATATGAGATGGGACTTCTGTCTCAGATGACAAGGGAATCCCAGCTCGATGAGACAAGATAAATGGAGATGGACTAGGATGGACAGCTTGTGGCCACAGGAGCAATGGGTCAAGCAAAGTCTTATCCCAGCTGGCTCCACGTGCAATGGGCTGCCCAGGCTGGAGGTCCCCATTCCATCCTGCTCAAAGGCTTCCTGGAGCAGCAGATCAGCTCGCTAGAGCCTAGCCTCATCTTTCAGTCCATCCAGAAAAGCTTCTTTGGGGGAACCTAGGCCAGTCGGGTGAAGCAGGTTCTTCTTTTGGATCTGAAAAGAAAAAATATTAAGAGTGAAAAGAGTACTCCCTGGATGAAGAATTTCAGGAAGTGGAGGACAGACTTCTAGGGAGAACTTCCTTCCACCCTGGAAGGGCTACCCCTCAATCAGGAAAGGGGAGCAGCTGGGTAGGCCCCCAACTAGAGAGAGCTACCAAGATGGCAGCTTGAGTCTAGGCATCTCCTTTAGGCTTAAGTCAGGTGTGGGGGCAGAGTGAGAAGTGGGCCAGGTGCTCTATCTGGGGCAGTGGGGGGTGGGGGGGAATACAGGGGGACTCAGATCCCAAGCATATGGGAGATGAGGAGGAGAGCTCAGAAGCTGGCTTCAGGAAGGCAGGGAGGGGGCTTTTCTTGGGCCACGGACCAGCCTGGGGAGACTGTGGTGACTTCCCCAGCTCCTGTGGCCTCGTCCCCAGGCCTGGCTTAACCTGTTTTAGCATTCCTCGGACTCCACCCTACACCTGTGGAGGAATTCTCCCTGCCTATCTGGGCCTCTGCAGGATCACTATGAGTCGGAATCGACTCGATGGCAACGGGTTTGGTTTCTTTCCATCTGGTCCTCTAAGGAGCCCTGGTGTCACAATGGTTAAATGCCTGGCTGCTAACCTAAAGGTCAGTGGTTTGAACCTACCCAGTGGCTCCGTGGGAGAAAAGACCTAGTGATCTGCTTTCGTTAAGATGAAAAACCAAAAACCAAACCCGTTGCCGTCGAGTTGATTCCCACTCATAGAGACCCTATAGAATACAGTAGAACGGCCCATAGGGTTTCCAAGGAGCAGCTGGTGGATTTGAACTGTAATCCTCTGGGGGCAGGTCTACTTTGTCCTATAGGGTCGCTTTGGGCCGGAATGAACTTGACAGCACAGAACGCCAACATCTTGTCCTGTCTTCTCTCAGTTCCTCCAACTGTTTAGAACATGTTCTGCTGGAAGGCAGCACAGGGGAGGGACGGGGGAAGAGAGCACATGCTTTGTGGGCCACAAAGTCCGTTTGAATCCGTGACCACTTACTAGTCCCGGGATGCCGGGCAATTTATGGACGCCTCTTGAGACTTTGTTTCCTCCTTTGTAAACTGAGGACAGTATCACGCAGTTTTCAGGACTGCTGGGAGAATTAACTGAGAGACTGTCTAAGAAAGGCCTTGTATTGATACATGAGACTAGATGGGCAGCTCCTGTCCGGAGGTGAGATGGGAAGGCAGAGAGGGTCAGGAGCTGGTTGAACGGACACGGGAAATCACTGTGGAAAGGAGGAGTGTGCTGTCACAGTACAGGGAGAGCAACCAGGGTCACATAACAATGTGTGTATAAATTTTTGTATGAGAGACTAACTTGAATTGTAAACTTTCACTTAAACTACAACAATTAAAAAAAGAAAAAAAAAAAGAAAGGCCTTGTACAACTGAGGGGGTGCTGGATCGAAGTCAGTTCCTTCCTTCCTGCGGGAGGGGGAGCTTTGCGGAGGGAAGACTAGTAAACTCAGCAGGGGCCGTGCAGAAGGCAGGCATCAGGAGCTCAGCCTTGGGCACAGCCTTCCTTTCCTGTCCCGCCAGAGCTGGGAGAGGTCAGGGACCAGCAGCTGTAGAAGTCCCCAAGTTCTGTCTTCTGTATTTCAGACACTCACCTCACCTGACTCCACGGGCCTCCAAGTCTGAGAAGGGAATCTGAGAAAGAGGAGGGGTCTCAGACACACCCCTGTGCCTCCCAGCTCAGAAACTCAGATCAGCCTCACCTTCCTTCTCCCTAGACCCTCCCGCCTCCCTAACCCAGCTCCGCCACTCCACTGTCCACCTACGCCAAGTCCCTAACTACGGAGGGGTGAGAATGGGAAGTCTGCCTGGCCCTTCACACTGGGAACTCCCCAAAGGTAAGGACTCTCTCCCCGAGACCTGGCCTTTGAAGCCCATGTCCCTGACTCCCTCTGGCCCCCTTCCTGGCCTGGGCTGGCTCCCAGAAGGCCCTGAGGAGAGCCAGCTGCTTCTTAGCACCTAAGTCGCTCAGCCTCCCTCCCTCCATAGCTGCCCTCCCACTCCTTGCTCCAGATCCTCAGCCTCCTGGGAGCCCTACTACCTCCCAGCTGGCTAGATTTGGGGGAAGAGCAGAAGAGACTGGTGTCTGTCAGGGCCTGGGAAGGGGGTGGTGCAGGAAGCTGGGCACATGGCCCTCCCCCAGTGGGGGAGGAGAAGTCCAGATGGAACAGCCTCCGCCTGTTACACCTCCCTGCCCCAGACAGAACGAGGATCTCCTAGCAACGGTACAGTAGCAGGGGGCTGGGAAGGGGGTGGTGGCTGGGAAAGTGGGGCGGGGGAACAATGATATCATAAATTATCCCTGCCCCTCCCCACCAGCCCAGCCTTCCTCAGTTGGGGTGGCCTCCTTTCTCTTTCCACCTGCTCCTCATTCAGGATTCCCTCAGCAAAGCTGGCCCTGCTCTGTGCCCCTTGGACATGGCCCTCTAGGTCACCGTGACCATTCTCCTCTGCTTCTGAGTGGACTCCAGAAGGGGGGAACTCTCACCATTCCAGGATCTCTCATGGAGCCTACCTCCCAGGAGAGCCCCCAACCCAGAGAGCTTGGGAACTGGTCACCTTTCTATGGTCCCGGGTTCCTGCCTCTTTCTTTGGGTGGAGATGGGGCCAAAGAGGGGGGATTTCAAAGCGTTTTGTGGCACTGACCCCCCCATCTCTAAACAAAAGGTTTGGGTGGGGGCCCTCAAGTTTTTAAGGGGCACTCAGACTTCTCACCAAGCTACCCAAGTCTCAGTGTCCCTATCCCAACAGCCAGAGCCCAGGAAGCCCAATAAAGTGACTGATGCTGGGTGGCAGTTTCCTCCTTACCTGTCAGCTTAGCCATGTCAAGCCAGGGGTCAAAGGACTGATGCTACAGCAGCGCAGCTCTTGGGCAGACACCGGAAAGGATTTCCCAAGGGAGGAATAAGCAAGATCATGGGACGTCCTGGCTGGAGAGAGGAAACGTCTGTCATAGAAGCTGGAAGCTGGGTGGAAATCTCTCAAGTTCCTCTCTCACTAATGCTTTCCTAGCCATATTAAGTAATACATAGGGGGTGTTTAGCACACAGCCTGACACACAGTAACCCTTCCTTTTGGCTATTTAAAAAAATCACCTATTAATATGAACGTTTATTGGTGGACATCAGGGGGAATGGATAAATCCCCAGAGACCTTCTCCCATTTTCCAGGAATCCCATGAGAAAATCCGGATATAAGGTAGTGCCCTGAGTACAAGATGGCAGCCAATTGCCATAGCAACAGTAGAAGGAGCTGGTTGGTTGTGGGGGCGGCACTGGGAAGCCAGCTGGTGCCAGATGGACAAACTCAGCAGAAGGCAACCCAGTTGGGTGAAGCCCATGCCCTCTGTGCCCAGGGCACTCCCTCCATATGCCAACCTCAGCCTGGCCCTTCCCTCCAAGCCTCAAGGGCCCATTACTATCTGCGGGGGATGATGCCAAACCATCCCTCCTCCCGACTCTTGCTTGTACAACAAGAGATGACTACTTACAAACAAAAGACTCCCTGGCCCATGGGCTGAGGAATCTAAACAGGTCTGAATTTAGCTCACTCCTGGCAATGCTGAAGAGCCATAAATGGCCACTGGCGACTTGAGAGGGTCCTAAAAGGCA
>NW_004444149.1:758394-791054 GCF_000243295.1 Trichechus manatus latirostris | reverse complement strand
GCACATAGCCTTACAAAACACTCTCATGCCCATCCCATCACCCCACTGGATTCTCAGGATCACCATGGCAGGAAGTTAGGGCCCAAAGACATAAAGTGACTTGTCTAAGGTCACCCAGCTAGAAAGTAGGGGAAGCTAGAATTTGTGTCCTGGCCAGCCTGTCCAATTCCAGAGTAAAAAGCCAGAACCTACTTCTTTTGCTGCAGACACAGCCTGTCCACCTATCAAATATGTGAGCAGCCTGCAGACTGAGGTTGTGTCAGCTGTCATTCTACTGCCTCGAGCACCCCAAATCTAGACACTTATTGGAGGAGACAGTGCGCACAACAAAGGCTTGGAGGTGGGGGAGAAGGTCTATCCCTACTGCTGACCGTTTAGCAACAAGTGACATGGAGGCCAGATAAGGAGAGGAAGCTCCCCTGGGGAAAACAAGACTGGGTGTGGAGGAAGGACATGGTGGCCTCAGGAATCTTTTTTGGCTCTGGTCAAACTTGTCTTTCCAGGCTCCCAACACAGTTCTCCCCGGAGTGGGGGCCTATGCAGGAGCCAGAGGGGGCTCTGACAGCCCCTAAGCTGGAAGGGTGAGAGGAGGCCCAGGGTGGGGTCAGTCCCAGCGGAGAGCATGCGTGGGCCAGGGGAGGGAGGCTGCAAAGGCCTGGCAGGATCCGGGGCTACAGCTGGGAAGCCATGGGGGAGGAGCAGGGGCAGGGCCTTGTGCTGGGACCGGGGGGGCCTGAGCGGGTGGGGAAGAGGTGCCCGTCCCAGGAAGAGCTCGGCCACAGCCTCACTGCAAGGCCCTGGGCTGGCCTCAGCCTTTCTCTACTTCTTGCCCAGAACTAGTTAGGGCGGGGCCACCCCTGGGCTCTCTCCTCCCAACCCCATTCTATCCCACTCCCTGACGGGCTCCCTAAGCCCCCTCACCTGACAAGGCCACTTCAGTGGTTACTCACAGAGCGGTCTTTGTGCGGAGGCTGCGCCTGGGGGATGGGTGGTGGGGTAACCCCTATTTATGCTCCACCCCCGCAGGCTGCAGTGGTCAGTGGTGGGTCTCATCAGGTCCTCAGTCGTCTCTCACCCCCTTTCTCTAGGAAAAATCCCCTCAGAGCATTGGCCCAGCCCTGCCTCCCCTTTCCCTCACTCCCTCCTCCAGGAAGTTTCCAAGACTGAGCCCCCTTCTCTGTTTCTTCACTCCAACCCCCTCAGCTTTGCAGCCTTGACCTACTGAACCTTTTTGTAAGAGCCCAGAGATAAGCTGATCATCCTCTTTGTCCAGGGACCCCACAAAGTCAGGAACATTCCTAGGAGGCCTGCCTCCAGGCCAGCGCCCCTGCCTCCCCCCTCTCCTGTGTGACCTCAGGGGCTTCTTTACATCCTCCCCACAGAGCTCCCTTAAGCCTGCCCTCTGTGTGTGTGTGTGTATATGTGTGTGTGTGTGTCTTTCATGCATCCCTTCATTTGTTCAGAACGAGCTGAGAGCCAGTTACTTGTCTGGGTGGGTGCTGGGCTCAGTGGGCAGCCAGACCAGATATCCTCATCCCTCCTGGGCGTGGTTATATGCTGCACCCCAGTCATACCCTGCACCAGCACCAGTATCTCTGAGCATGTCAGTTAACTTCCCCAGTGCCCTCACTGTCAAATCCAACCTCCCTGCGGTAGCACAGAAGGCTCTTCATAACTGGATGTCTGTCTTCATTTCCCACCTGCCCCAGCACAGACCCTCTGAGGGTCACTCTCTAGTCCCCAGACCCACCATACTCTTTTCCCGCTCCTTGCCTTCACACCCCCTGCTCCCTCTCCACCACTCACCTCCTCAAACTCCGCAGACTGACACATCCCTATGTATCTTTTAGCACCAAGCTTAACTGCCCCTCCAGGAAGGCCCCCTTCTGTGCACTGTCATGTGTCTTCCGGACGGCACTTGTCACACTGCATGGGAACCACTGGTGTGTCTGCCTCCTTAGCACACCTTCCCCTTCAGCCCTTCACACAGCACCTGACACACAGTGGGCACTCAATAGCCTGAGATGGAGTCAGGGATGAGAGAAAGGCAGCTGTGGACGGACGCGAGCGGTGCTACAAAGGAGGAAGGTTTAGGTCTTGATGTGACTGATTTGGATGGGGGCGGGTGCATGTTAAGGATAACGCTCAGGATTTGGACCTGAGGGCCTAAGGGTTTAATGATGCCACTGACAGAGGGAGGGAAGTAGGAACGTGGGACAGAAGCACGGCGCTGATTGTATGAGCATCTGAAGCCCTTCCTGTATCTGGGGAAGGCGCTACCTCATGAGCTTTGGTGGGAAGTTGAACTTACATGTCAGGACAGGAGCCAAAGACACAGATACATTCCCGGCCCTCCCTGCAGCTAGTATCTGGGTATGTGGTCGGGCTTGGCCAGTCAGATGCACCATTCCAGTCTCTGATCTAGGCGCTAATGGCGGGACCGCAGGTTAGGGTTAGGGTGCAAATCTGAAGTTTAGGAGAAGACTAGAGAAGTGAGTCTGAGGCTTTAAAACTTCAGATGATGGTTGAAGTGATAAAGGTGAACGAGAGTGAGAAGGGAGGGGAAAAACCGCTGATGGCATAACCCTGGAGAACACGTCTGCTTGGGGAACTGGTCGAGCCAGAGGACTGAGTGAATGGAACCAAGAATGAAGAATAAGGGATATAACAGAAGAACCAAAGGCTAGAGGAGAAGGCAGGGTGGACATCAGTTTGAAATGTCCCACAGAGATCAAGGAGTACCAGGCTTGAGGAAGGGCCACTGGGTCCAGTGTTGAGGAGGCTGTGGGTGGCCTCTGAGAGGGTGTGGTTTCACCAGAGTCATGAAGATGAAAGCCAGACTACTGGGCTTATACGAGAAGACTTGGAGCGTCACCTCAAGTACACAGTGGCACTTCACTAGCCAGAAAGATCCTCAAGACTGCCCATGCCTTTCCCTCTCCCTCCTCTTGCCAGTATTCCCGGTTCCAATTCCCTGAGCATTGGTGTTTCCAGCCTTTGCCTGTCCTGCTCACTCCTGGCCTCATTCTTTGTCCTGATCTCCTTTTGTCTGGAGCTCAGAGCACGGGCAGAGGGTCAAGACCAGTCACAGTCAAGGTGAGAGTACTGATAACTACAAGGAGACACGAACCGTCTCTGGTTGGTGGTCAGCCAGCCACAGGGTGAATGGAGAACAGAAGAGGTGAAGAAAGAGCCGACATCACCCACAGTTCTCCAAGTCCTCTGACCTCTGGTGCCCACGCAGTGTCTGGGCACTAAACCCAATGCTGAGGCCTTCTACCACCCCGTTCTGTGCTGTCCTCTCACCTCTTCTGGGGACTGCCATTCCCAGTTTTTCTCTCCTCGTCCTCTCTACCCAGTTCCACTACTTGGAATACTCCACGATATTCCTGGTCAGCCAGAAAGTCCTTCCTTGTGGTCTCACCTCCCCCATGTCCACCACCCAGGACTGGCTCTCAGCCCTCACCTATCAGAGGCAGCCATTTTACAGGCGCTCGCTACCTAAGATGGTGGCCTCCCTCCCTCCCTCCGCTTCCGTTCCCACAGCCTTGCCTCCTACCCCTGCCTCTTTCTTTCTGAAGCCTGAGCCCAGCAAGGTGGGGGACCAGGCTGGGGAGCCAAGGCCAGAGGAAGCAAGACAAAAAAGGACAGAAAAGCCGGCCCCTTGGCATCTCTCTCTGGCATCTGAGTCTAGTCCAGCGAGGGAGGGCAGGAGGGAAGAAAGAAAGTAGTGTGAGTTTTTATTTCTCTCCTCTTCCTGCCACCCCCCTCCACAAACACTCTGATAAAAACAAAATCTCTCCCCTTTTCTCTCTTCTCCATCCCCCCTCCCCTTTTTATCCTGCCTTTGACGTTGAGCCTCCTGGAATGCAAATGAGATGTATTATGCAAATGTATGCAAATAAGGTTTAACAAGCGGAAGGAGGGGGCAGAATGCCTAACAAGTAATGGTGGAGGGTGCAGATGGAGGGTGGCAGAAATGGCCCCCTCCTCTTCTCCATTCCCACAGCCTGGAGGTCTGCTGGGGTAGCAGCGTGGCCCTCACCTCTGGGAAGGTGTGAAAGGTCAAGGCTCCATCACCACAGCTGAGAAGGCCTAGGAGAGTTGAGGGTGTGACTAGGATGGTCCTGGCTATAGGTGAAGGCAGGAGAGCTGGAGTTTGGTGGCGGAGTTGAGGGAGGCTAAGCACAGGGTACCTGGCGCTCATGGCACATCTTTGCCCTGAGACCCTGGGTGCACAGGCTCCCTGCCTCCATAGCCTGCTGATGGAGAACCTTCCGCTCCTGGTGCTGCAAAGAGGGTGCTGCTTACACCCGCTGCGGCTCACGCATCAGCAAGGAGGATTCCCAAGGGAAGATTCCCAGCCAGACCCAGGTTCTTCCTCGGGGTGGGGGTGAAAACTGTCTCTCTTTGTGCTTTGGAGGTGGGGTTGGGGCTGCCATGGCAACGTAGCATTGAACACCCACCTCCCCAACATCCAGCCCCAGAGGACCTAGGAGTTTGGGGGGGTAATGGATTGACACCCCCTGATGCCCCCGCCACCTGGCACTGCCAGCCGGAGATGGCGGCATCAAATCCTAGAGAGAATGGTCCTTTGTTTCTAGGCTCGCGGTGTTGGGGGAGCAGGGCTGGGCACACAGAAGGGCCTTTCCCAGGCCCTGTTCCAGTTTGCGTGACTCTCCTGGCCTCTGGAGACTCCTTGTGACCATCTCCTGGCTTCTGTGCCCTGGCAGATGGTTGCCCCCTCGCCTTTTCTCCCATGGGCTTGCCAGCTACTGCTAGGTATGCCTTCCCCTGTGCTTCTCCCTGAGGCCTCCCCTCCAAACCTCCGCAGGCAGAGATAACAGTCAGTCCCAGCTCTTCCTGGCTTGTGTGGACACCTCACATGCCCAGACATGCATCCTTCCCTTTTTGTGTGGGGTAAGCCTGTGATCTTCCCCCACCAGCGCTGGGCCTGCTCCACTGAACCCACGCAGGGAGGCTTCTAAAGGAGGGACTGGACTCAAGGGAAGACCCAGGCAGGAATTCAAAAGCCTGGATCTTGGCATCACCACTACAGTGGAGAGGCCTTGAAGACACCTCTTCCACTCTCTTGGGATCTCGATTTCTTCATCTGTAAAATGAGGGATACAGGGCTGATGACATCTGAGGTTCATTTTAGCTCTACCTGATCCATACACTCTGTAGCTTACGTGACCATAGGCTAAAACATTCCTGAAAGCTAACCTTCATCCTGCCTACTGCTGGTGCAGCCGCTCATTCAGACTCCCCCACAGGAGGACAAGCCCAATTCGCGGGGACAGGAACGCCAACTGCCCTTGCTTTTCCCTGAGACTCCACAGCTGACTGCAAACATCTATCACAGATTCAAAAATTTAGATTCTTTGATATCTGACCTGACCATACAGATCCTGAAGGATCCCTCCCAGCCCTCCCAAAGAGGGTCAGCACAGCCGTCTCACTCACCGCCTGCCTGGGAGCTGTCCGCGGTGCTGGGCGCGGCTCGGGAGCCCTTGTGGACGAAAGAAGGCAGGAGGGTGGAGGTGCACCCACCCACCCAGATGAGAAGCTAGAGGAAAGAGAAGAAGCAGGAACATTTGGACACAGTAAGAAAAGGGGAATACGTGTTCCTGAAGAACGTTTTTCCTCTCTGAAGACCTCCAAATCACCACTACGACTTTGGGGGAGGAAGAACACAATAGTCAATGCATCTCTGAACTTTCACCCCTTTACCCCCAGTGACTTAAGTGTCCTGCATAAGCTTTCTGGGAATCCCCAGGGAGATGGAGCCATATTTCCTCCCCCTGGGGGAGAGCTCAGGTTGAGGTGAGAGACAGAGTACAGACCTCTAAATGCCATCTTAAATTCTATGGCTCCTTCAAGGAATTCAGTCATAAAGATGACAGAGATACAAAGGTGAAGACACCCAATCTGCCTGATAGAATTATAGGCGCTTGGGAGGAGAACTAGGGGAAGACTGGGTTGTGTGCATGCGTGCATTTATATACACATGTGTGTGTGTCCCAAGCAGACAGATGAGCCTAGATCATGGTTCTCAACCATAGCTGCACATGAGAACCACTGAGGGAGCTTTTAAACAATAATCATGCCTCGGCCTCATTCCCAGACACTCTGATTTAGCTTGTCTGCGACTGGACCCAAGCATCAGTGTTTTTGTAAAAGCCCTTCCAGATGATTTTAGTGCATAAGCAAGTTGAGAATGACTGATCTGGGAGAAAACAGGTAAGAAAAGGTGCAGGGGATCAGTGTGATCTGCTGGAGGGTGAGGCAAAGCCAGGGCCCTGAAGAGGAAGGGAATGAGAAGGAAGGAGGACAAGCGTGGAACTCTCCTCTCCTAGGAGTTCCCAGATGGCCTCCAAGCCAGCCCAGAGATGACTCAGGTGGTGGGCTTGTCCTGTGCTGTGGGTGCTCAGACCACCCGAAGGCAATGAGATGAACTGTCTCCCCACTCCAGTCCCTTGTGCAGAGACAGGGAATGGGTGCGATAACCCTGAGGGTGTGCCGCTCCCCGTCGCCCTGAGGGTCCCCAGGGAGGCTGCTGTGGAAGGTAAACAGCAACAATGGTCCCTTTCAGGGTCCAGACTCCAACCCTTCAGTCCAATTAGCAGACACAGCAAACAGCAATTGAGCTGCCTTCAGCCGCTGTCATAACAAACTCAGAGCTGCTTTAATGGGGGGATTAGGGCAGGAGAAGGGGGGGCACTCGGAGCTCTGGGACAGCCTGGGTGGCAAGGAAGGGTTCCCCCTTTCTCTCACATCTCTCCTAGCTCAGTATCACCCACCCTTTCCCTTCTATAATCCTACTCCTCATTCTCCTCAAAGCACCAACAAAAATGTTTTTATTGTTTTGCATCCTCCTTCCCTCCAATGATTTCAAAGCATTAATCTAAACTCATTTATTTCCTAGGGAAGTCGGCAGGCCCCGCCTCTGGAGGAGACAGTATATAATCCCCCAGCTCTCTGAGGTCCTAAAAGCAAAGGAAGGGAGGAGGGAAGGCCAATCTGTCCCCAGAACATCAGGGTGGGGGGAGGTGAAGAAGTTAATAACTAGTACTGGAACTCCCACTGTAGACTTCAAGGACTTCCAGATGAACAAGAAAAAGGAAGAACATAAAGGGACCTGTGCCTCCTTGGTGGGCTACCAACCTCAGGAATCCCGTGTGGGGAGAGGGAGAGGAGGTTGGGCTGGGAGACAAGGGGAGAGAGGACACTCCTTCTTCAAGTCACTCAGTGACAAAGAAAAGTCTGCATGCTGGTAGGTAGGTCTCCGTTTGGTTCATTAATTTCACCCACTACCTAACTGGTTCTTTAATTTAATAAACTGTGTTTTTAGTAACTCCAGAATCTAGAAGCTTAATGGCATAAACTTGAAATTATCATTTTATACATATTTCTCTATCTGTAGAATTCAGTTTGCCAGTCATAAACCACACCTTCAGTGGTAAGGCTCATTAAGGAGAAAAGGCATAGAGGCCATTCTGCCAGAAGTCATGGGTACCTTCAGGTGGACTCCGGCCCCTTCCCCCTTAACAAGCTGCCCAAGAACGGTGCCTCCTCTCCTCCAGGTTCAGACAGGGTGCTCAGGTCCCCGGAAGTCCCTCCTGGACTCTCAAAGCTGGAAAAGGGGAAGAAGTTCCTCAAGTTTAAATGTTTTGAGATCCTCAGTCAGGAGCTTGCCAGAGATCCTTTTTGCATTCTGAGATCACTCATATACTTTCAGTCTTTACAAATGCAGCCTTTAACCCTCCTGGAGTCTAAGAATTACCCTTTACCCACGGGTATCTTATTATAAGGCTCTCACATAGAATTCTTCCTTTGCCTCATGTGACAATCCTGACAGTATACATTTTTATCCCTGTTTATACAAACGTCTGAAGTCAGCTCAGTGACAAGCATAGCTGGTATGCCATGGAGCCTAAACATGGTCTTCGGTTCAGCACGTTTGCTCTTTCTGGCTCTCTCCCTCCCTCGGCTTACAGACTGTGAGGATTATTATGACCGCAAGGACCTTTCAACAAGACCCTTTCTATGCCTGGAACTGAGAAAAATTTGTCCCAGGGTGAGAGTATATGTGATAATGCAAAACTTGAGTCGAATATTTAAGAGCAAATTGTCTTTGAACTCCTGGGCTCAGAATTTGACAAGAGGTATGAGAATGAAAAGCTGAGGAGAGAAATGGGTACAGAAACTAGCATACAACTTTGTTTCCGGCAGGAATAGGTAGATGTTGCAAATTCTGAAAAATCCTGGATGCAGACAGAGGTGTGATGGGACAAAGAAGGACATCTCCTAACACTTAACTGTGAAGCCCTTCTGAGCCCTCTTCCACCCAGCCTCCCTGCCGCCTCTTTCCCTGGGGTTTCCCTCAAAGGTTTAGCTGGAGGAAGTGCTATTCGGTATAAAGGTGAGGGGAGGGCAGGACTCGGTGGTATCACTGTGATGCCTATTTGGTAAAACAAAACGAGACAAACCCCAGAGTGCCTGTTCCTGCGGTGGATTTATACCCATACATAGCCAGACATCCACTCTGGAGTCGCACACACCCAACTCACACCATGTCACATGCTACACAGTTCGTCAGCTTCACAACCAGACGTGCACAGCTCACAGACACAGTCACCCATCACTCTCCTGACAACCCCACCCACACCCCCACATACACACCATATGTATGCATAAGGCAGACACAAACCCTCACCCCCAAGACCCTCCTGGCTTCTGTTTCCCCGTTCTACAGAGGTGCTTGTTTCGTAGGGTGGAAACCCTCGGCCCACCGGTTCCCTCAAACCCTCTGTTCTCCTGCCTCTGTAGAGCTCTCCTTTGGAGACACTGCAGTCAAATGCGCTAACAGGACATAGCAGTAACACTATAAGCCCACTGTGGTTAAAAACGTAGATTCTAAGTCTCATGTAGATGGGCCTTACCAAACCAAAACCCGCTGCTGTTGAGCCTATTCCAACTCATAGAGACCCTATAGGACAGAGCAGAATTGCCCCATAGGGTTTCCAACGAGCGGCTTGGCGGATTCCAAATGCCAACCTTTTGGTTAGCAGCCAAACTCTTAACCACTGTGCCACCAGGGCTCCGGATGAGCCTCAGCAGATCCCAAATACGCACTCCTGACCAGCTACACAGCAGGTTAAAAGAAAGAAAAAAAAAAAAGCCCTGTCTTTCTTGATGCTTCCCAGATCCCCCCACCTCACCCCCTATGTGTGCATTTACCCAACCCCTCAGCCCATGCTCACTCCCAGGCCTTCCCTTTCTTCTTCATGCCTCTTCCCTCTCTTCTCAGCTCATCCCCATCGCTCCCTGGATTTCAATCTCCGCCCCAGCTCACTCAGCCTTCCGCAAAGGCAAGTGTAGAGTACTGGGAAAACGTTTGTGGTTTGAAACCACTGAGTGACATTAGCAACTCATTTGGGGCTGTGGTTCCTCATCTGTAAAACGGGGCAACAGCTACCTCACAGTGTTAAGGAAACCCTGATGGCATAGTGGTTAGGTACTACAGCTGCTAACCAAAAGGTCAGCAGTTCGAATCCACCAGGTGCTCCTTAAACACCCTACGAGGCAGTTCTACTCTGTCCTATATGAGTCTGACTTACCAACCGGTTTGGTTTTTTTTGGTCTTTTTCACAGTGTTAAAGGATCAAAAGAAGGCAAAGAGGTGGAGCGCTGTTAACCAGTACAATGTTAATCGCTCCTTTCTTCCCTAATCCTGCTTTCACCCACCCCTCTCCTCCAGAAACTCAAATCCCAAACAGCTAAAAAAGCAAGGGGCCGCTGATGTCTTCTTCCTCCGAAACTCTGAAGGAAGGAGACGTGTGTACTTCAGTTTCTCTGGAGTCCAATTTTTTGAGTTTGGATTCCCCGATATTTCTCCCACGTAATGTATAAATGACCCCTAATCTTCTAGCTGTAAAATCAGTTCCTGTAAAGAAATTTTAAATTTACACCAGAAACTGGAGTCAGTCCCAGGTCATTCTGCCCAGTTCTCCTGGCCCCTTTTACGCCCTTCTGCCCCGTGTCCTGCAACGTGAGACAGTGAGGATGCGGTGGGGAGAGGCCATAAGTGCCGAGGGAACCCCATCCTTCTCGCTTTGGCTACGTTTACTTTCATTCTATCAATTGACTCTGGACCATCCTCCTCTCAACTGCACCTAAACACTCTTTTGCTTAAAATATTTGGGTCAGACCAAATAAATGCATTCTTTTAGGGAAGTCTGATTAATCTCTCTAATTCTTTGCTTTCTTTGGGCAGCATAGATACTAAGCTACAAATTCCTTTGTGTTTGAGCTCCTGAGAACTCCTTGAGGCCATCTGCTCTTCTTGGAAATGATTTCCAAGAGTGAGGGTGGGGTGGGAAGGAAGGATGTCCTGAAAGACCCCAAACTCAACCCCTTTGGTCAAGTGAGGCCAGGTCAGCATGATAAACTTTTCCAGACATCAGGCTCAGGGGCCTGGGTCCCCAGAAGGAAAGATATGGAAATGGAGCAGAGACAGATTGCATCCCATTGCCCAAGAACCCAGGCTGCAGAGGAAAATGTTGCCCGCCACCCTGGCCTCATTTTGAGCAACCTCCCACTCAGTACGCCAGCCCTACCTCCACCTAGCTCCACTTTGCCACCATCCTCAGCTCCCCGCCCAGCTGGACCGTCCTGTATGGCTTCAGGGAACCCATTAAAGCAAAGACCAGCCTTCTCAGGTGACGTTCCTGAATCCTCACACCCTAGCAATCACTGTGGACAGCCTGTGGGGAAACTATTCACCAGCGCCTAAGGGAGAGGCCCGGGCCGGGAAGCCAGGCACTGCCCCGATAACCTTGCAAAAAGATTTCAACAGGTCTCTCCCTAGAAGCAACTTCCCCGGAGATGCCCCAACCCACAGACGGTCAGAAAAGGCCCCAACCCAAGAAATGACCAAAATGCCGCTTTCTTACTTCTTTCCAACTCCGCGGGGGAAGATACTGCACCAGGCTAAAGTGAAATGGGACCGTGACTCCTACCTGCGCGGGCGAGGGGTCGGGGGTGCGAGGCCTCCCCTACTGGTGCGGGCTCCAAGCCCCTAGGCCGCCGGGTCCTCTTCTCGCCTCCCGTGGCCCGTCGGTCCTGGCGGCTCTAGCCCTCGGGTCAGGCCTCCCCCGCCCGCCCACGCGGCCACCTTCCCCGGGGCCCCTCTGCGCAGTGTATGGGGTTATTTTTACTTTCGGTTATCTAGCTTTATGAAGACTCCACACCACTCATACAGCTAGATAACCAAAGATAACAACCAACCCCGCCTCCTGGCTGCCGCTGCCGCCGCCACTTCCACGCAGCCTCCCGGCTGCCGCCTCCGCCAGCACCGCCGCAGCCTCCGAGTTGCCCATAGGTGGGATTGGGTTTAGGGTTCAAGGGTTGGGGGGAGGTAGAGAGGGAAACGGAGACCGAGACCGAAAAAGATGCAGAGACACAAGGATACAGACACGACAGAGACCGAAAAAGGCGTGGAAAGGGCGCGACGGCCGGTGGCGTCGGGGTCCGGGGATAGCCCCCGGACCCAGACCCCAAAGGCTTCCGACGCCCGGTTTCCCGCTCCGCAATGGAGCCAGAAGCGGGAGTTCGCCAGCCTTGGAGAGGAGGGACCCGCGGGTTTTTCGTACCACCCGGGAAGGTGGCAGGGACCAAGGCGAAGGCCTTCCCAGCCTCACGGAGTCTCCTGTGCCCGCCTCTGGAAAACCAAGGGTGCATCCGAGAGCCGGAGCCTCAGCCTTCACCGGAGCCCGAGCCGCCCGCGAGGCTGGGGGAGCCGCCCGCGAGGCTGGGGGAGCGGCCGAGCAAGCCCCACCACGTCTCCAATTCGCCAGAGCGGTGCAAGCCAAGCCGAGCCCGTGCAGGGCAGAGCTGGATCCCGGCTGCCCACCAAAAGGGAAAGCGGGCAGCGAAACCCTAGGGCTAACAAGCCCAGAGGCGCCCAAGTAGGAAATGGGGAAATCCCGGCAACCCACAGAGGGAGAGAGGCCGGTGCGGGTGGGTTGAGAGGCGGCCCCAGAGACTCCCAAGCGAGTCTTCCAAGGAGAGAGGGGAAGAGCAAAGACCCCACCCGGGAAGGGATCCGGGAAAGCACCCACGAGATAGGTGAGCCGAGTTCCAGGCCCCGCAGAGCCCCTCAGAGAAACGGCTTTGTACAAAGAGGACCAGAAATCACCTAGGGCCGTTGAAATGGCCGGGGGGCCCAGGCGAGAGGTGCCCTAGCGGTTGGTGGGAGTTCCGATCAAAAAGAACAACTGACAAGGAGGGGGTCCCGGAAGGCCGGAGGAGGGAGTGGGGCTCGGCCGGCCCTCGAGGAGGATGCGCCGGCACACTGGATTCCGAGGCGCTCGCCCGCCTCGTGCCCGCCGCCGGCCAGGCCACTTACATCGAACCCAACGCGCCCATAGGTGCTCTCCCGCGCAGTCCTCCTGGCCCGTTCCCGCCCGCAGAGCGCCACAGCCCCGAGCCCTGGGTGCGAGGGCTCAGACGACGCCGGGGCGGGGGAGCCCGCTTGGCTCTCAGCCTCCGCTGGGCCAAGGCGATCCGGACGGAGCGGGCCTCGCCTTCCCCGCTCACTCCGCGGTCTGCGCGGCGGCTCTGGCCCCGGCGCGCTGCGGCTCCAGACTTTTCATTCATCCTTTCACGCTCCCTCCCCAGGCCTGCCTCTGATTGGCTCCACTGAGTCTGACGTCACCAACTCGTTGCCCCCGTCGGCCCCGCCCCTCCCCCTTCCCGGTCCCGCCAGAGAGCGCAACTGGGGCGTCCCTCCCCCCGGAGAATGGGGGGGGGCACGGTGTCTGTGTGCTAATTATCAGCCTCTCGCTGCCTCACCCACCCCCGAGACCCGCCTGCCATCTCCAGACCAAGGCCATTTGTGGTTTCGATCTCCAGCCTCACTGTTTTTGTAGGTCCTACATTTTCCACTTGGGTCCTAGGTGTACTGCACCAGGACCAGGGCGTAAAGACGGAAAAGAGAGCGTGTGAAATCCACTCCTTTTCAAAAAGGACCAGATGTCTAGAGACTCTGCCTACCTGCCTCCTCCCATCAGGGTATGCTTTGTGTTTCGCGGGCTTGGATCTTTCCCAGATTCTGCTCCTACTCTTTTGGGAAGGGCAGTTTTCCACTCAGATGTGAGGGAAAGATCCTGGAAGTTTGGGACTCATCGCAGGGAGACGAGAGGTCCGAGCGAGGCTGGGCCTCCTCTTCCACATTGCAGAAACGAGAATACCTCTTAAACCTGTTCGCAGCACCACAGTCCCAGGTGGGGAGGCTAGAAGTGACGATCCCAGCTGGTATCACCCTGGGCAAGACCCGCAGGTTTTGACCCAGCCACGGGAGTCCTCGAGAGCGCCTTCTCTCCCTTTCTCCGCCCCGTGCGCCTCCAACAGCTGGCCCTGCGTCTCTCACCCCTATTCCATCTCCGCGAGTCTGGAGAGCTGGGGTCGTTGGGAAGAGGATCATCCCCAACTCCCTGCCCATCCCCCAGCAGTTTCCAGATCCCGGGCTTTCCGGACCTGGCTCCCCATCTGGCCCAGATCAGCGCTCCCACCTCGGCCTCTCCGCCCGGAGAAGCAGAGCCGAATAATGTGCCCTGTCCCAACCCCAGGAGGCCCGCCCACACCGGCCCGCAGTTGGGATCCGGATTCTCACAGCCTGGCAGAGCTCGCTGAGAACCAGCTGCGGGCCTGGGTGAGCGGCTGTGCCTGCTAGGGAGCAATTCGAATTCCGGCAGAGTCGCCGCCGCCGCCGCCGCCGCCGCCGCCACCACCACCCACCCCCGACGCTAGGGCTCGGATACCTGGAGCCTGTCCATCTGATTAATATGGACCATCTCTTATAACCAGGGATCCCTAAACACTAAGCCACCACGGATGCATTCCAGGGGATCCCCGATTTGGCCACCAGGCCTGGACAGATTGTTTTATCCTCCCCAGGGTCAGGCGACCGCACAGCCTCTGCACAGCTGAGGACAAAGCGGAGCCTGAACGCTACTTGGCTTGGACAAATGGTTTAATTTTGCGCTCCACTCAAAGATTTTGGAGACTGTCTGAATAACTGCTGCTGAAGGCGCTGGCAGCATGAAGGTGGGGTGGGGGACAGTTGGAAACAGTTTACAGTCCAGGGCCGGAAGCTTCCCTAGCAGAATAGCAGCGTGGGGTAAAAGGCCTGACCTCCCCAGGTCTCAGTGCATTCTCCGGGATGGCCGTGGTGCAGCCTTTCCCCTCTGTCAGCCTCCACAGGTCTCAGGGCTCTTCCTCTGGGAAAGGCTTTCTAGAAGCTTCCACAGCAACAATTTCTCACTCTCCCAGAACTCATCCAGTGGTGAGGAGGGAAGGAAAGAGGCAAAGTGTCCACTCACCACCTTGTTTCCTCCTGCCCCCTCCCAGGGGCCCCTACAGCTCAGAATGGAGCACTGCAGGGAGTACTGGGGTCCCTGACGCTCCATTAGTTGCAGAAAAGCAGAATCCTCTGCAAACACAGGCCTTCCCTACTGCGTGCTGCTAAATGCATTCACTAAATGCACACACCCTAATGGGCCCCAGAGAAACTACAGGCCCTCCAGCCGCCCTTCTTCATGCCTACAAAACCCCTCAAATATTTGTCAGTACACTGCCTCATGCCCCTTTACAGCATACCCAGTACCCTCCAGACATCCCAGCAATCCTAAACGGGGCCAGGCCTACACTTCTCCAGACACACTGCCAACTTCCCCTGCAAATATCTCCCCCTTTGCCCTCCCATAATAACCCTTAAAAGCACCTTGAGCAAACCTTTCTCTCCCTTGTTCCTCCCCTCACCCAATACCTGAGAAGCTGGGGCCACCTTGTAGGAAAGAGCTGGCTGTCCTATTAGCTAATACTCTCCCCTTTCTTCTGTCACCAGTTTCCAAACAAGTTCCCTGCCCTTTGTGGGGCCCAAGGTTATCTCCAGAACGCTTTATACTGGCCTGGGCTATCCAGACAGTATGGCAACGGGGAGCTAGGTTTGGCATGAACCTCTCTTCTCTTTCAGCCATTGCTGTATTTTTGTTGGGGAGGAAGGAGGGCAGAAAGGTTTCTTTGCCCAGAGGAGACCTCCCATGCCATTGGCCAAGCTTAGACTCAACTGGACTGGACATCGTCCTCAAAAACCAAGGTCGGGAGAGAAATGGGTACACTTAGCTGGCTTCTGAAAAGATCTAAGATCTAAATTTCCCCAAATCTCTGGATAAAGAGCTGGTTCCCGGCCTCTCACTGTGGCTTTCGGGTCTACAGAGGTAGTTTAGCATAAACAGAGTATTCAAATTTAAGGATGAGACACTCTCACAAAGGAAAATGGAGATTAGTTCAAGTTGTCCTCACACTATCCACACGGAACTCCCCCCTCTGCCCAGGTTCCTGAAGAAGTCATTTTTTGTTTGGTTTTGTTGGGGTGGACTTGACAACCCCATCTCCCACGGCTCCTGCTCGGGGTGAAGATGAATGGGGCATCTCTCTTTATTTCAGTGTGGATGGAGCTATAAGCGCCTACAGCCCTAAAAGAAGCAGAAAATCCCCCACCATCATGTTAAGTGGGATTGGTTTGGATACCAAGCCAGGTTGTTTTCGTTATAAAAAAGAAATTATTTCAAGGGTGGCAAATGAGTCAGCCTCCCAAGGGAAGGGGCAATTTCATACATATCTGTGTCCATGGTCTCTAACTCTATGCCCAGTTATTGTTGAACTAATGAAGATACATGTGTGTGCCTGTGAGTGTGTCTGCAGGTCTGTGTTTGCCGTCATATGGATTGTGTGTGTGTCACGATTACGTTACGGGTGGGGAGGGACAGTACTGATAAAGAGTGTGTTCTGTGGGATCTGTGTATATGTCTGTGGAAGGGGGAGTTGTGTCTCTCATGTCGTGTGTTAGTGACTATCTGGCAGTTTCTCTGACCAGAGGAGACCCTTCTACTATCTAGACTTAGATGCAGGAGGCCTGTAAGAAGCTAACACTGTAAATGTGGGCAAAACTGCTAACTAAAAGCTCAGCAGTTCAAATCCGCCAGCCGCTCCTTGGAAACCCTATGGGGCAGTTCCACTCTTTTCCATAGGGTCGCTGTGAGTCAGAATCAACTACCGGCAATGGGTTTGGTTTTTGGCCTTTGTGCTTGGCACACCAGCCTCAGTCTCCCTAGGAAGGCCTCAGTCGGAGCTGAGCCCTCTGCTTCCAGCCACACAAAGACTCTGCGGCTGTGTTCTGTAGGGCCACGGTCTGCAGACCTCCCCGCCCCGAGTCCTTCCAGAGAAATTCTGCAGGACTGTGGGAAGAGCACACCAAATCCCTGTTCCTGGTCAAAGTCTGTAAGGGTCTCAATTAGCCTAGGAGCCTGCATTCTTCGCCAGTGCCCGTCCCCACCCCCATCGCCACAGGCCTGATGCCCACCCATTGTCCAGGAGCCTGAAGAGGCTCCTGTACAGAAAAACCTGGCCTGAATTACGCTCTCTGGATGCAGCTTTGGGGCAGGTCTTTATAATTCAGGTCCCAAAATACGTTTTGGCATTCAGCCACTCTCTGGAAATATTCAGATAATTAAATAAAAAGCATATTTTTTTCTTTGTTTCAATTACCAGGTTAATTTGCCTCAAAGATACAGATGAAAGCTGCATTTGGGGGAGGGTGGGTTCAAATGTTTATTTCTGTCTTTTAAGTACACCGTTATGATGAACATTATCATACATTATTATTATTATTATTATTATTATTATTATTTTTTGCTATAGAATGTTTGCATTGTCTACGGGATAGTGACAAATAAAAGCAAGAATTGGCAGTAAAAAAAAAATGCCGAGGCTGTGTGGGACAAACAACATATACATGTCTATCCACATAGGCGGACTAGGTTAGAGGGTATGGGGACATAAGCTGGAGGATGTCATCCCTGTGGGTACCACCCTTCTCCTCCTGCGAGAGTGCTTCTTTCTCTGTTGAGAAGCCAGCCAAAGAATTCCTCAGGCCTGTCTAAGCATGGCCTCCCCTGCCTGATCCCCATTCTATTCTCGAACCCACACACGGCCCACTTGCCCGAGAGTCCTACGCAGTTGGGGAGGTGAGAACGAGGTGGCGGAGATGGTAGAGGGTTGTCTTCTCCATCCAGATTGAGCCCTCTCTACAAGACCCTCAGCCATCAGCAAATGGTCTCCTTACGGGGCAAAAGCATGAGTGTACCTGCGTGCTGCACATGCTGTCTCTCTCCCACACACACACACACTCAAACCTGTCAGCTCAGACGAATGCAGTGACATATCCACGGATACTCCTGGCAGTATCACCATACCCTTCCCAACAGTTACAGGTCCATGCCCTGACACACCCATCCCCTCACAATTATCTAAACTTCTCAGTCCCCATTCACTGTGACCCACGCTCCTCTCCTTTCTCACTTCTGTCACCCGTGTATAGATATTTCTGCTCTGCTTCCCCATCAACCACCTCCCCCAGGTCAACTGGCCTCCATCTCTGCCCTCAGGAGTCTGTAGGAAAAGGGGGAAAGAGTTCCCTGTATCCCCAGTGCCTCTCCTCAAACACAGAACTGGGCACAGGGTGGCCTTTCACTCCCAACCCACCTCGTTTCGTTCCTGTTACCATTGACTATGTAAGGTCTTACTACAATAGGAGTAGACCAAAATCAGGGACTGAAAGGTAGACAATGAAGGGAGTGGGGGAGAGGCATAGAGAACAGGAGAAAACACAGGTAATGCAGGGCCAGTTTCCTCTTCCTCCCCCACCCACACTACCATCAAAAACAAACAAGAAAATAAATACCCCAAAAGCCAAAGGTGGCCACCTACGATGACACCAGAACCAAAGGAGGCGCTTCCTCTTGGATGCCCAGCTCCTGCCGAGGAGGAGAATGCAAAGGTTAGGGTCCTCTGAGCGGCTCCAACCCTCTCTCCCTAACACTGCCCAGTCTCCCCGATCACTCTCTCACTAACGCCTTTTCTCCCCGTCTCATGTTTTCAGGATCTAGATAGTCTGGGTGCCCCTTTCCAATTTCCAGGGCTTGCGGCTGCACGGGGAGATAGCTGAAAGAGAAAAGCCTAGACATGCAGGGAAGGCAGGGTCCCCCAGCCAGAGCCTCTCCAGCTCCATCTTGCCTGTAGGACTCTAATCCAGCCTTGTCCTCACAACCTCCCTCCACCTCCATCCAGAACCCAGGGGTTTGGACCTGGCTTGTGGCGATGTCATGGCTTTCTGACTTAAGCCTAAAGAAGCAATCCCCTGCCCAGTGGATGGTCTCCTCACAGACTAGTGTTGCTCATGGACCACCAGAAAGCAAGCCCAGGATGGAATGAAGGATCGGGGGTCAGGGATATATTTTTGTCTGTCTAGTTCTAGCTGCATTGTAAACTGTGAAGTGCTATAGAAATTTAAGATATTACCCATAATGTTACCCCTCTAGCCTTCTCCACCCGTTCTGTGTTGTTACCTATCTACCTATCATCTCCCCACGTATCAGTTAGGATCCATACAGACATGTCCAGTAGCTGCCGATTTTCCCCCATCTTCACTCTCCTTCCCTCTTCTCATACACAAAAGGTGTGAATACCAAGCATTAAAAAATTAAAAAAAAAATCTTTATGTGGGGTATGGAACTCAGTCTCAATAGTTTACAGTCTCACCTTCCTAGACTGTGGTTTGAGAGAATGACAGCTATATCACAGGTGACCCAGTTCCTAAAATACTGAGAGGAGTGTGTGTGTGTGTGTGTGTGTGTGTGTGTGTGTGTGAGAGAGAGAGAGAGAGAGAGACAGACAGACAGGCAGACAGGATAAGTTGGTGAATCCTTCTACCTGAAACTCAATTCCACAAATAAATAGTTGTTTTTTCGTTTTTTTTTTTCATCAGGAAGATAACCTACCTCAGTGCAGAGGAAATCAGATACCAGTGGGTCGGGATAAGCCTTAACTGCCAAAGCCTGATTTCCAGGGGGTGGGGAGGTGCCTTAAATGTGCCCTATCCACTTCTAACACCCGTGAATACCCATTTGATTCCCAGCCCCAGCTCCACTTTTCATAAAGGGCTCTCTCAGTCCAAAACTGTTATCTTCACACCTGCATCCCCACCCCAACCTGCTGACATGCTAGAAAACAGGCACAAGGACAGTCGGGGAGCCTCTGGCTCCTTCCTCTACCCCAATCCAAGAGAGTTCTAGGGTAGCTGGGGCAGCTGTGCCTCCCCCGCCTGATCTCTGCCCCCACCATCACCAAACACACACAGTGCCCAGGGAATATGGTGGCGAGGAACACGGCCCAGTAGGCATGGAACATGTGTGTACAAGTATGACGGCTGGCGGCCTCGGCCTCTCCCAGCAATCTGGTCTCTGGAGTTTCAGAAATAGTCTGCTCAGTTCCAGCCTCCACTATCCCATAATGGCCCCATCCTGTCTCCCAGGAGGCACAGTGTTTGTAGGGGACAGAGAGGAGAATAGTGCCTTCTTTCTATATGCCCCAGGACCTCCCTAAAACAAAACAAAATCTCCATCAGATGGGTCTGAAGACGCCAAAGCAGAGCCCTCTCCCCTTCTGGAACCTAAGCATCTGCCTCCGCCACCTTATTTGCCATTAAGTCCCCTCAGCCTCTTTCTCATCTGCCAGTTCAGGGGAAATAAGGGGCAAGAAGAGGAATAAAATTAATCAAACCCTGGAACATGGTTTTGGACTTTCCCCAGTTCAGGTTTCCACCTTTCTGAAAAGGTAGCTCCTTTCCCCGCATCCCTAAGTCCCTCTGACTTTGTCCTCCCCTGAAAGCCGAAGTCTCCGGGGCATAGGGGAATAAGAACCAGAGTAAGCAAGAAGGTCAGGAGTCCAAATGCAGCGCCGTTTTCCCTCCTCCCTCCCATCTCGACCACAATCTCCCTGCCCGCCTCTCCTCTGGTGTCAGTATTAAGACGTTGGCCGTGTCTGCTGGTGAGAAGGGAGGGGCGGACTAATAGGATCAGTAGCACCGTGACCCTAAAGCCCCCCTGAATCCCAGTGACAAACTTAGTGAGCTGTCTCCGGGGCCGGCCAGTGGCGGGGCTGGGGGAAGGAGGGGGACCGAGACACTCTGGGGTGGCTGGGCAGGGCCACTGCCTCCGGCTCAGCAATGGATGCCTGGGAAGCTGAAGGTGAAACCCCACTCTGCCAACTACTCCTCCACACACGTGCCTAATCCCCCTTGGGGACCCCCTAAATCTTTTATCAGCCTTTCTGTGATTATTGCACCAGCCTCCATTAGCCAGTAGGCAAAGTAGGAAGGTTAGGAGGCCCTGACTGATTTTAGGGGACCCCTTCCCACCCCCAGCCCAGCTGTCTGAGGGAGCAAGGATCCTCCCTGGACCCGAATGGCCACTTACCCAGCTTCTGTGAGGAGCAGAGCCTGCTACCGTGGCCCCTGCAGCTGCACTGCCTCGCTCTCCGGCTCCTAGCCTCTTGGGGAGTGGAGGATGCAGCTCCGATGACGTAGCAGCTGTCTGTCCATTCAGGAATTTCGCCTGCCTCTCCTTCTTTCTCTTGCTGCTCTCCCTGGAAAGGCAGCAAAAAGGGGGTGCTGCCCCTGTCTGGAGACACCACACCACCAAAATAACAGTCCACTCTGAAGAAGCCCCCTCCTTCTTCCTTCTAGTGCCCGTGTGAGAAGGGGTCTTTGTCATCTACTCCCTGTTTCCCACCTCCCCTACTGCCTTCTTTAACCTGAAGCAGGAAAAAGGGGCTAACGGAAGCTATTGTTCCCTTAGGCTAACTACCCCCCATTCCTAAAGGAAGCAAGAGAAAGGGTGTGACAGAAATTGAGAGGGCCTTTTACCTCATCCCCAGTCTCCTTCCAGTTCTAATTCACTTTCCAACTTGAGAGAGTGATGACATGCTGTGTGTTTCTAGGGTGGGGAGTGGAGTTGATGACAGCAGCGATAGGAAGAGGACACAGTTGGCCATTTGGAGGTTCCAGCTCCCCCTTCCCAAATCTCCTCCCAACTCCCATCCTTGTCAGCCTAACTAATCAGACAGCCAGATCTCAGTTGTGAAGCAGAAAGTGACGATCGGAAGACCGAGGCTGAGAGCTGGGGTGGGGGGGTGGTGACGTGGGGGGGTGAAGGCTAGACAAGAGAGGAGGAGGGTGGGACCACAGATTCAAAGTGGGAGATAAATTATCTTGTTTTTAGAGAAGGGCCAGTGATTTGGGGGTTGGTTTCCAGGGCTGGGGTCCCGATATTTGGTGGAAGCTGGGGGCCCAGAATGGTACAATTGTCAGGTCTCTTTTCTCTCTCACCCCCACCCTCAGCCCCTCCCTTTTTCTCCCTCCCACTCTTCCTGGCCTGCATGGGAACTCGGCCTGAGCCTGACGTGACAGACAGCAGGCCTGCATGCTAATGAAGTTTGTCTCAAGTTCATTGTCAAAGCCCCCCCTTCCCCACGGTCCCCTCCCCTCCTCTCTCATACACAAATCTCCCTCCAACTTTTGTCCCACAGACCTGGAGGCCACTTGAGTCTCTGCCGGCTCCCCTCTCTCACCCTCCCCCACTGCTTTCAGCCTCCCCTCTCTTCACTACCTCCCTCAACTGGGGGTGGGGGCTCTCTTCTCCCTGGTGCCTTCCCAGCCACCTTCTGGCCCAGCCATCCCCAAGCTCTGAATGAGGCATTCTGAGGGCTAAGGTCAGAGTCTACAGATCTGGCCCTTCTTTCCCCACCCCAAAGTAGGGAGACTTTGGGGAGGTGGAGGAAGGCATCAGACTCCCCCCATTCAAGGTTCCTTGTCCCCCAGTTCTCAGCCTGGTCCCAGCCTAGTCCCCCCATTCTATCCCCAGCTTACCCCTCCCCCCCATTCTTCCCATGATGATTATTTTGCTCTCCCCTTGATTACATCTGCTTCACTAGCTCAGAAATAAAGATCCTTTGAGACTAATTTTGCTACCCCCCCCCCACCAGCGCCCCACCTCCTCCCCCCTCCCCCCAGACTAGGGCTCCCGTTAGCGCCTTTCTCACCGGCTGGAAGACATTGAGTTCCTTGTCTGGGGAGCTGGGGGTTGATGGGAGGGGGTGCCAGTGGAATGGGGGGGTCCCTTCAGCTCTGGGACGTGTCCAGCAATCCAAACCTGTCCTTCTTTTGTTCCTACAAATCTCTTCACACTGTCACTACCTTCTGGAGTCTGCCTTTCTCCCGGTAACCACGGGATGTGGGAGGAAGGGGAGGAGGGCCCTGAGCTCACCCCACCCCTCAATTCCATGGAAAGGAGGGAGGGGGATAAAAAAATGGAAATCTCCCCCCTCATTAGCCAGAAAGGAAGCAAAGGGGGTAATTATAATTAAAAGCAGACAGCTGGGGATTTCGTCTTTTATGTTCCTCCAAGCTTCCTCCCCACTTCTGCCATCATCACCCCAAACTCTGCACAACCCCCTGTGTATCTTCCCCTGGTTTCCCATGGGACTGGGAAGTGCACTAGGAGACTAAGGCCTGGGGGTTGCTTTGGGGAGGAGGACTCCACTTCCTCTTCCATAGGGAGCACTTTCTTCAACATCTCAATAGGCCTAGGGTATGCGGGCTTCCTCTTTCCATTCCCCAACCTATACTATACCCCAAAGTGTGGGCCTGTAGGAGGTGGCAGCATTCAGATGACAATAAGTCTGGAAAATATTTGATTTTCCTAAAAATATTAATAACTTATCCAGAATGATATTAATACTAAGAATTAAATATAACCTAGAATATTTTCTCATTCAGGCACTGCATCTCTTTCTTGGAGTTGCCTCAAAACGCAGGAGAGGCAGCTGAAAGCAGTGGAGCTGGAATCTGTAAGGTAGTGCGTTATAACAAAGAGAGGCTCAGAGATTTGGAGTACATCTAAATGCACACATACACGTACATTTACTTTGTAATTTTAGGATGGTGTTGCCAGGCCTAGCTCTGCTATCCTATGTATTTATAGAACTTGATCATAGGCCAGAACAGCAGGGTAATTATAGCATTATTAGCATATATGCAAATCAGGTAACCTATATACGCTGAATGGAGGCAGATTATTATTTATTTCTCTCCCCCCCTCTCCTTCCCTGGTATCAGCTCTGGCTCCTGAGAGCTGCACACCAGCAATTATCTGACATTATAAGAGGGGGTTGTAGCTCTGGAGGAGGGGGCTGCAGGGAGTAGGACAGGGAGAAAAACCCACAGGCGGGTTTTAGCTCGTTTTACTCAGTGTTATTCTGGGAAGAGTGGGGAGGGGCTCAGTGAGAAGCCTCTGAATTAACAAAACTGGGGGTGGGTGTTATGCAGAGACAGAGACCTGAAAACAGAGACATATGAAGCCAGAAAAGCTAGGAAGCCATGACAGAGACGGAAAGAGATAGGTACGCAGGTCGCAGGGAGTGGACATGACAAAGACAGTCGCAAACTCGCACACAGAGCATCCACATCTGGAGAGAAAACAGTATCTGTTTATCTGGAGGTGGGAGGGATGAGCTTCCCAGGTCCACTGGGGCTTGGGGGCCTTGCTCACTCAGAGGTGTCTCATGTCATCTGGCGCCCATCCCACACTTTCAAATCCTTCTCCCCCTTTTCCCACCACCTAGTAAATGGTCATGGGGACTCCAGCAGTGGCTTCTGGCATATTCGTTCATTACAACCAACACAGGCTGAGCACAAATCCCCACGTGGACAAAGTCTGACCCTGGACGCTCCCTTCTCAGCCAGGATTGGGCCCTCCAGGTTGGTGCCAGGCCTCAGGCTCTCCAGCTAGCGCTCCTAGGGCTGCCTCGGTCTCTGAGAAGTCACATCACTGCCTCCCTTTTCATTCTCCATCCCTCTTACTCAGACCTTGTTTATACCAACTCCCCCAGTGGGACACTGGGATCTTTACTTTTTTTCCCTCCTAATTCTTCCCAGAATTCACCCTACTGAGTTGGGTGTCCCTTCCCTTGCCTGGCTAGGTGGGACTCTGCTGGCCCTTGGGGGCTAAGGGGCAGGCACCGGGATACCACAGACTCACCTGCATCCATCCCTCCACTCAGAAGAGGCCTCCAACCCCCAGGGAGATTAAAGGTGGATTAAGGGAGTGTCTCTGTTTGACCCCAAATCCCTTTTTATGTCCCTAGAGACCAGCATCTCTGTTGAGTTTCAAATGCCTCTCTCCAGGTCCCTGCTTACACTGTGGCTCTCTCTCTTTGTCTCAAAAACCCTTTGCCCACCTGAGGTAAACTCCAAAGAGGGCAATGCTGGGGAGAGAAAGGACTTCGAAAACTGTGGCAGGGTCCAAGGGCCAAACCACCCGCTCTCGAACGGTATAACGAAGAAGGGGAAGGGACCTTGAGGGAAACAGACACCCAAAGAAGCAGTGGCCGAAGGGCTGAAAGGAAACAAAACTTCAAGGCTGTATTTAGATTTTTACACAGAAATGAAAATTTGCTGTTGCGAGCGCGCGCGCGTGTGTGTGTGTGTGTGTGGTGTTATGTGTGTGTGCATACTAGCAAGATGGATAAGCTTTATCACCAATGATCTCTGCATCTACAGTATGCGTTTGTATTTATATCTGCTCCTGCATCCGGCTGATACTCCATATTTGTTCTTTGTGGCCGTGTAGTGAAGAACAGTAAAAGAGCTGAAGAGGCAGTGAGAGAAAGAAGAGACCCCAGCAGAGAGAGAGAGAAATCCCGAGGCAGAGACCGAGAGACAGTGATGGAGACCTACAAGAGTGAAAGAGAAAGGAGCTTTGAGGTACCAGACACCGAGTCAAGGGCAGGGCAGACCCATGGAGAGCCAGCCAGCCCCAGGGGCCAAGCTTTCCATCCCCCGCTTCACCTTGGAGACCTGAGATGTGGCCCTCACTCCTGCCTGTTCCTCCCCCAGGCTCAGCCCAGAAACTGTCAGTGGATTTGCAACTTCACCGGGCACATCCCTCTGCATGTTTAACAATCTGGAGTCTGTTGGACAATAGGTCGACCACCTCCCTGGGCTGCCCCCTAGGGACTGGTTCCACACAGCCCAGCATTCTCTTTTGATAAATGAACTTTCCTACTTCCATGGCTCTCCTGTACAATAACTGGGCTCCAAACCTACGCATCTGTGTGTGTGCTGTACACATCAATACCCTTCATCTTCTCTCCTACAGATCCGTCGCCCTGCCAGTCCCACTGGTCATCTGCAGCCCACACACAGCCTCTTGTCTGGTGTGGCTGTCAGAAGCTGCCTGTGTGTGAAGCAGGTCCGCGTATGCCAGGAACACATTTCTGTTTCTAGCAGCCCCGTCTGTGTGTGTCGACACCTGCCTGCCGACAGGCTCCATCATCGGCTGGGTGTCTGGCCACCACTTGGGCTGCTGCTATGGCCGAGGGCACCTTCCAGACCCAGGACTTCTAGGGGTGCAACCCAGACAGCTCCTTACCCCAGGGCTCCCCCCTAAAGCTGCCCAAATCCCCCCTTTGGTGGCTTGGTTATACATCAGATACATACGATTCTCGCATAAACCAGCCTGACCACAGAGCTCCCACAGCACCAAACAATCACCTCTGTCCTGAAAAGGAGACCAGACCTTGCCACAGAGGCATGGGCTAGTGTGCCAGCTAGATAACAATACCCATGAGCTGGAGAGAGAGGTTCTACTTAACATCCCCCGAAGTGTGTATTAGTACATCAATGTTACTTTTATTCTAGAACCATACATATCTCCGCTGCTCGTTTTCACACAAATAATGGTCTCTATATGGGCATCTGGCCAAACACCAGCACTGTATGTGATACATGTGGTATGGTATACGTGGCGCACTGGCACACACGGCATGCCTGCTTTACAATTCTGTAACACGGTGTCATTGTCTTGGTGCAATGCCGGTTTCCGGCTGCTTGACACAGGGCTCTGTAGGTCTGATGCCCATTTCTGGGGCGCAAGCTCTCGGATTTTGGCTGCATCCATTAGCCAAACAAGCAGCCAGTTTTTGAGCCCCTGCAACCTCAGTCCGGGCAGAGGTACTGAACTATGGGTGGTCGCGTTTACATGGGTGCTAGGCTGCTGTTGTGCCTGCAGGTGAGACCAGGCAGGTCCCCTTCACCCTGCCAGGTGCTCTCTCGAGCGAGGGTCACCAATGCATGGGCCGCCTGCTGCCGCCTATGTGCCAGTAGGTCTGTGTGTGTCTGTATCTTGTCTGTCTGCAGCAGTGTGCAATCAGGTGTGCGCTGGTTGGTGATATGTAGCAGGGTCATGTGTATGTCCATGGGCCTTGGTGAGTGTTCTGTGTGTCGTTCTGGGCTGTGTGTGACATTTGTTGGTCTCCGTGTGTTTGTCGGTGTGTGTTGTGTATGCATGTGCCCTGGTGTTGGCTGTGAGGCTCGCGGTTAACTCAGTGTGTGTCCGTACGGTTAGTGGCAATTGTCTGCGGATCCCTGGGTCCCAGTGTGTCGAACTGTGGCTTCTGTGTATGAACTACGGGTCTGTCCCTCTGTCTGTCCCGGGCCAGGCCAAAGTCAGGCAGATGCACACTCGCAGGGGCCCCAGCCTGCGCCCCTGTCACGTCTCGTGGGTCTCTTGCTGCAGCTCGAGCTCCCGCTTCCGACAAAGTCCAATCTCCGAAGCGGCGCCGGCCGTGGACTCGTCAGGTGGCGCCCAGGGTGCTCCGGGAGGGAAGGGCAAGGAGTGAGGGGTCACTGCTCCCTCTCCCCGGCCAGCCCGCCGCGGAAGCTGCTCTGCCCGATGCGAGCGGCACTGCAGCCGGTGCGCTGAGAAGGGCAAATGGAAGCACTAGAAGAGCAGACGTGAGAAGTGAATAGAAATAGAGAATCGTAAATAGATAAAAAGGAAAAATAAAACCAATTTGAAAAGAAAACGTTAAAAAAGGGATAAAATAATGCTAAATGAAATAAAAAGGAAACATTGCAAAGACGTTAATGTTAATGATAGAAAAGGCAAGGAAACCAGACCGAAAAGAAAAGGCTCTAAAGCGCCCGATGGGGCGAGAAGCCTGGAGGGGGCGCTGCAGTGGCCGAGAGCTGGGAATTCTCGCAGCTCCCCGGACCCGGGTTCTGCGAAAAAGCCCGCTTCAGGGTCTACTGGCACCACCTCCCACCGCCAGTGGCAGGGACCAACGAGTTGGATACGGAGGGCCACCTTTGTCCCCCACCTCGGCCGCTGAACCTGTCCCCTAGGCGGGGAACAGGAACGATCCTCTCTAACCCGCCACGTTTCTGGGCCAGTTCTCCCCAGAGTTCAAACGGTTCTTGGCCGCCGCGAGGCCCCTGCAGACGCGATCTCTGGTTCGCCGCGGCAATTGGCGCGTCGGGAAAGCCCGGCCAGCCGAGAAGGGGTGGTGGGCAACTGCGGGCGGCCCCACTCCCGGCCCGCGGCTCCCACCCCCGGCCGGGCTTGAGGCCCACACCATGGCCCTGGGCGCATGGCCCTGGGCGCAAAGCCCTCGCGGCTAGTCCGGGACTATGGTTTGAGGCGGCCGGGCCAACAGGGTGAAAAACTAAACCCAGGAGATGCTGGGGCAAGCAGGGAACCTGGCAGGTTGAGGAGAAAGAGTGATACAGTGAGACAGACAGAGACAGAGAGACACACACAGAGACAGAGAGAGAGGGGGGCCAAAAGCGAGGCGGCGAGAGGCCTGAGATAAAGTGAAAAAGGGAGCCCGAGAAGGTCGGTGGCGGAAGCAGCCCGCCCCTCAGGGAGTTTGGCCGGGCGCCCCGATTCCCCACCCCCGCGCCGCCTCTGGGAGCCGCACCTCTCCCTGTTCTTCCTAAACGGCCCAATCCTGCCCCTAGACCCTCGGTCCCAAATAGCGAGTGGGGTCAGGATCCAGAGAATCGGGAACGTGTAGACTCCGCAGCCCGTGGCCGTGGCTGTCAGAAGCAGAGAAAGGAAATGGCAAGACTGCAGGGCGACGGGGATGCTCCCCCAGATTCAGGCGCAGAGGCACCATTCAGGGAGGCGCTGGCCAAGTTCAGGGCGCACCCGTCTTAAATAAGCCCCAGCTGACTTCGTGTCGGGGCATCAGTGGCCATTTCACACTCAAAATACCTGAGCAAATACCCTCCAAGGCCCACTCCCACCAAATCGGTGGGCTGGTAGGGAAAGGCCTCGGGGCCTCTGACCAGTTATGCGGGCTTCGGCCAAGTCACTTCCTCCACCCCTCTCCCCTTTTCTAAAACGAGGTGCTGGGGCTGGGAGTCGCCAGAGTCCTTCCAGCGGAAAGATGATCAGAGCCAGATAGTTTAGGAGGAGGACCCTCAAAGGGACCAACGGGGCTTATGAGTTAGTCCAGACGAGCCCCACCCAGATTTGGTGGGTCAGTCAATCTCATCCCAGAACATTTTGGCCCTCATCAGGAAGCAGACTGTGGATTAATTTGGGACAGGGTGTGGGCCGCCCTGAAAGAGAGTTATCAGCTATGGGGGTGGCAGGTGAGGAATGGGCTGTCTTCCTGGAGGAAGTCCAGAACCGGGAGCAAAGGGCTTCCCAGGGGGGTCCCCGCCCTGAGGTGAACAACTAGGCAGGGTGCTCTAGGTTGGGAGTGGGCACGGGGTGGTGGGACACGCCGTCTGCAATGGCAGTCCCACTGCTTCACTGGCCCGGAGCCTCTAAGCCAGTTACCACACTCTCTGAACGCCCACTCTGAACCGGTACAATGGAGAATAGGAAACCTGCCTCTGTGGGTCGTGCTGAAGACCCAGTGTCGCTGAGGCCTCCACAGACACTCAAAAATAGTAGCTTTTCTCCAAATTCAGGAATGTCATGTCGACCTTTAGATTCTCCTGTTTGTGGAACAACAACAACAACAAAGTGTGAGGAGGGGAGGGAAGAAGGGGAGAGGCACGCTGGCTGTGGTTTGCTGCCTCTCTATCCTGCCTTCCTGTTTTAACCAGTTCTGAATCCCTGTGTCAGCCTCATATTATCGCAGATAAATACATAACACGAAGTGTCACTCTTTAAAAAAAAAAGAAGCCACTAAAATAAAATACAACACCCCTCAGTACACCCAAATAGCCTGAAATAAACTACCGTCAAGTTCCTCCGGGAGGCCCTGCCAGTCACTGGCTATTTACAGTTAAAGTTAATACGCTCCAAAGTGCTGGAATTTCAATTTGGAACCGAGTAATTTGCTTGCTTAAGCTGCCTTTCTGTTTGCCCACCCTCCCCCTTTCCTTATTTATTTTCAGAGAATTGGGGAAACTCTACGTATAGAAAAAATGCTTCTTTTGACTATTTGCACGTGTTTTCATTTTTAATCTCCCCAAATAAATCTATAAATTTAAGTAAGTTCCATTCAGAGAACCTGTTCAAGAATAGTTCCAACGACAAAGTTTTGGAGACAAATGCTGAAATAAATAAACAAAATGTAGAGAAGTTAAAATAGAAATTTAGGCCTATGCTTATCAATCTGAATAGATCTCAATAGTATAATACAGGGTGAAAAAGTTGAGTGAGATAACATTATTTCATTTATACAAATTAAAAACACATGAAATAAACATATACAGTATTTGTTGTGTGTTTGTGTATCTGGGAAAGAGACAAAGTCAAAGAAGAGAAAATATGTGTGTGTGTGTATGTGTGTGTGTGTGTGTGTGTGTGTGTGTACAGGCACCAGCACGTGGGTGCAGGAAGCGTAGAAGGGAGGAAGAGAAGTCTCTGTGCATGGTAGATGGCAGACTGGGGAAGGAGAAATGCCTGTAAAAAAAAGGTTAAGTTTCAGTCCTGGCTCTGCCAGTTACTTGGCTGGGATACCGTAGGCAAATCACTGACCGACTGTTCTCACACACCTGTTTCCCAATGTTTCCAATGCCCTCCTCACTCAGTTGTTACGAGACCCAAATGAAATTCTGTACCTCAGAGTTTCTTCACCAACAGCAATGTGCTGTAAGGATGCAAGGTATCACACATACTGCAAATACCTTGTATGACCCAACTTACATGACACCACACCTCGACTGAATGGATCTCCCATCTGCCCCCGACTCAGCAGCCCAGATTCTCCAGATGGAGGGGATCCTAGGCCTGGAGGCACTTGGGCTCTGGGGGATGGAGGTGAGTTTAGAGGGTGGAGCAGAGGGCAGAGTGGTTCATTATCACCTTATCTCCCCTTTCACGTTCTGCTCCCAGCCCCTTCCCCCAGGTGAATCTCCCCCCTTGGCCCTCCTCCTGGCTCTCTCTCTGCCTGGCCTTCAAGGTTACGGAGAGCGGAGTTGGGGGGGGGGCGGTGGTGGTGGTGGACTGAGATAGCAGGGGGAGGGATAAAATTTGGATTCTAAAAAGGATTTTCTGACCTTCCAAGGCTGGAGACCCAGCATCATTCTCTCCCCAAAGAAGAGCCCCCTGAACACCCTGGGAATGGAAAGGGCTGGAGGCGGGGGATGGTAGAGAAGACACCCCAGCACACCCGAGAGAGGGGGGAGGGGGAAGGAGAGAATAGAGGCTCTGAGAGGGCACAGGAAAATTCTTATTTCTGTGCTCGCTCAAGAGGAGAGGGGCCTGCATCGCACAGCTAACGAACCTCTACCGAAATTCTCTGTGCAGGATTTGGCTGCTCCCAGAGGGGGGTCCTTTCTAACAAGGTGCTCTCGGGCCCTGCCCCTCCCTCCCCAGGAGCTGAAGCCGCCAAAGGTTCGTGGAATATAATGGATCATTTTCCAATTTACCAGGGTCTTAGAGATTACGCCGCTAATCCCATCAAAGACCATCTGCTTACATTGTCCCTCCTGAGCCAAAATAAATAGATCCTTTACTCCCTCCACTTCAACTCCTCTGGGGTATTGTAGCGGCAGAAAGTTCGACAAGGCCCATCCCATTTCCCCCTCCCTCCCGCTGCGGGCTGGACAGAAAAGGAGAAAACAAACTTAGTTTGTCTGAGGTGTGAAAGGTCACTTATGCTCCTGACCTGCTTTCTTCTCCCTGGCTTGCGACGCTGGGAATCAGGGAGAGGGGCGGGCCCGGGGCTCTGGGGTCTCGAAAGATCAGCCCCCTGCGGAGGTGTGGGACAGGCTGTTCCTTGCCCCACCGTCCTTCTGTCTCCTCCACTCCTCCAAGGCCACCTTAGCCCCAACTCATTTTTGTTCTCTTGCTCTAGCCTCATAGAGTTTCTCCTACCTGTGACTGTTGGGAATTACAGAAGTCTAACTTACACCCCTCTCTTAGCGGGACTGGGGGGAAAAGGACAGGAAAAGCCACATAAACCCTAATTTGATTCCATCTACAAGTCATTTATTCTCTAGGCTTTTCACATTTATTCTCTTGTTATTGCTCTGTCGATGAAAGGAGCTTCATAAATTGGGGAGAGAGGCTCAGGAGGAGTGTGGTCTCGCCCAAGGTCTCCCAGGGACTATATGGCTAGATCCAGGAGGAATGCGTATGCATACATGAGTCTTCCGGAATTCGGTTGTGCAGGTTATATATTAAAAGGTGGTAAGGGCTATGGAAATAAATGAAATATATAACAGGGTAAGGGAAGATGGGATGGGGCCTCACTGAGAAGGTGCCCATTTGAGCAAAGACTTATAGGAGGGGAGAAGTTACTCCAGATGAACTCAGGAGAAAGAGAGTTCCACACACAGGGACGAGTCAGTCTCTCCCCACAGCTGCCCTCTGTTTTGGCCACTTCTACCGTACTCTGCCTTTCAGCCATCATTCATAGTTGTCTTCCCACCTGCTCAAGAACCTAAAGGGGCTCCCAGCAGTGGGCTTATCCTCTGCAGAACCATCTGCAGAGGAGGTCTCTTCAATTCGGTGGAACAACGGCCTGATTGGGGTGACTCTGCCCCAGACACAATTGGTCTCCCGAAGGTGCACATAATTTACTTTAGAAAAGCAACACAGGGTAACAGGAACAACACAGGCATGGGAGTCAGGAGGACCTCAGTTGGGGTCCCAGCTTTGCTACTTACTAGCTATGTGATCAGGGCATGGTTCCTGGCCTGTCTGGCTCTCCACTTCCTCATCTGTGAAACAGAGACACTGCCTATGTCACAGCACTGCTGTGGGAAATGAACGAGATGGTGCATGGTTCTTAGAAGGTGCTCTGTACAAAACCCCTTGCTGAACAGAGTGGGGAATAAGCCCCAGCCCCACAGAGAAGTCAGAGAGAATTTGCTCAAGAAATTTTTAACAGGGATGTGCAAAGCACTGCATTTCCGGACAAAATACATGGATTTCCCACTTATAGAATTCGTTCATTTGACAAGTATTTGTGGGGCACCCCTATGAACAAGGCACTAAGGGACACAAAGGGGAACGAGACATATGCTCTGATTAAACAGCAAAGACAAGGACACAATTACCGGCATACAAAGCAGAACATGGTATGTGCTAAGAAAGTGAGATAGAAATTCAAGGGAGAGAAAGTGATCATGTTCAACTGGGGTAATGTGTGATCAGGGAGTTTCATTAAGGAGGTGGCATGAGTTGGGTGGCCCTTGAACGATGAAGAGAACCCTGAGCAGGCAGAGTGTAGGGGAAAGATTTTATGCAGAGAACGTGAGTGAGAGTCCATGCTTGACCATAATGCACATCAAAAAGACCTGAACATTCAGGTAACCAGCAGCTCATTATGAGCCAATAAGGTGATATAGCTGCTAAAAGCTAATAAAGTCTTTGGCTATATGAGGGCAGGAATCACATCCAGATCCAGAAAGGTGAAGAGCATTACTGTACTCTGAACTTGCTCCA
>NW_004444149.1:755213-756362 GCF_000243295.1 Trichechus manatus latirostris | reverse complement strand
AAAAAAAAAAAAAAAGTCTCCTGCCAGTGGCTCCTTCCCCCATCAGTCTAGACTGGGGAGTCCTATCTAAACGCCTCCTTACCCTCATCCAGCCTTCCCATGCAGCATCCCAACGTCTCCCTTTCTTGTGGTGTCTTATACCCTTCTGAAAGCTGGAGAACTCCAATCCCAGGAGCTATCTGAAAAAACAAAACAAAATAAAGCCCTAAACCAAAATCCAAACCCAAGGCTGTCGAGTCGATTCTGACTCACACTGACCCTGCAGGACAGAGCAGGAACGCCCCGTAGGTTTTCCAAAGAGTGGCTGGTGGATTCGAACTGCCAACCTTTTGGTTAGCAGCTGAGCTCTTAACCACTGCACCACTAGGGTAAATAAAGTGCTAGGTAATAGCTATTGGTTTCCCCCAGGTGATCAACGTTTGAAAGGACATCTAGAGAGAGTGAAAGGGAAGGAGTGCTTGAAGGCAGACAAATGCAGATGAGACACCTCTTCCACAGCGGCGCCTAGACGCAGCTCTTGTCTCTTGGTTTCTTGCCTTGTGCTGCCACCTAATGTCCCAAAACTTTAAAATACCTTAGTCTAGGGAGGGACTGCATTTCTTTCATTCAGTCAGTCATTTACAATTCATTCTTTTACTCACTGATTCACTCAATCTTTCAACAAAAATTAATGAATCCTTCCCTATGGCCAGTTATGGAGACAAGTCACCTTATCCTTCCGCTTGTTTCTAGCAATTTCTGCTCTCTTGCTGCTCTAGACAGTTCCCTCTCTGCCCTTTTTCCCCCTTAAGAGAGGAAACTTCAACTCCAATCCCTCAAACTCATTCCCTTTTGTTAGCAGAAGTGGAGACAAGGTGCGCTATCCAGTAATTCCTTCCTAATAAACAACGAATTTCCAACTCGAGGCACGGAGTTGATGGGAGTGTAGTGTCCACTGAAAAGACACTGGGAGGGAGAACTGACACAGTACAAATTAGACACAAACTATAACCTATTTGGCACTTTATAGGTTAATAAAGGAGCCCTGGTGGCACAATGGTTAAGCACTTGGCTGCTAACTAAAAGGTTGGTCGTTTGAACCCACGCTCCTTGGCTGAAAGGCCTGGAGGTCTGCTTCTGTAAAAGATTACAGCCCAGAAAAGCCTCTGG
>NW_004444149.1:752656-753557 GCF_000243295.1 Trichechus manatus latirostris | reverse complement strand
CACAGGAGTGAGGTTTAGATAAGGAAGAAACAGAATTAAAGACGGAAGCAACAGCAAAAATAAAGACTTAACATGTAGAAACTTTTGAAATGGTATAACTCTGGCTATGTATATTTTCACCAAAAAAAAAGGTCCTCCAAGGTCTAGAAGGGAGAGTGTTGACATGTCATGGGGTTGTTAATCAACGTCATAAAACGGTATGTGTACTGACTGTTTAATGGGAAACTATTTGTTCTGTAAACCTTCATCTAAAGTACAATAAAAAAATTTCAAAAAAATATAAAGACTTAGAGGGAAAAAATGCAGGGATATTGAAGGTTCATGTGCTAGGCTAGATGGGATAAGGTTCACAAGGGCACTGCTAGGATGTGAGGTTGGTATCAGAGGGTGGAGAGTCTTGGACGTCAAGCTAAAGGGTTAGAACCTCATTCAGTAAGAACCACCATTTAGGATTTTTATTTGAAAGGACTGTTATGTTTAAAACTATGCTTTAGAATGAAATCTGCCAGTGATGACTTAAGGGGGTTTGCTAGTTTCCAGGCAAAAAGAACAGTGAGGCTGACCTAAGGAGTTGATGGTGAGGAGATAAAGAGGAGGCAGACGTAGAGCGAAGAGGCAGAGATGGGGACCCAGAAACTGGCTGGATATGGTACAGAGGAGCAGAAAGAGTCGATGTGTTGAAACAGCACACAGAGGTATTAGCATTAACCAAACTCATTGAATACAACCAGTTTCTGGTAGTTTCCTCCTCCATAAAAATAGGAATAGTAAACTGACTTTACACAATTATTGCAGGAGGATTAGATTTTATTATGTATATAACGCTCCTGGCATACAGAAGGTACTCAATATATGGCAGCTATAATATGATGACCTATAGTTTTGAATATGATGACCAGAA
>NW_004444149.1:749099-750133 GCF_000243295.1 Trichechus manatus latirostris | reverse complement strand
AAGCTGCTTTACTGGTCCAGTTGTGAGGATTTTTATTTTCCTTATGTTGAGATGAAATCTATACTGAAAGCTGTAGTTTTTGATCTTCATCAGTAAGCGCTTCAAGTCCTCTTCGCTTTCCTCTAGCAAGGTTGTGTCATCTGCATACCACAGGTTGTTAATTTGATGGCCCATTCTTCTTCATATAGTCCAGCTTCTTGGATTACTCGCTTAGCATGCAGATGGAATAAATATGGTGAAAGGATACAACCCCGAAGCACACCTTTCCTGACCTTAAACCATTCACTATCCCCTTGTTCTGTTCAAATAACTGTCTCTTGGTCTATATACAGGTTCCTCATGAGCACAATTAAGTGTTCTGGAATTCCCACTCTTCGCAATGTTATCCATAATTTGTTATGATCCACACAACTGAATGCCTTTGCATAGTCAATAAAACACAGATACACATCTTTCTGGTATTCTCTTTTCAGCCAGGATCCATCTGACATCAGCAATGATATCCCTGGTTCCACGTCCTCTTCTGAATACAGCTTGAATTTCTGGCAGCTCCCTGTCGATGTACTGCTGCAACCACTTTTGAAAGATCTTCAGCAAAATTTTACTTGCATGTGTTATTAATATTGTTCGATACTTCACACATTTGATTGGATCACTTTTCTTCTATCATGACGTATTAGTAAGTGAAAAAAAAACACACAAAATACAAATATATAAATATACTCCTATTCTTTTAAACACACACGTATATTTTTAGATAAATAAAAACACCAAGCCTGTTTTCATCAAGTTGATTTCAATTCATAGCGACCCTACAAGACAGAGTAGAACTGCCCCATAGAATTTCCAAGGAAAAAGGTGGATTTGAACTGCTGACCTTTTGGTTAGCAGCTGAGTTCTTAACCACTGCACCACAGGGGCTCCTGTAGATAAACACATACATACATATATAGAGAGAGATAGTTATGGATAGAATTGTGTCCCCTCAAAAATGTGTGTCAACTTGGCTAACCCATGATTCCCAGTATTGTGTG
>NW_004444149.1:720023-747246 GCF_000243295.1 Trichechus manatus latirostris | reverse complement strand
TACAGAGAGACAGAGAGAAGGAGAGAGGGAAAGAGGGAGGGAGAGAGGGAGGGAGAGAGGGAGGGAGAGAGAGAGATGTATCTGCATCTAGCTGGGCAACTGGGTAAGTAGTGTCACCATTAGCCAGGATAAGGAATTTAGAAATTAACAGGTCCAGTGCTGAAGATACTGAGTTTCTGTTTAGTTTGACCTGTGAAATACTCTGGAGATATGTCACAGAGGAGGCTGAATATACAGGTCTGAAGCTCAAGAGAGAGATTGAGACTATAGACATAGACTGGGGTCACAGTATTTAAGTGGCTGCTTAAACCTCAGGGGCAGATGACACTGGCCACAAAAGGAGTAAAGAAGAGAGAGCAGCCAAGGGCAGATGCCCAGGAAACAACAGTATTTACAGGGTGGGCAAAATGAGTACAGCCAGCAAAGAATAATGCCCCTAATATCACCACTACCTCATCCCATTACTGGAGACATGTAACCTTGCTCCCACCTTATTAATAATATGCATGGGAGCTCTCCTACTTCCCTTCTCCCCACCTCAAGGGTCTGTATGACTGGTGCCTATAACCCTTCTACCTACTTCAGAGGAGACTTCGCACCTCCTTGTAAAGGCCAATCAATTCTTTCAACTGGCTGATTTCTTAATTCTATCCCATCACTTCTGATGGTACACTCTGAAGTATTACTTTTCGCAAGCATCTTCAACGTCTCCCATGCCGTTAATTTTGTCCCCTTTACCTACAAACATTCCAGAACTTTCTCAATCTTTAGAAAACTCCAATTGACACTACTGTCTCCAATATCTCCTGCTTGATTTTTCATCCCTATAGTGCCAAACTTCTCCAGGTAGTGCTTGGTTTGGCTCATTGGAGATTTAGCTATACAAGTCATTGTCACCGTCCCCACACCCTCCCACCTCGGCTTTCTGCATTCCCACTTTCTTGTCTTTGTTCACTGGCCTTAAGTGACCTTCATCTCTAATGAGGAGATAATAGTATCTATCTTGAAGGATTTTTGTAAGGATCAACTGATACAACGTGTGGAAATGCTGGATAAACTAAGGCAATATATGGGTATTCCAACTAAATATTTTGGCAGGGGGGACATAATTTTCCATTATCATCTTTTAAATGACATTTGATATGGACAAAAGACTAACTGTAATATATCTGTGTTATATATGTTTATATATGTAATAAAATGTACACCTACAAATCCACCATTTAACCCCATAACTAGAACATTACCAATAGTATCCACCTATGTGTTCTCCTTCCCACCCACAATCCCTCTCCAAAGTTAACTACTACTGAATTTTGTGTTTTCATTCCATTGCTTTTTTAAAAAGTTTCATCATATATACCTAAACAATATATTGTTTTTGCACTTTATAAAAGCAGTTTCAAATGTCTGTAGTGTTCTGGGATTTTTTTTTTTTTGCATTCAACATTATGTTTTAAGTTTTATCCGTTGCAATTATGTACTTTCTACCCTTCTACCCATCTTTCAAGCCTCATCTCCTTCAAGCAGCCTTCTCAGACCACAAGAACAGTGATGTTTCCTGCTTCTGAACGCCTCTAATATTCATCGTCCATAAAAACACTGGGTTGAAATTGTGCTTTCACTTTTCCTTTATCTTAAGGTCGGCAGTTCAAATCCACCAGCCGCTCCTCAGAAACCCTATGAGGCAGTTCTACTCTGTCCTACAGGGTCGCTACGAGTCGGAATCGACTGGTCGCCAACAGGTGTGGGTTTTGGTTTGGTCATTACCTCAATGAGACATAAGCTCCTTGGAGCTCATGGAAGCAATTTGTCAGGGAAGAAAGAGCACTGAATGGGGAGCTGGGTGGTCTAGGTTCTACTCCCCACGGAGAGTATCCTCGGACTCATCCCTTCAATTCCCTGATAACCTACCTGGAGGTGTTTATGTGAGGAACTCCTGAGATAATGGCTATAACGCGCTTCGTAAACTGCGAAGCGTCGTCCCCAAATGAACGTTACTGTTGGCCCACAGCTCCTACAGGGACCTCTGCACAAAGATTCAGGCCAAGGTTGTGTCACCCTGCGGGCAGGGATCGAGTTTGCTCCTTTCTTCGGGATCTCTCCCAGGCAGCGCCTGGTCCGGATCGAGTGCCGCGACGGAAGTTAGCCGACTGGGAAAACTGCCAGGAGAGATGGCGCTGTCTCTCCCTCAAATTGGGCACCCAGTTACAGACGGTTAGATTTGCGCATGCGCGGCTCCGCCTCCAGGCCCTGGTGAGACCCAGCCAAAATTGGTTCGCTCGGCTCAATCTTTTGAGTACGCATGCGTCTTGTCCAGGCTGCGGTTGGCTGATAACCCCATCCGTCATTGGAAAAGCCAATGACCACGAGATCCACTTCTGCCCAAGGGTAGGGGGCGCTGGAGGTGGTTTTGGGTCTTTGTCCGCAACCGCGCCACTGTGGACTAACTGATTGAAATGGGTCGGTCCCTAGTGCGGGTAGCAACCTCGGAAGTGTTGGTTGGCTCTGCTGCCGAACCATCGCTTTATTTGCCATGTCACAGCGGGGAGGGAGAGGGAAGGGGACCCGCGTAAAGGGCGGCGGGGTCACTGCTGCCTCCGAACAGTGTCCGAGGGGTAGCTGCCAGTCAGCATTTATTGAGCACTTACTGCGTGCCAGACACTGCTCTAGCGCTTTGGAATAGGGCGGCCTCTGCCTTCACGGGAGTTTGCAGCCTGCCTACTGGGGAAGAGTAAACAAATGACTTCATCGTCTGCCTTCTACTCCTTCGCCTTTGATGGAGATTTTCTCTCCTCCCCATTCCTCAGGCCACCATAAATTGGGGGGTGGGGATGGGGATAAAGACGTTAGGCACCCTGAACTACTCCGTCGTCCCCGCTTGGCTCTGGCAGGCAGGGCAGGAAGTGGGCACCACGGCGCCGGCGCGAGCCTCCTCCCTCCCAGCTGAGGGCAGTGACCTGGGCCAGGGACGGGCGCCGCGGGCGGTGAGGGCTGGGCTTGGGGACCCTGTCACCTCCCTGTGGGCAGGACCATACTCGTACCCCGTTGGGCCGGCGTCGCCGGTCACCAGCTTTTATTGGGCATGTGGCTGCTGATGCGCAGTAAATAGGAGTGACTCTGGGCGGCCACGCTGTGAAGGCGGGGGAGCACACTTTACGAGACCAAAAGCACTGCCCAAGCGAGGCCTTAGAGCTGTAAACACGTGGAAGCAAATAAAAAGCCAAGCCGGGGGAGGGGGGAGTAGAATGTAGTAAATTAATCCAACTGAAGCACTAAATCCTGAGCCCCAGGGCTGATGGCGGCATCTGAACTAGACCTAACCCGGAACTACGCGAAGCCCGGTGGACAGAACACGGCGGGAGGCCGGGTTTCTCTGCTCATAAGCTTCAGAGCCAGTTCTTCGGGCCCCGGGCTTACCAACTGTGAAATCAGACAGGGGACTGGACGTTCCACTTGTCAGGGCAGTGACACAGAATGAGTTAAGGCTGCACACAGAAACAAGCGGGCTGTATGGGCTCCAGAAGGAGCCACTTTGGAGCCTGGGGTGGGGTCTCCTTGTGTCCCTTCCACATCCGCTGTTCCTGAAACAAGTTTCCACGATCACAAGGCTGGAAAAGTTACTCAGCCCATGGGACTGAGGGGTGAGTCAGAAGAACACGAGCTTCAGAGAACTGGCCTGGTGGCTTTGGCTGGAACAATCAGATACCACCCTTTGCTTCCCGCCTTCAAAGAGCGGCTTCTTTAGGGATGGGAGCCCAGCGGATGCTAATTCTTTGGGGAACAAGTAGCTGAGCCCAGGACACTGGGACCCACACCTTTTCGCAGCCCCATCCTATCTGGCGCCACACCAGGAGCTGGTCTGGGAGCTGGAAACTACAGAAGCTGCACAAAGTTACCACGCCCTTGAGTTAAAAAAAATCCCTGGTGTTTATAGCACTCCACAGTTTACAAAGTGCACTTCACAGGCATTGTATCATTTTAGGTTCTCGAATGCATAGGCATGTGTCAGGCACTAAGCCAAACAACAATGGATGAGGCAGTGCATTATTTAAAGGAGCTTTCAGTCCTATAATAGAATCTAGAAACCAGTACCTACATTTCTAGGTAGATGAGAGAATGCTATACAAAGAGGCAGATTCCTGAGACACTTCCAGTGGAGAAGGATATACAGCCACCAAGGCAGGGCAGGAGGAAATTATGAAAAGTTTTATGGAGGGAATGTTTTAGGAGTGAAACTTTGAATGACAGGGAGGGTTTCAAAGATAGAAATAGGGGTGCAGAGCAGTTTTTTGTCTTTAGCCCTCTTCTTCCCTAAGTGTTCCCCCAGCTAAGCTCATCTATTTTCATGCCTTCGACAACTAGCTGTAGTAAAAATAATAACACTTACGGGTCAGAAACAGTTCTACGTGATTTATATGTATCATTTATTTAAATCTCATGGCAGCCCATTTTACACGTGAAGCAACTGAGGCATGGAGAGGTCAAGGTACTGTGCATGCCAATGTCTCCAGTCTAGACCTTGTGCTGAGTCCCAGCTTCATCCATCCAGCTGCCTACCAGATGGTTCCTCCAGGTACCTTGTAAAGAAGTGTCATCTTCCCTAATCAAAAGCCAATGAACTCTAGGGTTGCACTAGGCGTCCCTATGAATTTGGGCCTTTAGAGCCAGATCCCTCATACTCCTGACCACCCTACCCTACCCAACCTCTCCTTGGGGAACAAGCAATGCATCCCCGCTGTGATGCCCCAAAGAATGTACCAATTAGATTTCGCTTGTTCAAGTTTAGTACAAGGCTTGTAGAGTCAAACAAGCCTTTACTGAAATTAGATCACAGCTAGGAAATACATTTCTGGTTCATTTAACTTACACAACATGACTACTCATATGCAGCATGGGGCCCTGTAGACAAGTCTCTCCTTGCCTGCCCCCACCCCTCCCCAGCCAGGCTTCCTCCATGGTCCTTAGACTTCCGATGTCCTGAGGACAGCTTCTTCGGGGGTTACCGACACCATGAATGGCTTCGCTCCTCCCTCTCCCTACCTACAGGGTGACCTAACCCTTGCTAACCTGAACAAGATGACCATCCATCAATACTGCACAATAGTTTTCACATACACCTCCAACTCAACATATCTAAAATGAAACTCACCTCCTACCGACTTACCCGTCTGGAACCACAGCACCACCATCCAACCAGTTTTATAGTCTAAGCACAAATGGGTGGCGCAGTGGTTAAGAGCTCTGCTGCTAACGAAAATGTTGGCAGTTCAAATCCACCAGTCGCTCCTTGGAAACCCTATGGGGCAGTTCTACTCTGTCCTGGAGGGTTGCTATGAGTGGAATCGACTCCATGGCAGCGAGTTTGGTTTAGTTTGGTTTAAGCACAAATTTGGAAGTCATCGATCCTCCTCCCTTTCCTCCCCCCTCCACCAGGCAATTCCCAAGTCCTGTTAATCTACCCCTTAACTATCTATTAAATTCATCCTCTTCTCTCCATCCCTTCCTTAGGTTTAGGCTCCCGTTATTTTTACTTGCAGGGCATCCTGACTGGCCACGTGCCTTTAATTCGGCTTTCCTTCCAACCGTTCTCAGCATTACTGTCAGAGGGAGCTTTCATTGCTAGAGCTTTCTGAAGTGCAAATCTGATCAAGCCCTTCCTCTACTTAAAATCCTTTGATGACCAAGTATCTTCAGAATAAAGTCCAAGTTACAGCAATTAAAGCCCTTCACAATGAGGCGTCTGCTTACCTCTTCAGGTTTATATGCCATTCCTTGGACCTGAAGGCACCATTCTTTCTCTGCATACCTTTCCACATGCCATTCCTGCTGTAAGAAATGCCTTTCCCTCTCATATTTGCCCGGGGAACTCCTACATGTCCTCAAAATCCAGTCCAAACATCTCCTCCTATAAGAAGCTTCCCCTGATCTCCGTTAGTTTGGATTTGAACGTACCGCATCTCTGATCTCTTATATGCTTCTTACGTGGCATTTAACAGACTGTTGACTCAAGTGTTAACTGTTGGTTTGCTTGTCTCTTGTCCCCACTAGACTATGAGTGAGTTCCCTAGAGGCAGGAGACAACTGTTTCTCTGTATATCCCCAGTGCCTAACACAGGGTTTCACACAGAGTAGGTGCTTAACAAGTGTTTCTTGCATTTCAGACAGAAGGATGGTAGGAGCAAACATCTGTTCAAGGAATGGAGTGGGCTGCCTGATCTGTGTAGAATCCAAGGGATGCGCAGGGGAGGGGCATGGACTAAGCCTTGGCAAAGGGGTTGGCCCTTTGAAGGCCTCGGGAGCCAGGCCAAGGAGACCGGACTTTATATGGTGGGTAGTGGAGCACCTTGAGGAGGTTAGATTATGAGAGCTGGGCCAAAGATGGGGACGCTGGGGTCAGAGAAAGCAGGCAACTATTAGCTCTGTTTTACAGTTGACGAACAAAGGCTCAGGGAAATGGTGACTTACCCAAGGCCACACAGCTGATAAGTGGCAGAACTAGGACTTGGACTAGTTCTAGACTATGCTAGGTCCAAAGATCTTGTACCACACCCCTTGTATCACAGCCGGTATGCAGATGGGATTTCAAGGTTGTCCAAGTGTGAGATGGATATTGCTTCATTCAGGATAGGATAGATTATATTGCAGACACAACACCAATACCTCTGGTTTAACACAACACATTTATTTCCACTTCACACAAAGTCCACTATGGTGCTGGACAACACCTTGAGGTGGCCTAGCAATCTAAAGTGCTTCGGTTTTATAGCACTTCATCTAAACGTGTGCTTCCATAATTCCCACAGCAGGAAAAGCATGCTTGGAGAATCACGTACCAGCTGTTAACTGCTTCTTTTCACAAGTGACACACATTACTTCCCATTACAGTCCACTGGCCCAAACTAGTCCAATGACTCCACTTGACTACACAGGGGCTGGGAAATATAGTCTTCTGTGTGACCACGAAGGGGAAGAAGACAGGAAATATTTGTGAGCAATTGTAATGCCTACTCAAGACTCCACAGAGTGATGCCTATAGGGAAGTGCAGTGCGATGAATCGCTTTTATATGACCTTTCTTGCCATGGTCTTGTAACTTCCACCAAATGACTGGGTGGGATTATGCAAATAAGGTGTTTGTGGCCCACCAAGGGAATTGGATAGCTTGCTAGCTAATAATGCAGATAAAGTGCATGGCACCCTTGTGTGGGTGGGACCATGCAAATAAGGTGTATGAAACCCTAATGAGGGGATTGGTCAGTTTTGCTATCCCAGTAGGCTTAAAATGAGCCATCCTAGAGGCTGAAAGGGGGGACCTCACTACCACCAAGAAAGAAGAGCTGGGAGCGGAACATGTCCTTTGGACCCAAGGTCACAGCACTGAGAACCTCCTAAACCCAGGAGACAGAGAGCTGTAACATTGGAGAAGGTGTGAGATGGTGAGAAGCAGCGGCAGAGAACCAGCAGCAAAAGAACCAGGAGACTGGCAGGAGACAGTACGGTGGGCTTCCCAGCCCACGGAGCGAGAGGTGAGTGCCTTCATGCAGGAGGCTTGCTGGCAGAATAGGGTACCTCTGAACACTTATCAGTGGAGCTAAAGAGCTTTGTTAACATTTGCCTGAGCAGGGCAGAAGCCAGGCCGGCCCAAGAGGCCCGAGGGGCCGAGGGCCAGGTAGAGGCCTGCCTGTGAGCACAGCTGAGAAGCTGTCCTGACCGAAGGACTGTATCCTGAGTCGTTCCTGATCCTGAATTGTAACCTGATACATCCCTAATAAACCCCATAATCCTGAGTATTGTCTGTGAGTTCTGTGTGGCCATTGCAATGGATTGTCAAACCCAGCAGAGGAGTAGAAAGTGCCATGGGAGGGATGGCTGGTGTAGGAATTGGTAAAAAGGTTAGAAAGAGGAGGTATGTTTGACCTCCACTTCATAGCAATCAGCCTTGGGCTGTTGCTCTAATAATGACTCTCTCTCCTTCCCCTTGTGAAGTTACATGAGGAAGTCGGACGCTGCCACCACCCCATTTTTACAGTTGGCGCCATTTTTTTTTTTACAGGAAGGAAGGGCAGGCTACACAGTCTGAGGAATAGATATGAGACGTACAGAGGAGAGAGGTTTTGCTCAGGACTTTGCTGTTGAGTCAGGTCTGTTTTGGTCACCTCAGAGAGCGGTCCTCTCGTCCACGGGCATGGCTAGCTGGGGTATATACATAGTACCAGTGGGTTCTCATCTGTAGCAATGTCTGGGGAAGCTTGGAAACTGTAAGGACAGAAAGAAAGGAAGGCCTCCCTCAAGTGGCTGTTGGCAGGAGGCCTCAGTCCTTCGCCATGTGGGCCTCTCTACAGGGCTGCTTAAGTGTCCTGCGATACGGCATCTGGCTTCCCCCAGAGCGAATGATAGAGAGAAACAGAAGCCACATCTTTTATGACTTAGCCTCGGAAGTCACATACCATCACTTCTGCCGTTATTTTGTTGGTCACACATACCGACCCTGATTCAGTGTGGGAGGGGACTAGACAGAGCATGAATACCAGGCAGGAATAACTGTCGGCCAAGTTGGAAGCTGCTACCACAGGCAGTCAGCAGGAGAGCTTCATCTGGAGGATGTCATCTTCTTAACTCCTTCCTGGGCAGCTCATCTTTCCTCTCTGCTCCAGCTGAGGGAGCCATGAGCTGAAGTCTGCAACGACCCTGTGAGGGAGGCAGGGCTGGTACAGATCGCTGCATTCTGCAAAGGAGGAAATCTAAGGCTCAAAGGCACTGTGACCTACCTGACTCCTCTGTGCCCTTACAGCAGCCTTCGTCTGCAGCGCCCAAAGCATGAACCAGGTGATGGTGATTTTAGGCATTTGCAGGCCTGTCTCTGCCACTGTCTATGGGTGCCTCACTCCATCTTTGACTCTGCAGCACCCAGCCGGGCCTGGCACAGAGGAGTGGCCAAAGCCTGTTAATAGTGAGCCAAGTCTGGTGCGCCTCCCTCACGGCAGCTGCCTCTGGCCCCTGGCACACCTTTGCTGGGGCGTGGGGAGGCGGTGTAAGAGCAGCCCACCCAGCCGAAGGGCACCAGGTGGGTGTGTGGGGCCCTCTGGGATATGTGAGGAGGGGAGGCACTGTTAAAGACTTCAAAACAAAGCGGAAGGGCAGATTCCCCTGCTAGAGTGAACTCCGTGGGGGGCCACGAAGGTGTGGAATCCATCTGTGCCTGACATGGTACCTGGCAAGTTTCTGCTGAATGAAGGTTTTCAGAAGTTGAAGGTCTTCTACCATGCTATATCCACACACCAAATAGCATCCTGTGCCTGACCTGACCTTGAGTGGTATTCCTGTCATTCTTGTGTCCCAGGATCCCTCCTGCAGCTTCTAACTGGGCAAACCCTGCCCAGTCCCGGGGCTACCACTACTTCTGACAGAAGTACCTGTAAGAAATTCTCATCCTGGAGAAGTGAGCTTGGGAGAATCCCACCTCAGGCCACCTGGACGTGCCCTCCCCGGCAAGGCAGGCTAACCACCACCGTTCCTGCTGAGGTGGAGCTCTGGCCTGGCACCCTGGTAGAGCCACACAAGCCATTCCTTCCCCCCATCAGCCGACCGTACAAGAAACCAGAGCCCAAGCCGAAGTATCAGAAACGTGTATTCTTTCTTTTAATAGTAAACCTCTTTACAACAAATATAGTGAAAGAGTTTTCAAACAAAACTTGTAAGAATCTCGAGGACTTTGTTTTTTCTTATTGTGTAGAATACTAAGAAAGCATCACCATACAGCACGAAAAGAAATATTGAAAACAAATCAACAGCCACACACTTGGACTCGCCCTGCCCCAGGACCCAGGAGGAGCCCCAGGGGTGTGGGTGATTGTCAGGTTTGGGGGTGGGCACCTCCATGGCCCATCCCTGCCCCTCCCTGCCTCCTTGCCCTCCCCTCCCCTCCCTCCCTCTGGGACTTAAATGGGAAGATTGAGAGAATCCAGATTCTCCATATAACATTCCAGCCCCCCCCAACCCCCATACAAATCCCATTCCTTCTACCAACTGCTTTGGGGGTGGGAAGAGGTGGCAGAGGGGAGAATGAGGAGATCCCAGGCTCCATGACTCCTCCTCTCCAGCAAAGCCTAAACTCACCCCCCACCCCCCAGGGGATTCCAAAGAGTCAGTTAAAAATATATAGAGATATAGATATTTCTAGATACACTTTTACATCATTTCTCTCTCTCCAAACAAATAAATAATCAGCAAGAGAAGGTGCATTAACTTCCTTTCTGTCCAAGGTGGGGGAGGGTTGGGGTGGGGGTCAGGGGTCAGTCTCGCTGCACTGAGTGCTCTGTTGGTGTGAGGGGAAATGGTGTGTTCCATTAGGGGCGTCCTCTTGCCCACTGTCCCTGAACGCTGTGGGAAACCTGGGAAGGGGAGGGGCATTGGATGACTCCAGTGGTTACTTTGGCAAATGCCCAGTTCTTCAGAGGAGGGAGTGGGTGGAGGCAAATTTGGCTTGTGAGCGGAAGAAGAAATGAAGTCCCCACTTGAGGTCTGGGTTCCCAGGGACTCATTCATCTTGCTGGCCAGGAGCCCCTACCCTCAAGAGAAACCTTGGGATACTGAATTGCAGAAATGTCACACATTCATTCGCAGACCAGCCCCTGCCGCACCCAGGGACAGAGAAGGACACATACACAGCCACACATGGTAATCAAAAGCCAGGTTTGCCATTACAAGGCCGAGGGCAAAACTGGTGAATATTGCACCATGAACTGCAGGGGCCTTCACCCCCACCCCGTGTTTAATGGTGGCCAAGCCCAGCCTAGAAAGCTGGGCAGACTGATGGTGGGAATAGCCTGAGAAGGGAAGGCCAGTCATTCAACGTTTATTGAGCACCTAGCATTCAATCATTCACCCAGTCAGCATTTAACAAGTGCCTACTACGTGCCACGCACCGGGCAAGGCTCTGGGGATGCATGCACGCACAAGACCACACCCTGGCTTCTTTCAAGGCCCGGATCACATCTCATCCATTCTTGGAACTCCTCCAGAAATCTGCAGGAGAGGTGGGAAGACCGGACAAGCTGGGTGCCCCATGAGCGTGGGGGCTAAGCTGCGAGGAAGGAAGATCACTGCCCAGTGAAGAAAAAAGCTTCAGGGAGGAAGAGAGACTTGAGTTCTCTGTCAGGGATCAGAATACTGCCAAGAGGCTGGGTCACTGAGGTGGGCAAGGACAGCTATTTACCACACGAGAAAGCAGGACTGGGCAGGGGGAAGAGGGTACTCCAGGAAAGGGCGCTGTGTGTAAAGGTGTGTGGGAATAAGTGGACAACTGTGGGTGGGGGCAGGTTCCCAAGGGAAGCCCTGGCAGAGGTAGGGTGGTAGGGAGAAGCAGAGAGGGCCAACTACCAAGTCCCCTCTAACTGCAGTTAAGAACAGGTCTGAGCTGAGGGAAAGGGCAGATGAAGGAGCAGGCAGAAGGGAGTGGGGCTCAGGAAGGAGGATCAGAGTTGGAAGGCAGGGCTATGTGGCTGGGAACAGCCACCTGTCCCTTTGTAAACACACAGCCAGGCACACACAGTCAGAGAGATGCCCTCAGAGCTCCAAGCACACAGAGATTTGTATACACCCAGACAGGCTCAGACACACACACAGGTACACCCACACCCACACCCACACAGGTACACTCAGACTCATAAATACAGGACGCCTTCATGAACACACTCAGGTACTTGTGTGGTCACACACACCTTTCTGCTTCTGGGTCCTTCCCTCTGTCAAGTGTCAGAATACTGCAAGCGGCCGGGTCACAGAGGCAGGCAAAGACAGTCATTTACCGCAACACCAGGCCTTGTCTAACTCTACGCTCCAGCCAGGATGAAACTCCAAGGGAGCGCTGCTCCCCTTGGGCAGGAGTGGGCTTGCGTGAAGGACCTGGGCAGACCCCTGCCTGCCTGCTCATGTCTCTCCAGCCCAGGCCCCTTAGGGCGGAGGGTAGTGGTGGATGGGGCTGGGGGCCTGCCCCCTGCAGTTTGATCTGTGATCCAGCCTGAGGTCTTGGGACCCCATGCTTCGCTGCCCCTGGGCCCCTTGGCCGCTGCCCCCGCCGAAGAGGCAGAAGAGAGGGGCAGACTCAGGGGAGGGGAGCAAGAACAGCAGAAGAATCTCGTCTGTACAGTACGGGCCGTTTGAGTCATTATTATTACAATATACTTTGACAAAAATAGAATCTCATTTCATATCAATACAACAACAACGACAAAAAAAAACAGTTTCCTGGACTGTTACACCGCTAACGTTTTTCCAAAGGTCGCTATTTACAATTACAGTAGCCAAGAGGGAAGCTGGGATGTGGCCTGGGGACGGTGGGACAGGAGGTAGCGAGACAACGAGGGTGCCGAGAGCAGGGAGTGGGGTCTGGAGCGGGCGAGCTGGGAGGAGGCGGCATCAGGGAGGTGGGCCTTCCAGATCTCATCTGCCCTCCCTCCCACCCCCACAGACCATCCCAGTGTCCACTCCTCTGGGTATGTGTGCGTGCAAGGAGTCCCCTCACTGACACCTGGCCCTGAATGAAACGGCTCTGGGGGTACACCTGCCTCCTTTCTGGTCCTCAGGCTCCCAGGGAAGCCCAAGGCGGACTCTCACTGAGCCAGCTCACTGGGGCTCCTCTCCCCACGTCTCCCTGCACACGGTGGCCAGCTTACAGGCTGGCGGGCACTGCGGGACGGGGAGCTATTGCACTGTGTATTTAGAGAAAAGGCCGGGGAAAGGCGGGGGCCCGGCTCTCCCCTGCCCCAGCCCTTCGGCCCCTCCTCGGCCCTCTCCTCATGGCTGTCTTTCTCTCTGAACGTGCTTCGAGAGGGGTCCCCACCCAGCCCCTCCCTCCAGCCTCTGACTCCCTGACCCTACTCTCAGCCAGCACCTGCACACCTAGGGGGTGCAGCTGACAGGAGAATCAGTGAGTATCCTGTGGGTGCGTGGGGGCGCTTGGGGGGGCCAGGCTGGGGCCTTCTGCCCCACGTGCCTGTGGCCACGTGAACAGCCCAGAAGCAGAGCCTCTGATTTCAGAACCCCCGCCTCCCTCCCCACTGAAACACAAACCCACATTAAGTCAACTTTGGGGTTTCAGTCTGTTGTATGGTTTTTTTTTGTTGTTTGGTAGTTTTTTTGGTTATTTCCCTCTATCTGGGGGATGGGGGGGGAGGGCTCCGCGTGCAGGGCTCGGCACCTGTCCTTTCCCAAGGCCTGTCGGGCTCCCCACCCCGTCCTGCAGCATATGTGTACAACGTGCAAAGTGTCCCCCCCTTTCCTGCAAAAAAGAGGCCCCCCAGCCAGTGAAAACGGTGGGGGGCATAGAAAGAGGGGATGGAAGCATCCCCCTCTCCGAAGCGAGAGTCCAAATTGAGAAAAAATATAATAATAATAATAATAATATAATAATAATTATACACAAATGTAACCATCAACAGGACACGGAGCACAAGAAAGGAAGTGGGGTCGAGCGGGAGGAGCCCAGGACAGGGAGGGGTGGGCGGTGAGATTGTCAACTCTTCATCAGGGAGGCTGAGAGGAGGGGAGTGGGAATCGTCACTTTAATGTCTGTGAAGAGAGGAGATGGAGAAGGGGGTGAGAGGGGGTGGCCCAGGCGATGGGTGTGCACCACCCCCCTTCTCCCCAGTAGGACCAGGACTCAGTGGCCGGGCCAGCTCTGAGGGGAGGAAGTCAATGAGCAGAGGGACTGATGCTGGAGGGGGCAGGAGATTGGCCTTTGTTGGGGGAAAGGGGATTGGTGCTGCCTCAAAAGGGCTGGTAGAAGGGCTAGCTGGGCACAAGGCCTCTCAGGTGGGAGATAAGACAGGTTGGGGGCACATGGGGTGGTCCCTGGGTGTAGCAGACACTGGCAGACAGGAGGGGTGATGCTACAGTACCCAGGTATCGAGCCGCATCCTCTTCACAGCTGAGCCCTCAGCCTCAGGCTCTGGGGCCGGGCGCAGCAGGCCCAGTGTGGGCCCGAAGTCTCCCCGTCCGTCGTCCCGGTCCCCTGTCTCATAGGAGCCTCCGGCCGGGCTGCCGAGACCATCACCAGGCTCCGGGCGGGCAGCTGGGAACACAGCTGGAGGGGGAGGCGCAGGGCTGCGCTCACGGCTCGGGGACACAGGTTCTGACTTGATGCTGATGTGGGGGTGGGTGGTGACTGTGAGGGCAGCACCCACATGGGGCAGGGGGCTGCCCGGGCTGGAGGCAGGCAATGGGGATGGGGTACAGGGGATAAGAAACAGAGCGGGTGAAGGACAGAAAAAGTAATGGGAGACAGAGGGTGGTGGGAGGGGAAGAGACAAGTGGATGGAGACAGAGAGACCAGGTGAGAGAGGTCAGTGACGGGAAGAGAAGGAGAATACGTAAATTAGTTTTCTGTCTATCCCATTTCTGTCAGCTTCTGCAGACCAGGGTCACCCCCACCCCCACCCCGACCCCCACCCTGGGGTTAGGAAGGGGCTCAGGATGGGTCTCCTAGGCCTGTACAGGTGACCCCGGCCGCCTCACGGGCTGGCACTGCACAATCTGCACAGCCGCACAGATTGTCTGCTGACGACACGTCCTTGTGGGGAGCCGAGCTCTCAGGAGGACACTCCTCCCCTTGCTCCTCAACTCTCCCTCCCCAAACATCCACATGGAAAACCTCCCAGACTCACATCAGGTTGCTGAGAGATACGGGGACCAGGTGGGGCTGTTGCTGAGGTGGCTGTTGCGGCTGTTGCGGCTGCTGAGGCTGCTGTGGCTGCGGCTGTTGCTGTGGAGGCTGTGGCTGTTGCGGCTGCTGGGGCTGTTGTGGCTGTTGCCAGGCGGTGACGTTGCCTAGTGACAGCCCCCCAGGCGAGCTGAAGGCTGGTAAGGAGGAGAGCTCTGCACTGGTCAACTGGTAATCTGTGGGGTGGGGGATAAGGGAGAATGAGCCTGGAGTGGGAGGGAGAGGACCTGAGGCTCTCGTCGGGGAGCCACCTCCAGGACCACCACAGAGCCGAGGAGGGGGAGTACTTAATGACAGACGTGAATAATTAAATAAACTCATCCGAAATCAGTGAAGGTGGTACTCATAGTTACATGAATGCAAATCATAATAACCATGAGGTACTATTTTAACCATCATACTGGCAAAAAGTAGAAAGTGTGATCACACTCAGTGTGGGTGAGGCTGCAGCCAAGCGAACACTCTCATCCCTGTAGGTGGGAGTTTACATTTTTGAGAAGCAATTTTGCAATATCTATCAAAATATAACACGCATATATCCTCTGACCTAGCAGTTCTATCACCAGAAATTTATGCTATAAAAAAAACAGAAAAAGATAAATATATATACACACAAAGATACCCATTGCAGCATTATTTGCAAAAACCAAAGCAAGCCAAAAACCAGGAAAGCTTCTCATGTTCTTATCAATGGCATCTGATTAAATGTATTATGGTCCATCCACACAATAGCATACTATGTAGTGATGAAAGTTAATGAGGTATGTTTTTTACATAAGCTAATACGAAAAAATCTCCAGGGTAATTACCAAAAGAACAAAGCAAGATGAGAGGCGGTCCATTTATATGGGGCAGAAGAAATAGGACAGACATAGGAATGTTCACGGAAGCAGAGAAAATGTTGATGGAAGTTCACACAAGCTACTGGCTTTTATCTTGGGGATCCAGGACTGAGAGTCAGAGAGGGAGGATCAAGAGAGGTGGTTTTTTTCCCACAGTGTTAAACTTTTTTTAAAACCATGGAAGGTATCACTTTTATAATGATAATATAAAAAAAACCAGAAAGAAGAAAAACAAAAGGTTAATAGGGAAGGTCTAATACATGTCTAAGGTGGCTCAATGATTAAGTGCTTGGCTGCTAACCGAAAGGCTGGCGGTTAGAACCCCTCCAATGGCTCTGGTGGGACAAAGACCTGGCAATCTGCTCCTGTAAAGATGACAGCCTAGAAAACGCTATGGGGCGGTTCTACTCTGTCATATGGGGTTGCTATGAGTCGAAACTGACTCGACAGCACCCAACAATAACAACATACGTCTGTCATCCCTTCAGTCAAGTTTTCAGGTGCCTTTCGGAGGCAGAGAGGAGTCACAGTAATGGTGAATCGGGTGAATCGGGGCATTACAAGCAGATTATTTTAACTACCATTCCACCTTCTGCAAAGTTCCCGAGTCTCCCAGAGATTGTCAATACACAGGTCGCAGGAAGGGTTCGAGCTGCTGCGCCCACACACATAAACACGCAGAGGATGCATGCTGGCCACCCAGCTCCTCCCGCCCCTGCCCCTGAGCAGAGGAGCCTGCAAGAGCGGAGGGGCTGCAAGGAAACACGCCTGGGGCATAACGAGCCAGGGTTCTGGCAGAGCTCCTGATGAGATGGCACTCACTCTTTTCTAAAATTTCTATCTTCATCCAGAAACTGTGATGTTTACGCCATTACAGGATAAACAGAACCATGAAATGTTTCACCATTTACAGAGCACTGTCGTGTTTCACGTTGCATCCTGTTTGGGACAGTTGAGACAATCTGTCCCTGAGGAACACAGGGAGACTGCATAGTGATGGTGGGAGGGCATGTGTGATGAGGGGAGCACGTATCCCCCCATTATCCCAACACTACACCCCCATGCTACTATGCAGGGGTCATCTGCTCTGGCTCTCTGTTTTTATGCAGAGAAGGTAGTATTATCTCTGCAATATAGCAGTGAGTTAAAAGCATGAGCTATGAGGTCAAACTTCCTGGCTATCTCCACTTACAGGTTGTGTGACCTTGAGCAAGTTACTTCTCCTCTGCCTATAAACTGGAAGCAATAATTCTACCTACATCAATCAGCTGTGGTGAGGGCTGAAGGAGCTAACACACATAAAGCATGTACAACAGTGTCTGGCACAGAGTAGCCTCTCAAAAGAATTGCCTATTATAACCATTCCTTTACAAATGAGGCGACTTGCCCTCGGTCACAGAGAAAGCCAGGGGCACAGCCACAACGAGGCTGCAGGTCTCCTTATCACCTTTGAATCTCCCCTAGAGATGGCCTATGCTTGCGTCTGGCCTTGTAACAACATTAGCGGGGGCTCCGATATGTCTATATTTAAAAAGCAGAGTAAGGCCAGAACAGGGCCCCTAGGATCAAATATTTCCAAGCTTTTGCTTTACAAACAAAGAAGCCAAGCCAGGAACAGTGTAGTGCTCGCCCAAGGTCCTCACCGAGTGAAGGCAGAGACACAACCTCCAGTCCCCCACTGTTCCCACCATACTCCAGCCCTGCCTGTCGGGAGGCCTGGCTCCCCCAGGCCAGGAGGAATGCAGCCCAGAGGCCACCTGGCAGCCCACTGGGTCTGCTGCCAGGGTGACCACAGCCAGACCTCTCAGCCAGTGTCAACAAGGGGCCAGGCCCATCCCTTACCCAAAACATTACCATAAACCAGATCACCTCCAGCTGGAACTTGAACTGGGGCCAAGGACTGTAAACAGTGAACACCTAAACAGCAATCTGTTCGTTGGGGTTTTGTTTATACACCCAGGGTCACCTGAAAACACCTGCTGTTTAAATTGAGGTCTGCCTAACTACCCCTGTAGCAAGAGCAACTGGAGCCCTGGTTTCTGAGAGGATATGAGAAATCACACACACTTCCCAGCAGGACAGGCTCAGGGTCAGAATCTGCTTTCACACCAGACTGACAAGTAAGAGTCTAAAGTCTGGTCTTGCTGAGGGTCTGTTCTGGGCTTCCTGACACCAGTCAGCCTTCCCCTCTGCTCCACAAAGACTGGCAGCGGGAGCCAAGAAGATGACGGCCCAGAGGCTTGGCAAAAAACTCACCACTAGGGGATTCCCAAATAACAAGAGCTCCCGAAAGATGACTTGTGCAGCCTTTCGCCACCGCACCCACCCCACCCACCCTCAAGAAGCCAGCTTTTCTAGTTGGGCCCCAGAGCCCCAGATGGCAGGGCTGGAAGAGCCTCAGAGCCCTCCTGTCCACCCACACCTCCCACAGATGAAGAGACAGCCCACAGGGTGGGGCCATCTGAAGAGCTCCTCTCTGAAGCTGCCTGAGGACGTGGTAACCCAGGGGTGAGCACACAAGTGGGCGCACACACGAGGCACAAGGGGTTTACAGACACCCGAGTGGGAGGATCCAGACACAGACGCCCACGTGAGAGTCTGGCCCCTCAGTATGAGGCAGTTCCTCCAGCTCTCTTACCTTCCACAAGAGGTCCCTAAACACGGGGCTGGGTTCTGGCTTTACACACAAGGGGAGGTGGGCTTCTGTGGGCATTTGTACTGGTGTCTGGAATCTAGCATGGTTCACCTCTGCTGTGGGGGCTTGAGGGGGAAGTGTTTAGGGGTCTTTTGGTCCAGTCTGACCTTGTCACAGGAACATCCCTAACCTAAACCATTCACACGTGGGAACCCGGAGGAAGACAGAGGTCTCCTCAACTGGGAACGGCCCAGATTCCCAGTCACAGAAATGCTCTGAAACAAGGTGACAAGGCCTTTGGCACTGGGAAACCCTTCCTGACACAGCATCTCAGAGCGCAGGCAAGGACGGCCGAGAGTGTCACAGACTGTTCCCAGGCAGGTGTGAGTGGGTAACACAGACCAGGAGGACCCTGGGGATCCAGGACAGCCTGGGGACTGGGGTCCTGTCTGAATTCTTCTACCCAGAGACCTTTCCCATGTCAAGTGACTCTCCGCCTTCAGATCCCCCTCCCCAACCCTCACCAGTGTTCGATTTCCTTCTTCCTCATCACTCCACCACCAAGGCATCATCAGGCTGAGAGAGCCCTTTCCTATTTCTCCACCCTGGCCTGGAGTCCCCTGCAAGGCTTCTCCAAGAAACTGGACACATCTACCCTGACCATGCTTCCTCTCTGGCCTCCTCACCCTCCCTGGTTCTTCTCTCCCTCATCCCTTCACTCTCCTCCAGGCAGTCTTGCTGAACTGACCATGACCTCCGCACTCCCCAGTCCTGGAGTCTAGAGCTTGGTCTGCCTGAATCATCTGCTTAACCCACTTCTGTCCTGTTTCCTGCTCACACTGGAGGCTCTCGAGGATGGGGACCGGGGCCTCCCTCCTCCACTAGGTCCTATATTAGAAACAGAAAATGTCAAGTTTGAATTTCAGATAAAACAATAAATACTTTTTGAGTGTCTGTCTGTCTTTGGGACATACTTTAACGTATTTTTGGACATACTTATACTAAAAAAGTATTTGTTGTTTTATTTGAAATTCAAATTAATTGGGCATCTTATATGTGTGTGTATATATATATATGTCGTTGTTGTAGTTTAAGTGAAAGTTTACAATTCAGGTTAGTCTCTCATAAAAATATCTATACATACATTGTTTTGTGACCCTAATTGCTCTCCCTATACTGTGACAGCACACTCCTCCTTTCCACCCTGAATTTCCCACGTCCATTCAACCAGCTCCTGACCCTCTCTGCTGTCCATTTAGTCTCATGCATCTACTTGAGCTAAAAAGCACACTCTTCACGAGTATCATTTTATGTCCCACAGTCCAGTCCAGTCTTTGAAGAGTTGGCCTTGGGAATGGTTTTAGTTCTGGGTTAACAGAGAGTCTGGGGGCCGTGCTTTCCAGGGTCCCCCCAGTCTCGGTCAGACCGTTAAGTCTGGTCTTTTTACTAGAATTTGAGTTCTGCACGCTGCCTTTCTCCTGCTCCATCAGGGATTCTCTGTTGTGTTTCCTGTCAGCGCAGTCATTAGGGCATCTTATGTTTTTATGTACTAAATCTGGCAACATTAATTAGGTACAGAATCCCCCCAAACAAGGGTCTTCATCAGATTGAGGCATCCCCCAGGGGATACCCAGTGTTCCTTCTCTGGTCCCTCACCTACCCGAAGCCCAAGTGCACACACACACACACACACCACTTGAACACTCACCTGTGTTGTAGGCTGTGGGCATGGAAGAGAAGGGGAGGCCCTGGCTGAGTAAACTTGGTGTTGCCACGGAAACCACTGGGGTGGTGAGGGAGTGGGTAGACTGGGAGACCCCAAGGCGCTGGGCATTGTTCTGCACAAGGAGAGAAGAGTCTGTCAGGAGATGCCAGATGAGTGGACTGCCTTATCCAGGCGCTTCATCCCAAGGCTGGGCTGGGGGCCCTAAATCCTAAGGCCATGGTGGGGTCCCTTAGCATGGAGGCCCCCAGAGATGCACAAACCCACGCTGGTACATTCACAGAGACACTGAGATCCATGAAAAGGAACATGCACACACAGATTCATTCAGTCCTACACCCATGCAAACAGGAAGACACGGATGCTGGTCCTGTGGCCCCAACATCAATGCGGGACCTGGTCTCTCTGGACAGAGTATGGGAAGGGACAGACACCACTCTTCTCCTGCCCGGTCCCTCTGGAGTCTACTCTCCATCCATCACACTGTAGCACACATCCTGGGAGAAACGTGCTGGCATCTGTGAGGGGAACGCGGGGCCTGGCGTGGCGTGTGCCTGCGTGTATGCACACACGTGTGTGGGGCTGTCAGCTCCATCTGCCGCTGAGTCACTTGTTTATTCCAACTCCATGCTGGGGCCGAAACTGCCGCCGTGTTGGCCGCCAAAGCCTGCCTGCCTTTTCCAGCCTCTCTGGCCGCCCGTCAGGGAGCTGGGGAGGGAGGAGCCCCCGCCCCACTCCTGGCTGAGGGTGAGTAGATGAGAAAGAGAGGATGTGTGTGTGAGAGAGAGGAAGAACCAGTGCCTGTGAGGTGGGCTGGCTTGCTCGGCTCCTCCTGGAAAATCAATCTTGCTGTCCGGCTGGCATGCCTCCTACGGACGTCCCTGTCTTGGGTTCCAAGAAAGCTCTACGGGCCTGAGTGGTGTTAAGAGGGGAGGTGGGATCCAGCTCCCTGGTCCAATGGCCTAATCCAGGCATCCTGGGACAAATCAGGGTGGGACCTCTGAGGCCTGGGGCTGGCCTACTCTCCTTGGACACACAGAGAAGGTGTGTCTGCAGGAATGCAGCACCGTACAAAAGCACTACGTACACGCAGGTGCACACACATGCATGTCTAATCCCTGCCCCCCTACCCTATGCACCTCTGGATCCCGCTTCGCACTGAGCTCAGCTCCTGGCAAGGAACCACATAAACAAACCACACACACTACAGGCACAGGGTAAAGGACAGGGACACACATCTACTCCATGCTAGGTGACCGCACAGTAATGGGTGACCCAGAATTCAAAGCCACGGCAAACATCTCACAGCCTCACTTACCAAATCTAAATGGTCCTCAGTCTGAGAGCAGAAACAAAACCAAGGGGATGGCTGAGTTTCCGGCCTCTGCCCCCACCCCTCCCACACACCCCTGCCCCCACAGCCATCCCATCCACCTCTCTGTGGAGGAACAGGATGGCTCTCCCCAGCAAAGCACATAAAGAGGCAGAGGGAAGCTAGGGAAGGTCTTCACTGTCCTGGCTGATTTCCAGAAGGCACTGTCTCCCAATCTCCACCAGTCAGGAAACCCTCCCAATCTCATTCCCATCCCTCCTGCGGTGACAGCAAACCTCTCCTATCATCCTCCCTATCAGAGAACCTTCTCTCCCACCTCCTGTCCCTTTTTACTGCTCTTGAGGCTGATACTTCTGTGTCCCAACCTCTTGTTAGGTCCTCTGGTGAAGAGGAGCTCATGAAAGGCCATGCTTGGAAGTCCTAACTGATGGTTTACCTTCATCTGTCCTGCTACAGGTCTGCTCTGCGTTCCCCCATTCCCACACTCCCCAGCCCCGACACCTACTCACCAAGTGCTGCATTAACCCCTTTCCTCCCTGGGAAGTGATGACCCGAAGGTCGGGCTTGCGGCTGGGGGCTCCAAGCTGGGCGCTGTGGGTGGGTGGGGGTGGAGACTTGGCAGGGATGACTTTGTTGAGGCTGTTGCCATTGGCCACCGGGAGGAGGCCAGGGGAAGCCCGTGCACTGACATAGCCATTCCCTGGAGAATGGAAAGATGAGCATAAAAGGAAAAGCATGGGCCTACCTCTCCGTCCTGTTAATGGCCCCCATGCCTTCACTCCTGTCATCCAGACCCTCTCGAAGCAATGCTCCGGCTCTGAGTGGGGGCTGAGCTATCTGACTTTCCCCCTAAAATCATCCTGCCTTGGGAAGAAGGGGAGGAGAACACCCCTTACTCCCGAATCACTGGGTTCAGCCCCTACCTCTATGCTACGTGTGGTGGGGCTGGGCTGGGGCGCTCTGAGGTCGGTGGGAAGAAGTGGAACACAGTCATTACCTCCTCTCCCCTGCAAAGGCCAAGAGGTTCTTCCACAGCCAATCCTCTCCCCACCTTTTCTCTCCTTTGGTCTCCATAGCCAGGAAGCCCAGGACCTTCAGATCCCACAATTTGCCCCCGACTGATCCAGCCCACAATCACCCAGGATGAACAAGGGCTGGCGGCCTGGAATCTGGGCCTCAGTGAGGATCCTGGTCACCAGGACAAAGCACCAACCACTGGGATCGCTCCCTCCCCATGAGCTGAGGAGGCCATAATTTGGATCAGCATGTGACAAGAAGCTCACAGCTCTGGGGATGTGAGCCATTCACTGGGGGTGGCGGTGTGACTGGCATTGGGACATTGACATTACAGCTGCCACCATAATTAGATGGGCAAGAACTCCCATAACAACTATCTTCTACATTTGTTCTACACTCCACAATCTACAAAGGGCTTCCACATACACATTATTTCATTTAATCTTCACACTAACCCTGCGAGGTGGACAAGGCGTTTATTTTTACCAGCCCTGTTTACGGACAAGGAAACTGGAGGCCTGGTTGGCAGAGGTGTGGTGACTTGTCCAGGGCCACACAGCTGGCTGGAAGCCAAGCCAGGGCTCTCACTCGCTTTCCACTTGCTAGGCTCAAGGGTCACTATGTATCAGTTTCCTGAAGGTCTGCAGGTATTTCTCTGGCCCTCTCCTTGGAGAAGGAGGAATATTCATCCATCCCCCCGGTTTTCTGACCCCAGAACACAATTACTGCCAGGGAGGTGCAATGTGGTACCTGAGGGATTCTGAAGGCCGGACATGTGGGGGTGACTTCAGTCAGAAATGCCACCTTGCTCTGTCCCCTAAGAGCATGTCGTGCCCTGAAAGTGTGTGGCCGCTACCATCCCAATTCCCGGATCACTCTGGGAATGGCAGGAATGTCAGGGTGACGTCAATGGTGACATTCGAAGTCACAGTCACCCAGCTGGACAACGGCACAGGGCAGGAGGGGCTGTCAGCTGCTGAGGGTGGGAGGGCGGCCTTTCCTCTGTGGTTTGTGGATGTGTGATCACAAGCGCACAGCTAATGTCCGGCTAGCTCTGCAACAGTGACAACGTACACACGCGCGCATGTGTGTATGTACCTGTGTGTGTGTGTGTCTGTCTGTGCCGACTGTCCATCTGGCCAACATCAGACATTTCATCCTCTACATTGCAACCAGATGTGCCCCACTCAACTACAAACACCTGGATATTCCCCTCCAGTTAGAAATATTGATCCATTCCCACAATTTGCCCAGAATTTCCTGAGTCTACATCTCTTCTGATCATCCACACCAATTACTACTACAAACAACAAATCCAGGGGCTTCAAAATCCTGACTCTGTATCCAGCTCGAGCCCTGGGATCTCCCCCTCCTCCTACCTAGGTCCTTGGGGACCCTGGATCCGAGGCCACTGAGCAGGCAGGCCCACCCCATCCCCAGGAAGAAGAGCAGCTGCACTCACCAACGGGGCTGGGACAGGCTCCATTAGCACTGCTGAGGTCTCCCCCCAGCAAGGCCCCTGAAGGTGAAACAGAACCATGATGAGCTGACAGGATTTCCTGCTTCCAAAGTGAGTCTTGGGGACTCAACATGGAGAGGGGACCCCAGGAGAAGGAGTCACAGTCCCTTCCTCAAGAGCCACACAAATGAGGGAATGCCATGGTGGGGAAAGGGAAACAGTGACCACTGAGAACAGAATCCCAAAGTCCCCCCCTCATCTCATCTCCCTCGCCTACTCACCCACAGTCCACTCACCTGCACTGGCTGGCCGCTGGGGCAGGCCGGGAGATACACTGTTCCTCTGCAGTGCTGGCTGCTGGGGGGACAGGAGTCGAGGATCCGTGAGGGATGACGTCACCAGGGAAGGGGTGACCAGGGAGCCGCTGGGATTGCTGAACTGAAGTGAGCTCTGATTGGACACGGGCACCGTGACAGGCATGGCAAAGTTGGGGGCCGGGACAGCTGACTGGATAGAAAGATGGAGGGGCAGGGTCAGGCCAGGTCAGCTCCTCACCCGAGACCCACTTTGCCTGGGAGGGCAGGCAGAGGTTCTTCTAGTTTCTGGGCTGTGTATCCCAGGGCCAACAGCTCACTCTCCCTGCCCTGTACCCTCTTAGAGTCCTGCCAATGTTCTTCCTTGGTGGGAACGCTCTGGGGCTCCAGCTCTGGCCCAGAGGATGAGAACACAGCTCTGCTCACCACAGACAGGACCAGGGACACCTGGAACCTGAGTGGAGGTGGGTTAGTCCTCAGCCAGGCAGGACACACAGGAGCACGTTAGAGGCCCTGAGTACAGACCCAAACTCACACACACAGCAGTCAGAGGCCTGTGCCATGGATCGGGGATACTTCATCGGCAGTCTCTCATCCCTCTGGCCTACTGCAGAGGGCGCTCTCCTCCACCTCCCTGCCTTCCCCCTTGGCTGTTTCTGTTTTCCCTAAACAATCCAACTGGGGACATCAGAGCCAGCCCACGGGGCCCTCTCCCCAGAAAAGATTTGGACACACGGCACACTCTCTCCCTTCCTGCTACCTAAGGATCTCAATCATCTACACACTTCTGGCTGGTGAGGGACACAGTCCAGGCCTCTCCTGGCTCATACTCCATCCAAGATGAATCCCAGCAAGGGTCACAGGTTTATCACGACCAAGGTCAGAGATTCCTCAGTGGTCACCAACAGCCCCAGCATGGCTCAGAGCGGAACACCCATCAGAGGCAGCCGAGAGGGCCGGGCCGGGTCGCAAAGCCACACCATGCACCACAGGGAGGCTGTGCTCCATGCGACTACTCACGGCCAGTCTATAACTCTGCATCATTTTATCAAACTCCTCGTCTATCTTTCTATATTTCTCCTCCGTCTGGGGGGTCAGGGCAAACACCTCGTCCACCTCGGGGCTCTCACAGTCCCCATGCTTCTTGTGCAGCGCCTGGGGGGAGGGGCCGGAAGGGGGGGCCGACAGAGAGTGAGTGAGTGGGGCTCACCCCATAGCGCCGGAAGAGCCCGTCGAGCTCCTCGCTGGAGCGGCGGTACTTGTCCTCCAGCAGGGGGCTCTGCTCCAGCGAGTCCTCCCCGTCGGGCTCCGGGCTGTCGCAGCCGTTGAAGCCCTTCTTCCTCAGGGTCTGTAACCGCACTGCTGTCAGTGGCGTGAGCATCCCTCCCACGTCAGCTTCCAGCCCTTTCCTAAGACCCCCCCACCCCGTACTTCCCCCCCATCTCCTTCCTCAGGGCTCCCCAGCACCTCCCCAGCCCCGTTCCCCAGTGTCACCCTCCCATCCCCAATGACAATGCCTTCTGGGGCAGTGTGTGAAGATCTGGTTGGTGGGGGAGGCAGCAGAACATCTGGGTCATGTGGGAAGTGGGCCTAACCCAGCGGATGCAGTTGGCAGGGAGACATGTGCTTCTAAGATCATGGGTGGGGAAGGGGCTCCACGGGGGCTGGGCTGAGGGGCTGACCACCCTTTGGCACCTCTGGTCAGAAGGCACTGAGGACTCCCCAGGGGAAGGCAGTCAGGGCTGCCTCTGCCCATCTCAGTCCCTGCACTCAGCTTTGGAGAAGAGGAGCTGACCCTGGTAGAAGGAGTCCCTGGGGACACACCACACTGGCAGCAATAGCGGGAGAGAGAGATGGAGACAGAGAGAAAATAAAACGTAGACAGGCAAGGAGGAAGTTAGCATTTACTGAGTTCCTACTGTGGGCCACCGCTGTGAGCTGCCCTTGCCCTCATGCCCGAGCATCTCACACACGTCCACTGCGATGATCTGAACACAACAGGCACGTCTTCGTGGGTCTGGAGTAGACCCCAAAGCTGCCTTCTCCCACGCTCAAGATATCTACAGATACTTGTTATGTTGTTAAAACGAATTCAAGTTTTACACTCTAGTCTAGAGTCAATCTGTTTTCTCTGATATAAAAATAAGGGAACTTCCTCCAAATCTTTGAGTTAAACTCTCATTCCAGGAAGATGGGTGGGTGAATTCCTGGGCACCCTCTTCGTTGGCGCAGAGGTGCCGTACCTCAGTGTGAGAAGCAGAAACTGGGCTATCTTGTTCAGTTCACACAACGCCCTTCAAGGCAGGCACTTGGCCCTATCTGTGGCGGTGGACACCAAGGCTCAAGGGGGCTATGCCACCTGCCCACAGCCAATAAAGGCTAGGGCTGGATTCCAAAGCCAGTGTCCTCGACAGCTCACAATGTCAGCTCTCTGCGACACAGAAAACAGAGCCACAGGGACCCTCACAGAGCAGGAGAGATGGAAACAAAGAGAGAGACAGAGCACAGCAAAAGCCAGAGAAGTGGAGAAAGAGACAGAGAAAGGGAAATAAAACACGAGAAACAGCGCAGAGATGTTACGTCACTCCTGACAGACATGATGAGAACCTTGCAGAGCCGCTGGGGTGGCGGGGGGCGGGTACAGTAGCCCCACCTGACAGCTGGGAGGCCCTGGCACTGGCCTGTTCACTTACACTGCCTCTCCTTCCTCCTCAGGCGCTGGGTTTGTATGAGAGGATGTGGGTTTGTGTGTGTATGCGCACACAGGTGAGGGCCGAGGCAGGGCAGGTATGCATGTACGTGTGTACAGGCAGTTACTCTGTGTACGTGCTGCATGGGTACAGGTGTGTGGCTGTAGCGGGAGGGTGATGCACGCGTGAGGGGGCCCACCTCGATGATGTCGGCGTTGGTGCGGCTCTCGTGAGGCTCATTGTACTCTGTGTACTTGAGCAGCACCTTGTCCATGTCGGTGCTGGCATACTGGAACAGCTTGTTGGAGTGGTTGAAGATGATGAGTGCGATCTCGCAGTCACACAGCACACTCAGCTCGTAGGCCTTCTTCATCAGCCCGAACTTCCGCTTGGTGAATGTCACCTGCAGGCGAGCAGGTGGGCGGCCAGGTCTGGCTCAGTTAAGGCCTGCCCAGGAGTCCCAGCCTACAGGCAGCAGAACATAGCCCC